>NC_135498.1:224242284-224569844 GCF_052857255.1 Amblyomma americanum | reverse complement strand
GCTTCTCATTTTGTTCAAACCTATCTCCCTCGAAAAAGAGGGCGCACCGAGACATAAATTCTTCAAAAAAAAAACGCTACAAGCTTCCCTCGATTCCACGTTGTTCACAGCGAACAAGAGGAACAGACTGCTAGACAAGTGTCACCATTCATTGTTACCAGGACTTTAACAAGTGCCTTAGGAGAAGGGTACAAGATCAAAAACCTAGCAAACGGAGACCTTCTTTTAGAAGTTTTATACAACCACCAACAAGAGAAATTGTCAGAAGTGAAGTCATTTGGAGATATACCGGTCACAATCAGCACACACCGATCTTTGAATACTGTTCGGGGAGTTATCTCAGATGATGACCTCAAATATGTAACTGATGAAGAACTTCTGGAAGGTTTGAAGGAGCAAAACGTGGCAAACGTGTACGGGACAAAAATGAGACGAGATAATAAAGTAATCCCCACAAAGCACATTGTCCTGACATTTGCATCTAGTATCCTCCCCGACTCCGTAGAAATAGGCTACATAAAGCTCCAACTAAGACAGTACATACCAAACCCACGACGCTGCTTCAAATGCCAACGTTACGGCCACAGCTCTCAGAGTTGCCGGGGCCAACTCACATGTGCTAAATGCTCTTCCCATGAACACGATTCTGAAAACTGTGCAGTTGAACCTCACCTATGTGTAAATTGTGAGGGCAGCCATCCTGCATACTCACGCGCATGTCCAGTATGGAAACAAGAAAAGGAGGTTGTCACAATCAAAGTCAAAGAAAACATAACATTTAGGGAAGCGCGGAAGAGGGTAGCTTCGATACACAAACCTACTTTCTCCGATGTGGTGCAAAGAGGCACAGCACTACAGCCGCTTTCGGCTCCCACTCAGGCCACACGCAGTGAGCCTGTAGCGAGGCCACCCGTGCGCAAGGTGGCAGCAGCTAGCGCTGCGCCACCACCCACAAAACAGGACGCGCGGGCCTCCAGGTCCGCGGGCCCCAAGGTCCCTCCCCACACGGAGAGGCCGAACATGAAAACAAACGTGCGGCTCGCACGTTCGTCCAGCGTGTCGGAGGATGCGATGGACACGAGGGGCACAAGTCAAAGTAGTCCTATGGCGTCGACGTCGGAAGGGCGGCGCGGCTCCATAGACTGAAAAAAAAAAGAAAAGCACCGAATAAGGGCGCCTGAAAACCCAACCTAGTTCCTTTCAGTACCCACATAATACAAGATGGCTTTTATACACTGGAACTGTAGGGGACTCTTACATAACCTAAGCGACATAAAAGACATATTAGCCACATACTCACCTGTCGCCTTGTGTTTACAGGAGACAAATTTAGGCTCTAAACACGAAAACATTCTAAAACACTAAAAGGTCGTCCGCCGTGACCGAGAGCAGGCGAGCCGGCTTTCGGGTGGCGTAGCCATCACTGTTAACAGTGGAATCGCAGCCCGAGAACCGAAGCTTAAAACCAAATTAGAAGCTGTGGCGGCCATCCTGCACACATTTAAAACACTCACAGTGTGCTGCGTTTATATTGATCCGCATCTTAAAATAACACTCCAAGATTTACAAGACCTTTTAGTGCAACTACCAGAACCGTTTTTGATGGTCGGAGATTTTAACGCCCACTCCAGTTTTTGGGGCGGTAACAAAACCGACACTAGAGGCCAACTGATTGAGGATTTTATACTCTCCAATATCCTTTGCCTCCTGAACACTGGCAAACAAACCTATTGTTCCCCTAGCTCAGGAAAATTCAGTTGCACAGATTTGTCTTTTAGTTCGTCCTCGATTTTTACAGATTTTAATTGGGATGTCTTAGATAACCCATATGGAAGTGATCATCTACCCATACTAATTAGCTTAGCACATTCACCCGAAGTAATAACAACTAAACCACAACGATGGAAACTGCACTTAGCCGAGTGGGCACTGTACCGTCAAAAAGCCAGTCTAGATAGAATAGTTTCTGACCACGTGACTAAACGAATTTCTCACAAACTGTATTATTGCCGCTGCACGCCAAGCTATTCCTCAATCCTCTGGAATAGTAAAACAAAATCTCATCGGGCAGCGGTGGCGGCGGTAGGAACAACCGCAAAGTGTTCAAGCGGCGTTTTTTTTTTACTTCGCAGATAACTGCGACGCGTACGATCTTCAGTTCAGCTACGCTGGGTGCATCTGGAAAAGATACACCCCCTACCGGCCAGCACTTTCAATCTACGCCCCCTCCTGATTCATGAAGCCTGGAAGAGCGTCAACTTCTTCACTCATCGGGCAGCGGTGGCGGCGGTAGGAACAACCGAAATTGTTCAAGCGGCGTTTTTTTTTTGACTTCGCAGATAACTGCGACGCGTACGATCTTCAGTTCAGCTACGCTGGGTGCATCTGGAAAAGATACACCCCCTACCGGCCAGCACTTTCAATCTACCCCCCCTCCTGATTCATAAAGCCATCACCCGTGAAACTCATTGTATTATGCCATCATCAGCCTTCATTCACACTTTCCTTTTCCTCCTCTTCCCTTTCCCCTGTGTGGAGTAGCAGGCCAGGGCCCTGTTACCACCGGCCGACCTCTCCGCCTTTCTTTCATTAAAATTCCCTTTCTTCTTCTTCTGGAAGAGCGTCAACTTCTTCACTCATCGGGCAGCGGTGGCGGCTGTAGGAACAACCGCAAAGTGTTCAAGCGGCGTTTTTTTGACTTCGCAGATAACTGCGACGCGTACGATCTTTAGTTCAGCTACGCTGGGTGCATCTGGAAAAGATACACCCCCTACCGGCCAGCACTTTCAATCTACGCCCCCTCCTGATTCATGAAGCCTGGAAGAGCGTCAACTTCTTCACTCATCGGGCAGCGGTGGCGGCGGTAGGAACAACCGCAAAGTGTTCAAGCGGCGTTTTTTTTTTACTTTGCAGGTTAGTTTTTCTGCTACTTGATTCCGTTTTTTTGCTTACCTGCCGTTGCTGCTGCTGCTGCTGCTGCTGCACTAGTGTCCAGCTCTGTGTGTGAAATGCCGCTCAAGAATGATGATCTCTGCTCTGCTTGTTATGAGACTATTGAAGAAGGTGAAGACTGTGTGACATGTGCCGATTGTTGCCAAAAATATCATGTTGGAAAGTTGGGGAACGGGTTTTTAAAAGTAAAGACGCTAAAACAAGAAAAGCTCTGAAATGCTTGACATGCCGTACACCAGCGTCTCGCTCCAATGACAGAAGCACATCTCAGAGTAATCAGACTCCTGTTGGTTTAAGCAAGCAGCTTAGTGACATCAGTAAATCACTTGCATACCTTACAGCAAAAGTAGATGACTTGACAAGTTTGAGGGAAACTGTTTCAAACATCGAAACGTCCCTCCAACACATGTCTGACACCTACGATAAACTACTAGAAACATCGGAGAGGCATGAAAGGGAAATTGAATTGCTTCGCAACAGAGTTGACATCATTGAGAAAAACCACGACAGACTTGAAATTCAAGAACTTCGCCAAGAACTGAACGACCTAAATCAGTGCAGTAGGCGTCAAAATATGGAAATTCATGGACTACCTGTGACCGATGGTGAAAAGCTGCTGGACAAAGTTAACGACCTTGCGAGGAAACTTGAGTTGCCCTCTATTGCAGAAACCGACGTTGAAGGGCTACATCGTCTTCCTTGCGAGGCTGACAGGGTCCCTGTAGTTCTAATCCGTTTTGCCAGACGATCTACGAAGACAGACTGGTTCGCGAAGCGAAAAGAATGTGATAACGACGTCAGGTTTTTTGATCACCTGACCCCTTTCAACAAGAAACTAATGTGGCTCGCTAAAAAGAAAGCTAAAGAAATGAACTATGAGTTTGTCTGGTCGAGGGAAGGAAAGGTTTTTGCTCCGAAACAGCCAGGCGCACGGGTTATCAGGATCGCTTGCGAGGAAGACGTCGACAAAATAATTTAAATGCATTAAGCTGAGAGGTTGCGCAGTGAACTTGCTCAAAAATGGCATACTTCACTTCTGAGTCATTCAACGAAATGTTGAAGAGTAATGCCTACAATTCTCGTAGCACTTTGTCTTTTTATCATTTAAATTCCCAGAGCCTAAAAAACAAAGGCGAAGAAGTAGAAGCAGAATTACACAAACTTAACATTCATTTTGACTTCATTGCATTTACAGAAACATGGTTTCATACAAATTCAGATGTTATTCAGCTTGGTGACTACAAACCAATTTAAGTTTTTTGAGACGGCAGGCGTGGTGGTGGTGTGTCTCTATATGTCCGGAAACACTTATCTTTTGACAATGTGCCAGATTATTCCCTCGTGCACAATGACTTTGAAGTATTATGCATACTTTTTCATAACATTATCATAATGGCACTGTATCGCCCGCCTCAAGGTGATGTGGACAATTTTTTAGATGGATTGAGTCCTTCCTGAAGCTAGCAAACCTTAATAATTGGCGCATTATTGTAATTGAGGATTTTAACATTAACTTCATGGAAGATATTCCTTCAAAGATCACATTAAGTGAAATATTCCTTTCTAATGGTTGCGAGAATACTATTGATTTACCCACGCGCATATCAAAATACTCCGAAACACTAATTGATCTATCTTTTACAAGTATTCCGGCAAACAGAACTACATCAGGTGTTTTTTCATCAGGGATCAGGGATCATCTGCCCATCTTTTCACTTGTTTCAGAGAAAAAGAATCCTGACGGTCTTTATCGCGTGCGGAGAATTTATGATGATAATAATATTGCCCGAATTTGTAACTTGATGTCGTCTACTAATTGGATCGAAGTATATCATGAAACAGACCCTACACAAGCGAATGAAGTATTTATTGAAATACTGCTAAAACTTTACGATGCAGGCTTCCCCATTATGACTATAAAAAAGCATAGAAAGGCAAGGAAAGAATGGATAACAAGTGCTCTCCTGAAACGGATTGATGAAAAGAATGAAATGTTTTCTCGTTTTCTAAGAACTAGAAACCCAGAGGATTTAATTGATTTTAAGAAGTTCCGAAACAGACTAAATATAGATTTAGAGAAGGCGAAGTCTTTATTTTATAAAAACAAGTTTTCGGCAGTTTCGCACAACCCTAAATTGATCTGGCAAGGTATCAATGCAATCATAGGGAATAAGAAAAAGGATCTTCCCTGCGAACTACGAATTAATGGAATCAATTACACGGGAGTTTCACTTGCCAATAAACTTAACGATCATTTCATAGTAGCTGGAGCTCATCACGGGGCTGCTCATTCTTATGCAACTAGAACAGTAGAGTCATATATGCTTACCAGAAGTAATGCTTCCATATTTCTGTCGCCCACTTCAATAGATGAAGTACAATCCATCATAAATTCTCTTAGGAACACTTCTTTACCTGGTGATGACGAAATAGCCGTTTTTTCGATTAAATGTGTTGTTAGAAATATCGCTGGCCCTCTCGCAAATATCTGTAATAGAAAGCTGCTCACAGGAGTCTTTCCTGAAAAACTTAAAGTTGCGCGTGTTACAGTGGTCTTCAAAGGGGGAAAGAAAACTGACCCGAATAATTATCGCCCCATTTCAGTGCTGCCACTGTTTTCAAAAGTAGCTGAGCGTATACTTTTCAAGCGAGTTTATAGCTTCCTCCAAGCTAAAAATTTAATTTGCGCAGAGCAGTATGGCTTTCAGCAAGGTAAATCAACCCAAACAGCACTATTATACATAAAAAACTGTTCAATTCAGAATTTTGAAAGTAGACTTTACACTGTTGGAATATTGCTTGATTTTTGTAAGGCTTTTGATTCGGTTAAGTATTCAATATTACTTAAAAAGTTAGATATACGGAATTCGTGGAATTGCCAATAAACTATTTGAGAGTAATTTAAATTCACGGAGGCAATGCGCGAAAATACACGATATAAAATCTGAATTTGGTTTAGTAAACTTTGGCGTGCCCCAAGGTTCTATTCTAGGGCCCCTTTTGTTCATTGTGTACATCAATGACATTGTTAATATTCCTTTAACTACTAATATTGTGTTGTATGCCGATGACACAAACGTGTTCTTTTCAGGCACTAACCTACAAACACTTGAGCAGCAATCAAATGCCTGGATGAAAGAGTTAATGGTCTGGCTCTCTGTTAATCAACTTGAATTGAATGTTAACAAAACGAAATTCATGCTTTTCCACCCAAAAAATAAGCCAGTAGATCACCACATCTCACTTCACTTTAATAACCTAAGAATTGAAGAAGTGCATAGCATTCGGTTTATTGGTGTGTATTTCCGCAGTGATATAGGGTGGAGTGATCACGTGAACAACATCCGATTGAAAATGGCAAGATCGTTATGTGTGATTTACCGATTAAGACACCTTTTACCAATGCAGGTTAGAAAACAATTATATTTTGCTTTGGTGCACTCTCATCTAGTATGGGGTACCTGCAATAAAACTGATTCACATAAATTATTTGCCCTCCAGAAAAGAGCCTTACGTGCCTTATGTATAAATCCAACTGATGAAACAAACCTCTTCAAAACTTTTCATGCACGCTGTTTCCTTGACTGTTACAACTTTAGCTTAACGATTCACATGTTTTATAAAATTAAGGAGGATTTCTCTTCTTTCCAGAATATGTACTTATCTAGAAACATTAAATATGAATTGCGCTTGGTTTCCCTATCTGCTACAAGATCCAGAACGAATTATGGAACACAAAGTGTAACTAACCAAATTGCAGCCTTATGTAATGCGCACCCATCTTTAGTGACAATGGCTCAAGAAGCTACGAGCTCTATTGCCTTTAAGAAAAAATTGAAGTTGCTCTTTCCTGTTTTGTAATTTTGTGATTACTTGAGTCTAGTTGGTACTGATTCTTTTTTTGTTGTCTCTATATTTATACTCCAGTGCCAGTTATCGAATTTTCTAATTATTTTCGCTTTTTTAGTTATTATCTATGTTGCATTTATGATTGCAGTTCGGGCGTAACGATGTCATGTTTTTGTTTTTTTAAGAATATAGTAATGTCTTTCTCTCTTGTCTCGTGGTCAGGTTTGATACCCTAAAGTGTGCTGTTCTTTTCTTGAAAATGATTGTTTTTTTTTGTAAACATGATTTGCCGTCTAGTCACCAGTGTCCAGATGTGTAAGCCGGGGTGTAGGCCTCGTCAGGAGGCACGCTCTGTCTGCCTCCTTTTGCCTCTCCCCGGGGGCATATTGTAATATGGCAGAATAAACTTTCAAACTTCAAACTTCAAACTTCAAAATCACAAATACTGGTACACAAAAGAATGTAAAGAAGCAAAAAAGAAACAAACCAAAGCCTGGGGCATTTTTCGCAGATACCCTGCACAGGAGAATTTTATAAAATTTAAAAAGGCGAGAGCGAAAGCTCGTTATATCCGTCGTAGTGCCGAAAAATCTTGGAAAAATTACGTGTCGTCGATAAACAACTCAACCACATCAAAACAAAAGTGGGAGGTTAGAAAGCTAAAAGGCAACTACTCTCCGTTCACAGTCCCCCTTCTTACCGCTCCCGGTGTACAGACTAGTCTAGAACAACAGGCAGATATTTTAGGCGAATATTTTTCCGAACTTTCCAGCTCATCCCACTACAGCGATTCATTTTAAAATACAAAAAGACAGCAGAGAAACAAAGACTGCGGACAGGTTGCGGTACAAATGAACCGTACAATAGTTTAATTACAATACAAGACATCCAAACAGTACTTTCTGCCGGTAAACATACTGCCCCCGGCCCAGACCAAATACATTACCAAATGCTAGCTCATCTTTCTGAACCTGCCGTAGAGGCACTTCTAAAGTTTTTTAACAAAGTTTGGGTATCAGGAAAAATACCCAAAGCTTGGAAAGAAGCTATTATTGTGCCGTTTCTTAAACCCGGGAAGCCACCAACCTCTCCAAACAGTTATAGACTCATAGCCCTTACCAGTTGCCTCGCCAAGTCCTTTGAAAGTGTCCTAAACATAAGAATAACTTTTGTCCTTCAATCCCGTGAACTTCTCTACAGCCATCAATGTGGCTTTAAAAAGGATGGTGCACCACAGATCACCTAGTCCGCCTTGAAAATACTGTCAGAGATGCGTTTATACACAGACAACACTGTCTTGCAGTCTTTTTTTACTTAGAAAAGGCATACGACACAACCTGGAGGTTTGGGATTCTGCAAGACCTTGCCGAGCTTGGCGTCCGCGGCAGGATGTTAAATTGCATAAAAGACTTTTTATCCAATCGCTCATTCCTTGTGCGCCTAGGCTCGACCTTTTGAAAGAAAAATGGGGTACCCCAAGGATGTATGTAAGTACAACTATCTTCGTCGTAAAAATGAATTCTATTAGGAAAACAATCCCAAGGTCTATTATATATTCTGTCTATGTTGACGATCTTCAGATAGCATGTACATCCTCAAACATATCCACTTGCGAAAGACAAATACAGCTAAATGTAAATAAACTGGCAACATGGGCAGACCGGAATGGTTCCCAGTTCTCTGCACAGAAAACAGTGGCCTTACTTTTTTCACTTAAACGGGGTCTACAGACAGATCCCACATTACACATAAACGAAACCCAGTTACCTTTAAAAACTAAACACAAATTCTTAGGCATAACATTTGACCGAAAACTAACTTTTCTACCTCACATAAAAGCGTTGAAAAAGAAAATATACTCAAAGTGCTTTCACACAAACACTGGGGTTCTGACAGGGCAAGCCTTCTACACATCTATCGCTCTGTGGTACGGTCCTGCTTAGACTATGGTTGCCTGGTGTATGCTTCGGCAAGGCCATCCTACTTGAAACGACTAGATCCAGTGCATAATTTGGGGTTGCGTCTTTCCACTGGCGCTTACAGGACGTCGCTTATAAACAGTCTTTATGTCGAAACAAACGAACCATCACTTACAGATAGAAGAAGCATGCTTACATGCTCATACGTCCTAAAAATCCGTTCCCTTCCTAAACACATCTGCTATGAAATAGTTACTAAGTGTCTATCCAGAACAATCTTTAACAACAAACCGCAAACCACCAGGCCACTGCTCTTACGCTTTGAAGATATCTGCCAGAATCTCGGCGTACTGAACACATTAACCAGCATTGCGCAAAGACGACGCCCACTGCCTCCATGGTACGATTTTCCTACATTGTGCGATTTCACTCTCACACAGTTCCGCAAAAAGCAAACTTCACAACGCCAAATAGTACAAGAATTTCTGGCACTTGAGGAAAAATACAATGGTTTCACAGCCTTTTATACTGACGGTTCGAAAACGGATACTTATGTAGGAAGTGCAGTGGTGCGAGGGAATTCGGAGACAACAATACGACTTCCACAGTGCGCATCCATCTTCACTGCAGAATGTTACGCAGTATATGGGACCGTAGAAAAAATACTCGGCGAGAACCTCAAAAACGCTATTATTTACACCGACTCTTTAAGTATACTTACAGTTCTCCACTCAAGAAACGCAATCACTCCTATACTTGATGACATTATACACAACATAGTAACAGCCGCAGCTAGAAGAAAAAACATTAAACTCTGCTGGGTCCCGAGTCATGTCGGCATAAAAGGCAATGAGCGAGCAGATTTCTGTGCTTCTCAAGCTCGTGGCAAGGAAATAAAAAAAGTAATTATACCCTTGAATGACTGCATGAAATTAGTACAAAGGAAGTTAAGGAAAAAATGGCAATCGGCTTGGAACAGCGAATTGAATAATAAACTACACTTAGTAAAGCCGATTTTAGGTGAATTTAAGTCATGTGCGCACCAAGAACGTTTTAAAGAAGTGATTTTATGCCGTCTCAGACTAGGCCACACGCAGCTTACGCACAACTTCCTGCTAACAAAACAAGATAAACCTGTTTGCGAAGAATGTGGAGATGAACTTACATTTAACCACATTTTATTCTCATGTATGAAACCAGAAAAACTAAGAAAATGTACTTTACTCAATTTTATCATGAATGCATTCCTTTCCACCCTACATTGCTTTTAGCTGATAATGCCATTGTTAACATACCTTCCATTTTTAGCTTTTTAAAAGCAGCAGGCGTACTTGAAAAGCTGTAATTTTTTAACCACTGGAATTATTTTATACATGATACACCTCAGCCACTCTCTCGTTCTTGAGAAGTAGGCTGAGGTTGTTTATTTGATTGGTTGGGAGCCTCGAAAAGTCAAAATGCTTGCTAGCCAAGGAAAGCCGCTAAGGCTGCCTGACCTTTTTAAGGCTTTTGCCATTAGCCATTTCCAAATTTCTTCCCTTCTTTTATTACTAGGCAGTTCAATCTTTTTAAGTCATCTGCACCATCGCCTCTTTTTCATACTCCAAAACATTCTTTAGAAAAGCAATTCTATACATTGTGCTTGGCGCATGATGGCCTTAGCTGCCTATGTGCCATAAAACCCAACACAACACACCAACGCACTCGGCCGACCAGCCAGACATGTCATTGTATCCGCCAAGTAGATTCGTCAGCGGCGCAGTGATGGACGCGAAATTGCGTACGAAGAGCCGGAAATAGGAACACAAACCTATGAAGCTTCGAAGTTGCTTGAGCGACATAGGTTTAGGAAATTGCGTCACAGCACAGAGCATGGCCGGGTCAGGGAGAACGCCTTCCTTGGAGATGTTGTGGCTCAAGATGGTCAACTTCCGAGCTGTGAAGTGGCACTTATTGAGATCCAGCTGCAGGCCGGCGTCAGTCAGGCAAGTCAAAACGTGCCGTAAGTGGGCGAGGTGCGTGGGGAAATCGGCGGAAAAGACAACAATGTCGCCCAAGTAGCAGAGTCATGTCTTCCACTTGAACTTTCGCAAGATGTTATCCTTCAACCTTTCAAATGTGGCGGGCGCGTTGCGCAGACCGAACTAAATGGTTTTAATATGATAATATGTGTCAACTTCACTCAACTTCCTCGAGCTCTAAACAGAACCAATCTTGTTTTTGCTTCGTTGATCAGCTGGTTTATTATTTGCGACCATGCTTGAAGCGTGTTGCAAGCGGAGCTTGCTTCGCGACGCGTACATGATACATCTCGGCCTACACAGGACAGTACAGTCACAGTCATACAGTGCTACAGTCATGCAGTACTGTCATACAATGCAGCCATACACAGTGCATTCATCGGGGCAGATTGCGAATTGACACCTGGGGGTTGTTTGACCAATCTCGTTTACATTGTACATAAACAGTATGGGACCTAGGATACTGCCTTGTGGAACGCCAGTTTTTATCTGTAGAGGGCTTGATTTCTGTTCGTTAATTGCTACAAATTGGATTTCTGCGTGAAGGTATGATTTTAGAAGCTGGAGCGATAGTCCTCGGATTCCATATCTTTCTAATTTTCTGAGCAATAAGTCGTGGTTAACGCGGTCAAAAGCTTTGTTGTAGTCTAGGTAAATACCAAGCGTCATTATCTTTTTTCGAAGTTATCTAGTATTATGTCATTTTTAACTAGCAAGGCGGTTTCTGTACAACGACTTTGTCTTAAATCATGCTGACTATCTGTTACTAAAATATATCGGCGAGAGAAACTATCCATTCGGACATTATCTTTTCTATGCATTCAGAAAGAAATTGGCAGTATAAACCCTGGACTATAAATACTCACAATATCCCTATCTTCTCCTTTGCGTATAACTGCCATTTTCGTGACCTTCATGCTCTGGGGAAAAACGTCTATTCACAATTAAGTGCTAAAATATGAGTTAATACAGGTGCAATAATATCCACTACATATTTAACAGGTCTGATTTCGATGCCATTGGCATTTTCACTGCGGCTGTTCTTGAGGCTCTGGATAAACGTTATTACTTCCCAGGTACAAGTGAGCCGCACAAATAATGTAATTGAATTCACTGGGATGATTGTGGGGGCGTCATCACCGATACTCTCGGTTCTTATATCATTAAAGAAGCTTTTGATGTGGTCTGCTAGCTCTTTATCCTTGAGAACCGTAGCGTTTATTGTCAGGCTGTCAATGCCACTCCACTCCGTTTTCCTGTTTAACGCATTCTTTATCCTTTTTCATAAAATGTCGGTCTATGTAGACAGGTTTCATCTAATACACGATAGCAATAGTCGTAGTCACAGTAATAGTCATAGTCGTAGTAAGCTAGTAATTCGGAAGAAACAGTGCGACTTGCACAGTGCACATCCATCTTCACGGCATAATTTTACGCAATCTGCGTGGCCATTGAAAAAATAGTAAACGAGAACCTCACCAACAGTTACACCTCTCCACTCATGAAACGCAATCGCTCCTGTACTTGGTGACATCGTAAGCAGCATAGTCACAGCCACAGCTCAAGGACAAAACGGAAACCTCTGCTGGGTCACGAATGGTGTCGGAATAAAAGACAACGAGAGAGCAGAGTTACGCGCTGCTGAAGCTGTTGGCAGGGCAATAAAAAAAGAGCAAAAAGATTCCCTAAGGATTGCACGAACGTAGTACAATTGAAACTAAAGAAAAAATGGCAGTCGGCTTGGAACAGCGAAACTAATATTAAGCTACACTTGGTAAAGCCGCTTTTTAGGCAAATGGAAGCCACGTGTGCACCAGGAACGTTTCAAGAAAGTGATTCTATGCCGTCTCCGAATACGTCACACACACCTTACGCACAACTTCGTGCTAACAAAATAAGACAAACTTGTTTGTGAAGAATGCGGAGATGAACTTACGGTCAACCGCATTTTCTTCTGCTGTGCGAAACTGGAAAAAATAGGAAAATTACTTTACACAGTTTAACAAAAAATCATTCTTTTTCACCGAACACTGCTCTTAGGTGATTTCTTAATATATTTTGTTTTTAGCTTTCTAAAAGATGCAGGCATTCTTGAAAAACTAACCTTTGATACACTGGTTTGTATTAGTATATGACACATCTCAGCCACTTTCTCACTCATGAGAAGAACCCTGAAGTTTTTATTTGATGGGTTGGGTTCCTTGAGATCCTTGATCACCAATGGTAGCCGCTGAGTCTACCTGACCTTCTTTAATGTTTTTACCATGAGACGTTTATAAATTTTTTCCTTTGTTATTACTAGCCAGTTAAAAGCTTTTAGGCCTTCTTCATCAGCGATCGCTTTTCAAATTTTTGAAAATGTGGCAGAAAACATTTCTTATACCTTGTGCTTGGCGCATGATGGCCTTAGCTGCCATGTGCCGTTAAGCCCAACACAACAAAACACAACATTTCCTTCTCATGATCCGAATCAGCAGCCACTACTTGCCCTAAGTAGACTTATTCCCTTACCACTTTCAGCACCTCGCGAAGAACGGTGAACTAGGTTTCCTCTGCGAGGCTGTTGAACATTACTTTGGGTTTCTGCATGTTAATTTTAAGACCGAGCGTTCTACTCTGCCGGTCTAAATCATTGCCAACCGAAACATGCAGCAAGTGATGCTGCGGACGCCTACGCCGACCGCGGCACCGAAGACAATGATGCGAAATTTAACAATCAACCAATCAAAGCCACATTCTAAAAATGAGCTAATCGGGACTGGAGAACTAAAGAATAAATGACTTTTTATCAGGTCAACCTAAGCGCGCTCTATGCACTGGGAGCAACGAACAAGTACACAGCAAATCAAAGGAAAGGTGCATGCCGATATATATCAGAAATATGCAAAAAGTTTGTGCCAAGCACTACAGCGCTGAATATGCATGCTTCCTTTTCATCTGCTTGTTCATGTTCATCTAGTTGCTTATTTAATTTAGTTTTCAACGTTAGATATCGAGCCTCAGAAATGGTATCTCTGCGTGCCATGTAATTCCTTCCGAAAGCCTCAGGCGCTACTAAATCCCCATTTGTGTTTCCATTTTGCAGAATCATTCGCTGTGGCTTCCCGAGAGCCAAGCCTCACAGGGGACTTTGAAGACGCCATTCAGCTGATGTTGGTCAAAAACAATATAACGAAGGAGTTCCAGAGTGTACCAACCAAAAACTGCAGTGATGGCATTTAATATTTTGCGAGGAAGCAGTTTCCCTCAGGAAATGTCGAACTCGTGCAGGTAAAGCGAGAAAATAAAGTACATATAATTACCGCTGGATTACGCATGCATTTCTTCCCCCCAGATGGAGGATAGTCGATGACGGGACCACCAAATTTGGGACACAGAAGTGCTGAACGATACGTAGTAGCTTTCGTCCGCGTGTGTAATCACTTGGTCTGTTCCAGATTTTTGTTTTTTGCGCCCCTGTTATGTGAACCCAGAATCATTTGCTACACTGCTGATGTATTGCTGAACGCATGTTTTTTGCTGGAGCGTATTTAACTCAATTAATTGAACGTGAGATTTGAACCATTTATTAAGGTCGTTTTGATTAGAGATACTTTAGTCATCAGCAATACGAAAAGAGTTACAGCAAGTTGGTGAGCGCATTAAGCATATTTAGTAGGTTATCTCTCTTCATCTAATTTCAGCCAAGGGCAGGGGTACGCGGGCGCGAGGATATTGCTGCCGCGATAAAAATAACCAAGTGGCAAGAATTTTTTCGGGAAACTCCTTGCCTTGACGCATCGCAGTGTCCTCTGCGAAGTAGGAAGTACTTGCGAACTAGTTGGTTGATAGTTCCGGAAAGGTCTCAACTGCGCAAAAGACAAGGACATAGGCAACGAGGAACATGCAGAGCCCGTGGTGTTTCGTGTGTTCCTCTTTGCCGATGCCTTCGTCTTTTGCGCAGTTTTAAGCTTTCCGGAATATCTGAGGATACCCTTTTGAAGATAACACTAAAACGCTTAAATTGCGGCATAATGTTAAATCAACTGTAGGAAGCACCGCAGAAGAAACACAGCTGCTGTTTCTTGCTTTTCACTACATAATTTCGCGCGCTGTCAACTGCAGAACACTCGTCGGCTTCATCGGGGAGAAGAATTGCCTGCAAACAGCTCTGGCGGTCATATAAATCAGCCCTCCAGTTGCGCACAAACAGTGTCTGAAGGCGGCTATGGTTTCTGCAGTTATGTTCTCCCGTGGACACTTGAACGAACACTAAGAAAAAATAGAAGTTGTTCGCGTTTGCAAATAGGTTCGAATGATATGAATGAACGGCGTAGTGCACATACACAGAGCACCATGCGCGAACGAACACCCGTTATTCGCTTCAAAACTTGAAATTTATCTTTGACTGTGCCATTGTTCTAGGCATGAAAGAGCTACATTTCGTGAAAAATGAAGTTTCTAAAGCTACAAAAGGCGACAAAAGTTGAAATACAGATCTCACTGTAAGCAGCCATTTTGAGAAGAAAACTGCGATGAGGTCACTCATATTTTCAAAACGTAGCGCCTCAAAGGTCTAGGGAAAACAAAGGTTCCTCTTTAATTCCACTTTCCCATTAACGAAAGCCTGCTTTGCTGAAGAAAGCATTGAAGGTTAAACTATATATTTATACTCTAAGAACGAGTTGTCGCTCAATAGAACCTAGGTCACTTTGCAAAGGTTGAATAGGTTGAGTCCAAGCGTTCCGACTCAGAGAGAGCTTCACACCTATGGATGGCCCTGTCATCGTTTTTAACGCACAAATTCAATACAGTCCGTGAGCGTGGCTGCTACGGTACAATGCGAATGAAAAATAAAGAACACGAACTTCTTTTCAGCGTAGACACGCATAGAGAAGCCGCGCGCTGTATTCGTCTTTCACACACCCAAAGTTCACCACAGTGAGTGAGAGTGGCTGCTACGCAACAATACACTACGCTACAATTGGTATGAGGCGGAGATGAAAGGTCTTTGCTCGAACGTGTCTATTAGTGCCGACGGTGGGTGTTGCAGGTAAGTACCATTCATAGCTCGAGCATGTCAAACCCGCTGGCAGCGCTTTATTTTGTAGCAGAGGCGGGAAACAGAACCTGCTGACAACCAAAAGCGTACACGCTGATAATTAGGCCGGTGTTTTCCCCGCAGCTCAAAATGAAGGCTGGAGTGCCGCATATTCCGCCAATGCATATTACATTCTGCTCTGAGGTGGATGTTGATTGGTAGAAGGTGGTGATGATACCTCTTTGCTCAAACCTGTCTATCAGCTGCATCGGTGGGTTTTGCAGGTAAGCACTGTTGAGAGCTCAGGCTTGTCAAACGAGCTTTCAGCACATTATTTACAAGCAGCGACGAGAAATGTGACCTGCTAACAACAAAAGCGTACAGGTTGGTAACCATGCCGGTGTTATACTCACCGCCGCAAATGAAGGCTGTAGGGCTGCATAGTCCGTCATTGCGTATAGCATTCAGCGCCGAGGTCGACGGTATTGGCAGAAGGTGGTGATTAAAGGACTTTGCTCGAACATGTCTATAAGCTCCAGAAACCATAACCAGAAACGAACACGTTGACAACCATGCTGGTGTTTTCCCCGACGCCACAAATGAAGGCGGGAGGGACGCATAGTCCGCCAAAGCATAGAGTATTCAGCGCCGACGCGGATGGTGATTGGTAGAAGGGGGTGATGAAAGGTCTTCGCTGGAAATTGTCTATCAACTCTATTCTTGGGCGCTGCAGGTAAGCGCCGTAGAAAGCTCAGGTTTGTCAAACGAGGTGGCAGCGCTTCATTATCTTGGAGCTAAGAGAAACTGGACCTGCTGACAACCAAACGCGCAAATGGTGATAACCATGCAGGTGTTTTCCTCGCAGCCGCAAATAGCCGGATAGTCTGCCAATGCATATAACATTCAGCGCCAAGGCGGATGGTGATTGCTAGAAGGTGGTGACCAAAGGTCTTTGCTAGATAGTGCCAATCACCTCCGTCGGTCGGTGTGCAGGTGGGCACAATTGAGAGCTCAAGCTTATCAAACGAGCTTGCAGCGCTTTATTTTGTAGCAGAGGCGAGAAATAGAACCTGCTGACAACCAAAAGCGTATACGTTGATAGCCATGCCGGTGTTTTCCCCGCAGCCACAAATGAAGGATGTAGAGTCGAAGAGGCCGCTATTGCATAAAAAATCGAGAGCCGAGGTGGGTGGTGATTTGTAGAAATTGCCGATAAAAAGTCTTTGCTCCAACGTGTAAATAAACTCTGTGGCTGAGTGCTGCAGGTAAGAACTGTTGAGAGCTCAAGCTTGTAAAGCGAGCTGGCAGCGCCTAATTTTATAGCAGCGACGAGAAATGGGAACCGCAGACAACCAAAAGGATACACGTTGATAACCATGCCGGTGTTTGCCCCAGAGCTGCAAACGAAGGCGATAGGGTCGAATAGTCTGCCAATGCATGAAACATTCAATGCCTAGGTGATCGGTCGAACGTGGTGATGAAAGGTCTCTGCTCGAACCTGTCTCTCAGCTCCGTCGGTGGGCGTTGCAGGTAAGCCCGTTGAGAGCTCACTCTTGTCAAACGAGATCGCAGCGCTTGATTTTGCAGCAGAGACGAGAAATGGCACCTGCGGACAGCCAAAAAAGCACACGTTGATAACTGTGCCGCTTTTTGAACTGCAACCGCAAATGAAGGCAGGTGGATAGGATAGTCCACGAATACATCGAAAATTGAGCGCCGAGCTGGGGTGCGATTGGCAGAAGGTGGTAATAAATGCTCTTTGCTCGAAGGTATCTACGTATAAGCTCCGTCGGTGGGTGTAGCATTAAAGCACCGTTGAGAGCTCAGGCTTGTCAAACGTGCCGGCAGCGCTTCGAATTGTAGCAGCTACGAGAAACGAGAAATGATGATAACACGTACACGCTGACAACCATGCCGGTGTTTTTCATGAAGCCGGAAATGAAGGCGGGTGGATCGGGTAGTCCGTCACTGCATAAAGCATTCAGCGCCGACGTGGAAGGTGACTGGTAGAAGGTACTGATGAAAAGTTTTTGCTCGGACGTCTCTAAGAGCTCTGTCGGTGGGTTTTGAAGGTAAGCACCGTTGACAACTCACTCTTGCAAAACGAGCTTCCAGCACTTCATTTTCCAACAGCGACGAGAAAAGGTACCTGGTAACATCAAAAGCGTACAGGTTGATAACCATGTCGAGGTTATTCCCATAGCAGCAAATAAAGGCGGTAGGGCTGGATAGTCCGCCATTGCGTATTCCATTGAGCGCCGAGGAGAAAGGTAAGTGGCAGACGTTGGTGATGAAAGGTCTTTGCTCGAAAATGTCTATAAGCTGCGTCGATGGGTTTTGCACGTAAGCACCGTTGAGAGCTCAGGCTTGCAAAACGAGCTTTCAGCATTTCATTTTCCAACAGCGACGAGAAAAGGTACCTGCTAACATCAAAAGCGTACAGGTTGATAACCATCTCGGGGTTATTCCCATAGCAGCAAATAAAGGCGGTAGGGCTAGATAGTCCGCCATTGCGTATTCCATTAAGCGCCGAGGAGAAAGGTAAGTGGCAGACGTTGGTGATGAAAGGTCTTTGCTCGAAAATGTCTATAAGCTGCGTCGATGGGTTTTGCACGTAAGCACCGTTGAGAGCTCAGGTTAGCAAAACGAGCTTTCAGCATTTCATTTTCCAACAGCGACGAGAAAAGGTACCTGCTAACATCAAAAGCGTACAGGTTGATAACCATGTCGGGGTTATTCCCATAGCAGCAAATAAAGGCGGTAGGGCTAGGTAGTCCGCCATTGCGTATTCCATTCAGCGCCGAGGAGAAAGGTAAGTGGCAGACGTTGGTGATGAAAGGTCTTTGCTCGAAAATGTCTATAAGCTGCGTCGATGGGTTTTGCACGTAAGCACCGTTGAGAGCTCAGGTTAGCAAAACGAGCTTTCAGCATTTCATTTTCCAACAGCGACGAGAAAAGGTACCTGCTAACATCAAAAGCGTACAGGTTGATAACCATGTCGGGGTTATTCCCATAGCAGCAAATAAAGGCGGTAGGGCTAGATAGTCCGCCATTGCGTATTCCATTCAGCGCCGAGGAGAAAGGTAAGTGGCAGACGTTGGTGATGAAAGGTCTTTGCTCGAAAATGTCTTTAAGTTGCGTCGATGGGTTTTGCACGTAAGCACCGTTGAGAGCTCAGGTTAGCAAAACGAGCTTTCAGCATTTCATTTTCCGACAGCGACGAGAAAAGGTACCTGCTAACATCAAAAGCGTACAGGTTGATAACCCTGTCGGGGTTATTCCCATAGCAGCAAATAAAGGCGGTAGGGCTAGATAGTCCGCCATTGCGTATTCCATTCAGCGCCGAGGAGAATGGTAAGTGGCAGACGTTGGTGATGAAAGGTCTTCGCTCCAAAATGTCTATAAGCTGAGTCGATTGGCTTTTGCAGGTAAGCACCGTTGAGAGCTCAGGCTTGCAAAACGAGCTTTCAGCATTTCATTTTCCAACAGCGACGAGAAAAGGTACCTGCTAACATCAAAAGCGTACAGGTTGATAACCCTGTCGGAATTATTCCCATAGCAGCAAATAAAGGCGGTAGGGCTAGATAGTCCGCCATTGCGTATTCCATTCAGCGCCGAGGAGAAAGGTAAGTGGCAGACGTTGGTGATGAAAGGTCTTTGCTCGAAAATGTCTATAAGCTGCGTCGATGGGTTTTGCACGTAAGCACCGTTGAGAGCTCAGGTTAGCAAAACGAGCTTTCAGCATTTCATTTTCCAACAGCGACGAGAAAAGGTACCTGCTAACATCAAAAGCGTACAGGTTGATAACCATGTCGGGGTTATTCCCATAGCAGCAAATAAAGGCGGTAGGGCTAGATAGTCCGCCATTGCGTATTCCATTCAGCGCCGAGGAGAATGGTAAGTGGCAGACGTTGGTGATGAAAGGTCTTTGCTCGAAAATGTCTATAAGCTGCGTCGATGGGTTTTGCACGTAAGCACCGTTGAGAGCTCAGGTTAGCAAAACGAGCTTTCAGCATTTCATTTTCCGACAGCGACGAGAAAAGGTACCTGCTAACATCAAAAGCGTACAGGTTGATAACCCTGTCGGGGTTATTCCCATAGCAGCAAATAAAGGCGGTAGGGCTAGATAGTCCGCCATTGCGTATTCCATTCAGCGCCGAGGAGAATGGTAAGTGGCAGACGTTGGTGATGAAAGGTCTTTGCTCGAAAATGTCTATAAGCTGCGTCGATGGGTTTTGCACGTAAGCACCGTTGAGAGCTCAGGTTAGCAAAACGAGCTTTCAGCATTTCATTTTCCGACAGCGACGAGAAAAGGTACCTGCTAACATCAAAAGCGTACAGGTTGATAACCCTGTCGGGGTTATTCCCATAGCAGCAAATAAAGGCGGTAGGGCTAGATAGTCCGCCATTGCGTATTCCATTCAGCGCCGAGGAGAATGGTAAGTGGCAGACGTTGGTGATGAAAGGTCTTTGCTCGAAAATGTCTATAAGCTGCGTCGATGGGTTTTGCACGTAAGCACCGTTGAGAGCTCAGGTTAGCAAAACGAGCTTTCAGCATTTCATTTTCCAACAGCGACGAGAAAAGGTACCTGCTAACATCAAAAGCGTACAGGTTGATAACCCTGTCGGGGTTATTCCCATAGCAGCAAATAAAGGCGGTAGGGCTAGATAGTCCGCCATTGCGTATTCCATTCAGCGCCGAGGAGAATGGTAAGTGGCAGACGTTGGTGATGAAAGGTCTTTGCTCGAAAATGTCTATAAGCTGCGTCGATGGGTTTTGCACGTAAGCACCGTTGAGAGCTCAGGTTAGCAAAACGAGCTTTCAGCATTTCATTTTCCGACAGCGACGAGAAAAGGTACCTGCTAACATCAAAAGCGTACAGGTTGATAACCCTGTCGGGGTTATTCCCATAGCAGCAAATAAAGGCGGTAGGGCTAGATAGTCCGCCATTGCGTATTCCATTCAGCGCCGAGGAGAATGGTAAGGGGCAGACGTTGGTGATGAAAGGTCTTCGCTCCAAAATGTCTATAAGCTGAGTCGATTGGCTTTTGCAGGTAAGCACCGTTGAGAGCTCAGGCTTGCAAAACGAGCTTTCAGCATTTCATTTTCCAACAGCGACGAGAAAAGGTACCTGCTAACATCAAAAGCGTACAGGTTGATAACCCTGTCGGGGTTATTCCCATAGCAGCAAATAAAGGCGGTAGGGCTAGATAGTCCGCCATTGCGTATTCCATTCAGCGCCGAGGAGAAAGGTAAGTGGCAGACGTTGGTGATGAAAGGTCTTTGCTCGAAAATGTCTATAAGCTGCGTCGATGGGTTTTGCACGTAAGCACCGTTGAGAGCTCAGGTTAGCAAAACGAGCTTTCAGCATTTCATTTTCCAACAGCGACGAGAAAAGGTACCTGCTAACATCAAAAGCGTACAGGTTGATAACCATGTCGGGGTTATTCCCATAGCAGCAAATAAAGGCGGTAGGGCTAGATAGTCCGCCATTGCGTATTCCATTCAGCGCCGAGGAGAAAGGTAAGTGGCAGACGTTGGTGATGAAAGGTCTTTGCTCGAAAATGTCTATAAGCTGCGTCGATGGGTTTTGCACGTAAGCACCGTTGAGAGCTCAGGTTAGCAATAGCAAAACGAGCTTTCAGCATTTCGTTTTCCGACAGCGACGAGAAAAGGTACCTGCTAACATCAAAAGCGTACAGGTTGATAACCCTGTCGGGGTTATTCCCATAGCAGCAAATAAAGGCGGTAGGGCTAGATAGTCCGCCATTGCGTATTCCATTCAGCGCCGAGGAGAATGGTAAGTGGCAGACGTTGGTGATGAAAGGTCTTCGCTCCAAAATGTCTATAAGCTGAGTCGATTGGCTTTTGCAGGTAAGCACCGTTGAGAGCTCAGGCTTGCAAAACGAGCTTTCAGCATTTCATTTTCCAACAGCGACGAGAAAAGGTACCTGCTAACATCAAAAGCGTACAGGTTGATAACCATGTCGGGGTTATTCCCATAGCAGCAAATAAAGGCGGTAGGGCTAGATAGTCCGCCATTGCGTATTCCATTCAGCGCCGAGGAGAATGGTAAGTGGCAGACGTTGGTGATGAAAGGTCTTCGCTCCAAAATGTCTATAAGCTGCGTCGATTGGCTTTTGCAGGTAAGCACCGTTGAGAGCTCAGGCTTGCAAAACGAGCTTTCAGCATTTCGTTTTCCGACAGCGACGAGAAAAGGTACCTGCTAACATCAAAAGCGTACAGGTTGATAACCATGTCGGGGTTATTCCCATAGCAGCAAATAAAGGCGGTAGGGCTAGATAGTCCGCCATTGCGTATTCCATTCAGCGCCGAGGAGAATGGTAAGTGGCAGACGTTGGTGATGAAAGGTCTTCGCTCCAAAATGTCTATAAGCTGAGTCGATTGGCTTTTGCAGGTAAGCACCGTTGATAGCTCAGGCTTGCAAAACGAGCTTTCAGCATTTCGTTTTCCGACAGCGACGAGAAAAGGTACCTGCTAACATCAAAAGCGTACAGGTTGATAACCATGTCGGGGTTATTCCCATAGCAGCAAATAAAGGCGGTAGGGCTAGATAGTCCGCCATTGCGTATTCCATTCAGCGCCGAGGAGAATGGTAAGTGGCAGACGTTGGTGATGAAAGGTCTTCGCTCCAAAATGTCTATAAGCTGCGTCGATTGGCTTTTGCAGGTAAGCACCGTTGAGAGCTCAGGCTTGCAAAACGAGCTTTCAGCATTTCATTTTCCAACAGCGACGAGAAAAGGTACCTGCTAACATCAAAAGCGTACAGGTTGATAACCATGTCGGGGTTATTCCCATAGCAGCAAATAAAGGCGGTAGGGCTAGATAGTCCGCCATTGCGTATTCCATTCAGCGCCGAGGAGAAAGGTAAGTGGCAGACGTTGGTGATGAAAGGTCTTCGCTCCAAAATGTCTATAAGCTGAGTCGATGGGTTTTGCAGGTAAGCACCGTTGAGAGCTAAGGCTTGCAAAACGAGCTTTCAGCATTTCATTTTCCAACAGCGACGAGAAAAGGTACTTGCTAACATCAAAAGCGTACAGGTTGATAACCATGTCGGGGTTATTCCCATAGCAGCAAATAAAGGCGGTAGGGCTAGATAGTCCGCCATTGCGTATTCCATTCAGCGCCGAGGAGAAAGGTAAGTGGCAGACGTTGGTGATGAATGGTCTTTGCTCGAAAATGTCTATAAGCTGCGTCGATGGGTTTTGCACGTAAGCACCGTTGAGAGCTCAGGTTAGCAAAACGAGCTTTCAGCATTTCATTTTCCAACAGCGACGAGAAAAGGTACCTGCTAACATCAAAAGCGTACAGGTTGATAACCATGTCGGGGTTATTCCCATACAGCAAATAAAGGCGGTAGGGCTAGATAGTCCGCCATTGCGTATTCCATTCAGCGCCGAGGAGAAAGGTAAGTGGCAGACGTTGGTGATGAAAGGTCTTCGCTCCAAAATGTCTATAAGCTGAGTCGATGGGTTTTGCACGTAAGCACCGTTGAGAGCTCAGGCTTGCAAAACGAGCTTTCAGCATTTCATTTTCCAACAGTGACGAGAAAAGGTACCTGCTAACATCAAAAGCGTACAGGTTGATAACCATGTCGGGGTTATTCCCATAGCAGCAAATAAAGGCGGTAGGGCTAGATAGTCCGCCATTGCGTATTCCATTCAGCGCCGAGGAGAAAGGTAAGTGGCAGACGTTGGTGATGAATGGTCTTTGCTCGAAAATGTCTATAAGCTGCGTCGATGGGTTTTGCACGTAAGCACCGTTGAGAGCTCAGGTTAGCAAAGCGAGCTTTCAGCATTTCATTTTCCAACAGCGACGAGAAAAGGTACCTGCTAACATCAAAAGCGTACAGGTTGATAACCATGTCGGGGTTATTCCCATAGCAGCAAATAAAGGCGGTAGGGCTAGATAGTCCGCCATTGCGTATTCCATTCAGCGCCGAGGAGAAAGGTAAGTGGCAGACGTTGGTGATGAAAGGTCTTTGCTCGAAAATGTCTATAAGCTGCGTCGATGGGTTTTGCACGTAAGCACCGTTGAGAGCTCAGGTTAGCAAAACGAGCTTTCAGCATTTCATTTTCCAACAGCGACGAGAAAAGGTACCTGCTAACATCAAAAGCGTACAGGTTGATAACCATGTCGGGGTTATTCCCATAGCAGCAAATAAAGGCGGTAGTGCTAGATAGTCCGCCATTGCGTATTCCATTCAGCGCCGAGGAGAAAGGTAAGTGGCAGACGTTGGTGATGAAAGGTCTTCGCTCCAAAATGTCTGTAAGCTGAGTCGATGGGTTTTGCACGTAAGCACCGTTGAGAGCTCAGGCTTGCAAAACGAGCTTTCAGCATTTCATTTTCCAACAGTGACGAGAAAAGGTACCTGCTAACATCAAAAGCGTACAGGTTGATAACCATGTCGGGGTTATTCCCATAGCACCAAATAAAGGCGGTAGGGCTAGATGGTCCGCCATTGCGTATTCCATTCAGCGCCGAGGAGAAAGGTATGTGGCAGACGTTGGTGATGAAAGGTCTTTGCTCGAAAATGTCTATAAGCTGCGTCGATGGGTTTTGCACGTAAGCACAGTTGAGAGCTCAGGTTAGCAATAGCAAAACGAGCTTTCAGCATTTCGTTTTCCGACAGCGACGAGAAAAGGTACCTGCTAACATCAAAAGCGTACAGGTTGATAACCCTGTCGGGGTTATTCTCATAGCAGCAAATAAAGGCGGTAGGGCTAGATAGTCCGCCATTGCGTATTCCATTCAGCGCCGAGGAGAATGGTAAGTGGCAGACGTTTGTGATGAAAGGTCTTCGCTCCAAAATGTCTATAAGCTGAGTCGATTGGCTTTTGCAGGTAAGCACCGTTGAGAGCTCAGGCTTGCAAAACGAGCTTTCAGCATTTCATTTTCCAACAGCGACGAGAAAAGGTACCTGCTAACATCAAAAGCGTACAGGTTGATAACCATGTCGGGGTTATTCCCATAGCAGCAAATAAAGGCGGTAGGGCTAGATAGTCCGCCATTGCGTATTCCATTCAGCGCCGAGGAGAATGGTAAGTGGCAGACGTTGGTGATGAAAGGTCTTCGCTCCAAAATGTCTATAAGCTGAGTCGATTGGCTTTTGCAGGTAAGCACCGTTGAGAGCTCAGGCTTGCAAAACGAGCTTTCAGCATTTCATTTTCCAACAGCGACGAGAAAAGGTACCTGCTAACATCAAAAGCGTACAGGTTGATAACCATGTCGGGGTTATTCCCATAGCAGCAAATAAAGGCGGTAGGGCTAGATAGTCCGCCATTGCGTATTCCATTCAGCGCCGAGGAGAATGGTAAGTGGCAGACGTTGGTGATGAAAGGTCTTCGCTCCAAAATGTCTATAAGCTGAGTCGATTGGCTTTTGCAGGTAAGCACCGTTGAGAGCTCAGGCTTGCAAAACGAGCTTTCAGCATTTCATTTTCCAACAGCGACGAGAAAAGGTACCTGCTAACATCAAAAGCGTACAGGTTGATAACCATGTCGGGGTTATTCCCATAGCAGCAAATAAAGGCGGTAGGGCTAGATAGTCCGCCATTGCGTATTCCATTCAGCGCCGAGGAGAAAGGTAAGTGGCAGACGTTGGTGATGAAAGGTCTTTGCTCGAAAATGTCTATAAGCTGCGTCGATGGGTTTTGCACGTAAGCACCGTTGAGAGCTCAGGTTAGCAAAACGAGCTTTCAGCATTTCATTTTCCAACAGCGACGAGAAAAGGTACCTGCTAACATCAAAAGCGTACAGGTTGATAACCATGTCGGGGTTATTCCCATAGCACCAAATAAAGGCGGTAGGGCTAGATGGTCCGCCATTGCGTATTCCATTCAGCGCCGAGGAGAAAGGTAAGTGGCAGACGTTGGTGATGAATGGTCTTTGCTCGAAAATGTCTATAAGCTGCGTCGATGGGTTTTGCACGTAAGCACCGTTGAGAGCTCAGGTTAGCAAAACGAGCTTTCAGCATTTCATTTTCCAACAGCGACGAGAAAAGGTACCTGCTAACATCAAAAGCGTACAGGTTGATAACCATGTCGGGGTTATTCCCATAGCACCAAATAAAGGCGGTAGGGCTAGATGGTCCGCCATTGCGTATTCCATTCAGCGCCGAGGAGAAAGGTAAGTGGCAGACGTTGGTGATGAAAGGTCTTTGCTCGAAAATGTCTATAAGCTGCGTCGATGGGTTTTGCACGTAAGCACCGTTGAGAGCTCAGGTTAGCAAAACGAGCTTTCAGCATTTCATTTTCCAACAGCGACGAGAAAAGGTACCTGCTAACATCAAAAGCGTACAGGTTGATAACCATGTCGGGGTTATTCCCATAGCAGCAAATAAAGGCGGTAGGGCTAGATAGTCCGCCATTGCGTATTCCATTCAGCGCCGAGGAGAAAGGTAAGTGGCAGACGTTGGTGATGAATGGTCTTTGCTCGAAAATGTCTATAAGCTGCGTCGATGGGTTTTGCACGTAAGCACCGTTGAGAGCTCAGGTTAGCAAAACGAGCTTTCAGCATTTCATTTTCCAACAGCGACGAGAAAAGGTACCTGCTAACATCAAAAGCGTACAGGTTGATAACCATGTCGGGGTTATTCCCATAGCAGCAAATAAAGGCGGTAGGGCTAGATAGTCCGCCATTGCGTATTCCATTCAGCGCCGAGGAGAAAGGTAAGTGGCAGACGTTGGTGATGAATGGTCTTTGCTCGAAAATGTCTATAAGCTGCGTCGATGGGTTTTGCACGTAAGCACCGTTGAGAGCTCAGGTTAGCAAAACGAGCTTTCAGCATTTCATTTTCCAACAGCGACGAGAAAAGGTACCTGCTAACATCAAAAGCGTACAGGTTGATAACCATGTCGGGGTTATTCCCATAGCAGCAAATAAAGGCGGTAGGGCTAGATAGTCCGCCATTGCGTATTCCATTCAGCGCCGAGGAGAAAGGTAAGTGGCAGACGTTGGTGATGAAAGGTCTTCGCTCCAAAATGTCTATAAGCTGAGTCGATGGGTTTTGCACGTAAGCACCGTTGAGAGCTCAGGCTTGCAAAACGAGCTTTCAGCATTTCATTTTCCAACAGCGACGAGAAAAGGTACCTGCTAACATCAAAAGCGTACAGGTTGATAACCATGTCGGGGTTATTCCCATAGCACCAAATAAAGGCGGTAGGGCTAGATGGTCCGCCATTGCGTATTCCATTGAGCGCCGAGGAGAAAGGTAAGTGGCAGACGTTGGTGATGAATGGTCTTTGCTCGAAAATGTCTATAAGCTGCGTCGATGGGTTTTGCACGTAAGCACCGTTGAGAGCTCAGGTTAGCAAAACGAGCTTTCAGCATTTCATTTTCCAACAGCGACGAGAAAAGGTACCTGCTAACATCAAAAGCCTACAGGTTGATAACCATGTCGGGGTTATTCCCATAGCAGCAAATAAAGGCGGTAGGGCTAGATAGTCCGCCATTGCGTATTCCATTCAGCGCCGAGGAGAAAGGTAAGTGGCAGACGTTGGTGATGAAAGGTCTTCGCTCCAAAATGTCTATAGGCTGAGTCGATGGGTTTTGCAGGTAAGCACCGTTGAGAGCTAAGGCTTGCAAAACGAGCTTTCAGCATTTCATTTTCCAACAGCGACGAGAAAAGGTACCTGCTAACATCAAAAGCGTACAGGTTGATAACCATGTCGGGGTTATTCCCATAGCAGCAAATAAAGGCGGTAGGGCTAGATAGTCCGCCATTGCGTATTCCATTCAGCGCCGAGGAGAAAGGTAAGTGGCAGACGTTGGTGATGAATGGTCTTTGCTCGAAAATGTCTATAAGCTGCGTCGATGGGTTTTGCACGTAAGCACCGTTGAGAGCTCAGGTTAGCAAAACGAGCTTTCAGCATTTCATTTTCCAACAGCGACGAGAAAAGGTACCTGCTAACATCAAAAGCGTACAGGTTGATAACCATGTCGGGGTTATTCCCATAGCAGCAAATAAAGGCGGTAGGGCTAGATAGTCCGCCATTGCGTATTCCATTCAGCGCCGAGGAGAAAGGTAAGTGGCAGACGTTGGTGATGAAAGGTCTTCGCTCCAAAATGTCTATAAGCTGAGTCGATGGGTTTTGCACGTAAGCACCGTTGAGAGCTCAGGCTTGCAAAACGAGCTTTCAGCATTTCATTTTCCAACAGTGACGAGAAAAGGTACCTGCTAACATCAAAAGCGTACAGGTTGATAACCATGTCGGGGTTATTCCCATAGCAGCAAATAAAGGCGGTAGGGCTAGATAGTCCGCCATTGCGTATTCCATTCAGCGCCGAGGAGAAAGGTAAGTGGCAGACGTTGGTGATGAATGGTCTTTGCTCGAAAATGTCTATAAGCTGCGTCGATGGGTTTTGCACGTAAGCACCGTTGAGAGCTCAAGTTAGCAAAACGAGCTTTCAGCATTTCATTTTCCAACAGCGACGAGAAAAGGTACCTGCTAACATCAAAAGCGTACAGGTTGATAACCATGTCGGGGTTATTCCCATAGCACCAAATAAAGGCGGTAGGGCTAGATGGTCCGCCATTGCGTATTCCATTCAGCGCCGAGGAGAAAGGTAAGTGGCAGACGTGGGTGATGAAAGGTCTTTGCTCGAAAATGTCTATAAGCTGCGTCGATGGGTTTTGCACGTAAGCACCGTTGAGAGCTCAGGTTAGCAAAACGAGCTTTCAGCATTTCATTTTCCAACAGCGACGAGAAAAGGTACCTGCTAACATCAAAAGCGTACAGGTTGATAACCATGTCGGGGTTATTCCCATAGCAGCAAATAAAGGCGGTAGGGCTAGATAGTCCGCCATTGCGTATTCCATTCAGCGCCGAGGAGAAAGGTAAGTGGCAGACGTTGGTGATGAATGGTCTTTGCTCGAAAATGTCTATAAGCTGCGTCGATGGGTTTTGCACGTAAGCACCGTTGAGAGCTCAGGTTAGCAAAACGAGCTTTCAGCATTTCATTTTCCAACAGCGAAGAGAAAAGGTACCTGCTAACATCAAAAGCGTACAGGTTGATAACCATGTCGGGGTTATTCCCATAGCAGCAAATAAAGGCGGTAGGGCTAGATAGTCCGCCATTGCGTATTCCATTCAGCGCCGAGGAGAAAGGTAAGTGGCAGACGTTGGTGATGAAAGGTCTTTGCTCGAAAATGTCTATAAGCTGCGTCGATGGGTTTTGCACGTAAGCACCGTTGAGAGCTCAGGTTAGCAAAACGAGCTTTCAGCATTTCATTTTCCAACAGCGACGAGAAAAGGTACCTGCTAACATCAAAAGCGTACAGGTTGATAACCATGTCGGGGTTATTCCCATAGCAGCAAATAAAGGCGGTAGTGCTAGATAGTCCGCCATTGCGTATTCCATTCAGCGCCGAGGAGAAAGGTAAGTGGCAGACGTTGGTGATGAAAGGTCTTCGCTCCAAAATGTCTATAAGCTGAGTCGATGGGTTTTGCACGTAAGCACCGTTGAGAGCTCAGGCTTGCAAAACGAGCTTTCAGCATTTCATTTTCCAACAGTGACGAGAAAAGGTACCTGCTAACATCAAAAGCGTACAGGTTGATAACCATGTCGGGGTTATTCCCATAGCAGCAAATAAAGGCGGTAGGGCTAGGTGGTCCGCCATTGCGTATTCCATTCAGCGCCGAGGAGAAAGGTAAGTGGCAGACGTTGGTGATGAAAGGTCTTTGCTCGAAAATGTCTATAAGCTGCGTCGATGGGTTTTGCACGTAAGCACCGTTGAGAGCTCAGGTTAGCAAAACGAGCTTTCAGCATTTCATTTTCCAACAGCGACGAGAAAAGGTACCTGCTAACATCAAAAGCGTACAGGTTGATAACCCTGTCGGGGTTATTCCCATAGCAGCAAATAAAGGCGGTAGGGCTAGATAGTCCGCCATTGCGTATTCCATTCAGCGCCGAGGAGAATGGTAAGTGGCAGACGTTGGTGATGAAAGGTCTTCGCTCCAAAATGTCTATAAGCTGAGTCGATTGGCTTTTGCAGGTAAGCACCGTTGAGAGCTCAGGCTTGCAAAACGAGCTTTCAGCATTTCATTTTCCAACAGCGACGAGAAAAGGTACCTGCTAACATCAAAAGCGTACAGGTTGAT
Source organism: Amblyomma americanum (assembly GCF_052857255.1). Lineage (NCBI taxonomy): Eukaryota > Metazoa > Arthropoda > Arachnida > Ixodida > Ixodidae > Amblyomma > Amblyomma americanum. The sequence goes on along the minus strand of NC_135498.1, from coordinate 224,539,960 downwards.
AACCATGTCGGGGTTATTCCCATAGCAGCAAATAAAGGCGGTAGGGCTAGATAGTCCGCCATTGCGTATTCCATTCAGCGCCGAGGAGAAAGGTAAGTGGCAGACGTTGGTGATGAAAGGTCTTTGCTCGAAAATGTCTATAAGCTGCGTCGATGGGTTTTGCACGTAAGCACCGTTGAGAGCTCAGGTTAGCAAAACGAGCTTTCAGCATTTCATTTTCCAACAGCGACGAGAAAAGGTACCTGCTAACATCAAAAGCGTACAGGTTGATAACCATGTCGGGGTTATTCCCATAGCACCAAATAAAGGCGGTAGGGCTAGATGGTCCGCCATTGCGTATTCCATTCAGCGCCGAGGAGAAAGGTAAGTGGCAGACGTTGGTGATGAATGGTCTTTGCTCGAAAATGTCTATAAGCTGCGTCGATGGGTTTTGCACGTAAGCACCGTTGAGAGCTCAGGTTAGCAAAACGAGCTTTCAGCATTTCATTTTCCAACAGCGACGAGAAAAGGTACCTGCTAACATCAAAAGCGTACAGGTTGATAACCATGTCGGGGTTATTCCCATAGCACCAAATAAAGGCGGTAGGGCTAGATGGTCCGCCATTGCGTATTCCATTCAGCGCCGAGGAGAAAGGTAAGTGGCAGACGTTGGTGATGAAATGTCTTTGCTCGAAAATGTCTATAAGCTGCGTCGATGGGTTTTGCACGTAAGCACCGTTGAGAGCTCAGGTTAGCAAAACGAGCTTTCAGCATTTCATTTTCCAACAGCGACGAGAAAAGGTACCTGCTAACATCAAAAGCGTACAGGTTGATAACCATGTCGGGGTTATTCCCATAGCAGCAAATAAAGGCGGTAGGGCTAGATAGTCCGCCATTGCGTATTCCATTCAGCGCCGAGGAGAAAGGTAAGTGGCAGACGTTGGTGATGAATGGTCTTTGCTCGAAAATGTCTATAAGCTGCGTCGATGGGTTTTGCACGTAAGCACCGTTGAGAGCTCAGGTTAGCAAAACGAGCTTTCAGCATTTCATTTTCCAACAGCGACGAGAAAAGGTACCTGCTAACATCAAAAGCGTACAGGTTGATAACCATGTCGGGGTTATTCCCATAGCAGCAAATAAAGGCGGTAGGGCTAGATAGTCCGCCATTGCGTATTCCATTCAGCGCCGAGGAGAAAGGTAAGTGGAAGACGTTGGTGATGAATGGTCTTTGCTCGAAAATGTCTATAAGCTGCGTCGATGGGTTTTGCACGTAAGCACCGTTGAGAGCTCAGGTTAGCAAAACGAGCTTTCAGCATTTCATTTTCCAACAGCGACGAGAAAAGGTACCTGCTAACATCAAAAGCGTACAGGTTGATAACCATGTCGGGGTTATTCCCATAGCAGCAAATAAAGGCGGTAGGGCTAGATAGTCCGCCATTGCGTATTCCATTCAGCGCCGAGGAGAAAGGTAAGTGGCAGACGTTGGTGATGAAAGGTCTTCGCTCCAAAATGTCTATAAGCTGAGTCGATGGGTTTTGCACGTAAGCACCGTTGAGAGCTCAGGCTTGCAAAACGAGCTTTCAGCATTTCATTTTCCAACAGCGACGAGAAAAGGTACCTGCTAACATCAAAAGCGTACAGGTTGATAACCATGTCGGGGTTATTCCCATAGCACCAAATAAAGGCGGTAGGGCTAGATGGTCCGCCATTGCGTATTCCATTGAGCGCCGAGGAGAAAGGTAAGTGGCAGACGTTGGTGATGAATGGTCTTTGCTCGAAAATGTCTATAAGCTGCGTCGATGGGTTTTGCACGTAAGCACCGTTGAGAGCTCAGGTTAGCAAAACGAGCTTTCAGCATTTCATTTTCCAACAGCGACGAGAAAAGGTACCTGCTAACATCAAAAGCGTACAGGTTGATAACCATGTCGGGGTTATTCCCATAGCAGCAAATAAAGGCGGTAGGGCTAGATAGTCCGCCATTGCGTATTCCATTCAGCGCCGAGGAGAAAGGTAAGTGGCAGACGTTGGTGATGAAAGGTCTTTGCTCGAAAATGTCTATAAGCTGCGTCGATGGGTTTTGCACGTAAGCACCGTTGAGAGCTCAGGTTAGCAAAACGAGCTTTCAGCATTTCATTTTCCAACAGCGACGAGAAAAGGTACCTGCTAACATCAAAAGCGTACAGGTTGATAACCCTGTCGGGGTTATTCCCATAGCAGCAAATAAAGGCGGTAGGGCTAGATGGTCCGCCATTGCGTATTCCATTCAGCGCCGAGGAGAAAGGTAAGTGGCAGACGTTGGTGATGAAAGGTCTTTGCTCGAAAATGTCTATAAGCTGCGTCGATGGGTTTTGCACGTAAGCACCGTTGAGAGCTCAGGTTAGCAAAACGAGCTTTCAGCATTTCATTTTCCAACAGCGACGAGAAAAGGTACCTGCTAACATCAAAAGCGTACAGGTTGATAACCATGTCGGGGTTATTCACATAGCAGCAAATAAAGGCGGTAGGGCTAGATAGTCCGCCATTGCGTATTCCATTCAGCGCCGAGGAGAAAGGTAAGTGGCAGACGTTGGTGATGAAAGGTCTTTGCTCGAAAATGTCTATAAGCTGAGTCGATTGGCTTTTGCAGGTAAGCACCGTTGAGAGCTCAGGCTTGCAAAACGAGCTTTCAGCATTTCATTTTCCAACAGCGACGAGAAAAGGTACCTGCTAACATCAAAAGCGTACAGGTTGATAACCATGTCGGGGTTATTCCCATAGCAGCAAATAAAGGCGGTAGGGCTAGATAGTCCGCCATTGCGTATTCCATTCAGCGCCGAGGAGAAAGGTAAGTGGCAGACGTTGGTGATGAAAGGTCTTTGCTCGAAAATGTCTATAAGCTGCGTCGATGGGTTTTGCACGTAAGCACCGTTGAGAGCTCAGGTTAGCAAAACGAGCTTTCAGCATTTCATTTTCCAACAGCGACGAGAAAAGGTACCTGCTAACATCAAAAGCGTACAGGTTGATAACCATGTCGGGGTTATTCCCATAGCACCAAATAAAGGCGGTAGGGCTAGATGGTCCGCCATTGCGTATTCCATTCAGCGCCGAGGAGAAAGGTAAGTGGCAGACGTTGGTGATGAATGGTCTTTGCTCGAAAATGTCTATAAGCTGCGTCGATGGGTTTTGCACGTAAGCACCGTTGAGAGCTCAGGTTAGCAAAACGAGCTTTCAGCATTTCATTTTCCAACAGCGACGAGAAAAGGTACCTGCTAACATCAAAAGCGTACAGGTTGATAACCATGTCGGGGTTATTCCCATAGCACCAAATAAAGGCGGTAGGGCTAGATGGTCCGCCATTGCGTATTCCATTCAGCGCCGAGGAGAAAGGTAAGTGGCAGACGTTGGTGATGAAAGGTCTTTGCTCGAAAATGTCTATAAGCTGCGTCGATGGGTTTTGCACGTAAGCACCGTTGAGAGCTCAGGTTAGCAAAACGAGCTTTCAGCATTTCATTTTCCAACAGCGACGAGAAAAGGTACCTGCTAACATCAAAAGCGTACAGGTTGATAACCATGTCGGGGTTATTCCCATAGCAGCAAATAAAGGCGGTAGGGCTAGATAGTCCGCCATTGCGTATTCCATTCAGCGCCGAGGAGAAAGGTAAGTGGCAGACGTTGGTGATGAATGGTCTTTGCTCGAAAATGTCTATAAGCTGCGTCGATGGGATTTGCACGTAAGCACCGTTGAGAGCTCAGGTTAGCAAAACGAGCTTTCAGCATTTCATTTTCCAACAGCGACGAGAAAAGGTACCTGCTAACATCAAAAGCGTACAGGTTGATAACCATGTCGGGGTTATTCCCATAGCAGCAAATAAAGGCGGTAGGGCTAGATAGTCCGCCATTGCGTATTCCATTCAGCGCCGAGGAGAAAGGTAAGTGGAAGACGTTGGTGATGAATGGTCTTTGCTCGAAAATGTCTATAAGCTGCGTCGATGGGTTTTGCACGTAAGCACCGTTGAGAGCTCAGGTTAGCAAAACGAGCTTTCAGCATTTCATTTTCCAACAGCGACGAGAAAAGGTACCTGCTAACATCAAAAGCGTACAGGTTGATAACCATGTCGGGGTTATTCCCATAGCAGCAAATAAAGGCGGTAGGGCTAGATAGTCCGCCATTGCGTATTCCATTCAGCGCCGAGGAGAAAGGTAAGTGGCAGACGTTGGTGATGAAAGGTCTTCGCTCCAAAATGTCTATAAGCTGAGTCGATGGGTTTTGCACGTAAGCACCGTTGAGAGCTCAGGCTTGCAAAACGAGCTTTCAGCATTTCATTTTCCAACAGCGACGAGAAAAGGTACCTGCTAACATCAAAAGCGTACAGGTTGATAACCATGTCGGGGTTATTCCCATAGCACCAAATAAAGGCGGTAGGGCTAGATGGTCCGCCATTGCGTATTCCATTGAGCGCCGAGGAGAAAGGTAAGTGGCAGACGTTGGTGATGAATGGTCTTTGCTCGAAAATGTCTATAAGCTGCGTCGATGGGTTTTGCACGTAAGCACCGTTGAGAGCTCAGGTTAGCAAAACGAGCTTTCAGCATTTCATTTTCCAACAGCGACGAGAAAAGGTACCTGCTAACATCAAAAGCGTACAGGTTGATAACCATGTCGGGGTTATTCCCATAGCAGCAAATAAAGGCGGTAGGGCTAGATAGTCCGCCATTGCGTATTCCATTCAGCGCCGAGGAGAAAGGTAAGTGGCAGACGTTGGTGATGAAAGGTCTTTGCTCGAAAATGTCTATAAGCTGCGTCGATGGGTTTTGCACGTAAGCACCGTTGAGAGCTCAGGTTAGCAAAACGAGCTTTCAGCATTTCATTTTCCAACAGCGACGAGAAAAGGTACCTGCTAACATCAAAAGCGTACAGGTTGATAACCCTGTCGGGGTTATTCCCATAGCAGCAAATAAAGGCGGTAGGGCTAGATGGTCCGCCATTGCGTATTCCATTCAGCGCCGAGGAGAAAGGTAAGTGGCAGACGTTGGTGATGAAAGGTCTTTGCTCGAAAATGTCTATAAGCTGCGTCGATGGGTTTTGCACGTAAGCACCGTTGAGAGCTCAGGTTAGCAAAACGAGCTTTCAGCATTTCATTTTCCAACAGCGACGAGAAAAGGTACCTGCTAACATCAAAAGCGTACAGGTTGATAACCATGTCGGGGTTATTCACATAGCAGCAAATAAAGGCGGTAGGGCTAGATAGTCCGCCATTGCGTATTCCATTCAGCGCCGAGGAGAAAGGTAAGTGGCAGACGTTGGTGATGAAAGGTCTTTGCTCGAAAATGTCTATAAGCTGAGTCGATGGGCTTTGCACGTAAGCACCGTTGAGAGCTCAGGCTTGCAAAACGAGCTTTCAGCATTTCATTTTCCAACAGCGACGAGAAAAGGTACCTGCTAACATCAAAAGCGTACAGGTTGATAACCATGTCGGGGTTATTCCCATAGCACCAAATAAAGGCGGTAGGGCTAGATGGTCCGCCATTGCGTATTCCATTCAGCGCCGAGGAGAAAGGTAAGTGGCAGACGTTGGTGATGAATGGTCTTTGCTCGAAAATGTCTATAAGCTGCGTCGATGGGTTTTGCACGTAAGCACCGTTGAGAGCTCAGGTTAGCAAAACGAGCTTTCAGCATTTCATTTTCCAACAGCGACGAGAAAAGGTACCTGCTAACATCAAAAGCGTACAGGTTGATAACCATGTCGGGGTTATTCCCATAGCAGCAAATAAAGGCGGTAGGGCTAGATAGTCCGCCATTGCGTATTCCATTCAGCGCCGAGGAGAAAGGTAAGTGGCAGACGTTGGTGATGAAAGGTCTTTGCTCGAAAATGTCTATAAGCTGCGTCGATGGGTTTTGCACGTAAGCACCGTTGAGAGCTCAGGCTTGCAAAACGAGCTTTCAGCATTTCATTTTCCAACAGCGACGAGAAAAGGTACCTGCTAACATCAAAAGCGTACAGGTTGATAACCATGTCGGGGTTATTCCCATAGCAGCAAATAAAGGCGGTAGGGCTAGATAGTCCGCCATTGCGAATTCCGTTCAGCGCCGAGGAGAAAGGTAAGTGGCAGAGGTTGGTGATTAAAGGTCTTTGCTCGAAAATGTCTATAAGCTGCGTCGATGGGTTTTGCACGTAAGCACCGTTGAGAGCTCAGGTTAGCAAAACGAGCTTTCAGCATTTCATTTTCCAACAGCGACGAGAAAAGGTACCTGCTAACATGAAAAGCGTACAGGTTGATAGCCATGTCGGGGTTATTCCCATAGCAGCAATTAAAGGCGGTAGGGCTAGATAGTCCGCCATTGCGTATTCCATTCAGCGCCGAGGAGAATGGTAAGTGGCAGACGTTGGTGATGAAAGGTCTTCGCTCCAAAATGTCTATAAGCTGAGTCGATGGGTTTTTGCAGGTAAGAGCTGTTTAGAGCTCAGGCTTGCAAAAACGAGTTTTCAGCACTCCAATTTCTAGCAGCGACGAGAAACAGGACCTGGTAACATCAAAAAGTGTACAGGTGGATAACCATGTCGGGGTTATTCCCACAGCAGCACATGAAGGCGGTAAGCTGGATAATCCGCCATTGCGTATGCCATTCAGCGCCGAGGCGGATGGTAAGTGGCATAAGTTGGTGATGAAAGATCTTTGCTCGAACTTGTCTATAAGCTGCGTCGATGGGTTTTGCACGTAAGCACCGTTGAGAGCTCAGGTTTGCAAATCGAGCTTTCAGCACTTCATTTTCTAGCAGCTAAGAGAAACGGGACCTGCTAACAACAAAAGCGTACAGGTTGGTAACCGTGCCGGTGTTATTCCCACCGCCGCAAATGAAGGCGTTAGCGCTGCATAGTCCGTCATTGCGTATAGCATTCAGCGCCGAGGTCGACGGTATTGGCAGAAGGTGGTGATTAAAGGACTTTGCTCGAACATGTCTATAAGCTCCATCGGTGTGTTTTGCAGGTGAGCTCTGTTGAGAGCTCAGGCTTGTCAAACTAGCTTTCAGCACTTCATTTTCTAGCAGCTAAGAGAAACGGGACCTGCTAACAACAAAAGCGTACAGGTTGGTAACCATGCCGGTGTTATACTCACCGCCGCAAAGAAGGCGGTAGGGCTGCATAGTCCGTCATTGCGTATAGCATTCAGCGCCGAGGTCGACGGTATTGGCAGAAGGTGGTGATTAAAGGACTTTGCTCGAACATGTCTATAAGCTCCGTCGGTGTGTTTTGCAGGTGAGCTCTGTTGAGAGCTCAGGCTTGTCAAACTAGCTTTCAGCACTTCATTTTCTAGCAGCTAAGAGAAACGGGACCTGCTAACAACAAAAGCGTACAGGTTGGTAACCATGCCGGTGTTATACTCACCGCCGCAAAAGAAGGCGGTAGGGCTGCATAGTACGTCATTGCGTATAGCATTCAGCGCCGAGGTCGACGGTATTGGCAGAAGGAGGTGATTAAAGGACTTTGCTCGAACATGTCTATAAGCTCCGTCGGTGTGTTTTGCAGGTGAGCTCTGTTGAGAGCTCAGGCTTGTCAAACTAGCTTTCAGCACTTCATTTTCTAGCAGCTAAGAGAAACGGGACCTGCTAACAACAAAAGCGTACAGGTTGGTAACCATGCCGGTGTTATACTCACCGCCGCAAATGAAGGCGGTAGGGCTGCATAGTCCGTCATTGCGAATACCGTTCAGCGCCGAGGTCGACGGTATTGGCAGAAGGAGGTGATTAAAGGACTTTGCTCGAACATGTCTATAAGCTCCGTCGGTGTGTTTTGCAGGTGACCTCTGTTGAGAGCTCAGGCTTGTCAAAGTAGCTTTCAGCACTTCATTTTCTAGCAGCTAAGAGAAACGGCACCTGCTAACAACAAAAGCGTACAGGTTGGTAACCATGCCGGTGTTATACTCACCGCCGCAAATGAAGGCGGTAGGGCTGCATAGTCCGTCATTGCGTATACCGTTCAGCGCCGACTTCGACGGTATTGGCAGAAGGAGGTGATTAAAGGACTTTGCTCGAACATGTCTATAAGCTCCGTCGGTGTGTTTTGCAGGTGACCTCTGTTGAGAGCTCAGGCTTGTCAAAGTAGCTTTCAGCACTTCATTTTCTAGCAGCTAAGAGAAACGGCACCTGCTAACAACAAAAGCGTACAGGTTGGTAACCATGCCGGTGTTATACTCACCGCCGCAAATGAAGGCGGTAGGGCTGCATAGTCCGTCATTGCGTATACCGTTCAGCGCCGACTTCGACGGTATTGGCAGAAGGAGGTGATTAAAGGACTTTGCTCGAACATGTCTATAAGCTCCATCGGTGTGTTTTGCAGGTGAGCTCTGTTGAGAGCTCAGGCTTGTCAAACTAGCTTTCAGCACTTCATTTTCTAGCAGCTAAGAGAAACGGGACCTGCTAACAACAAAAGCGTACAGGTTGGTAACCATGCCGGTGTTATACTCACCGCCGCAAATGAAGGCGGTAGGGCTGCATAGTCCGTCATTGCGAATACCGTTCAGCGCCGAGGTCGACGGTATTGGCAGAAGGAGGTGATTAAAGGACTTTGCTCGAACATGTCTATAAGCTCCGTCGGTGTGTTTTGCAGGTGACCTCTGTTGAGAGCTCAGGCTTGTCAAAGTAGCTTTCAGCACTTCATTTTCTAGCAGCTAAGAGAAACGGGACCTGCTAACAACAAAAGCTTACAGGTTGGTAACCATGCCGGTGTTATACTCACCGCCGCAAATGAAGGCGGTAGGGCTGCATAGTCCGTCATTGCGTATACCGTTCAGCGCCGACTTCGACGGTATTGGCAGAAGGAGGTGATTAAAGGACTTTGCTCGAACATGTCTATAAGCTCCATCGGTGTGTTTTGCAGGTGAGCTCTGTTGAGAGCTCAGGCTTGTCAAACTAGCTTTCAGCACTTCATTTTCTAGCAGCTAAGAGAAACGGGACCTGCTAACAACAAAAGCGTACAGGTTGGTAACCATGCCGGTGTTATACTCACCGCCGCAAATGAAGGCGGTAGGGCTGCATAGTCCGTCATTGCGTATACCGTTCAGCGCCGACTTCGACGGTATTGGCAGAAGGAGGTGATTAAAGGACTTTGCTCGAACATGTCTATAAGCTCCATTGGTGTGTTTTGCAGGTGAGCTCTGTTGAGAGCTCAGGCTTGTCAAACTAGCTTTCAGCACTTCATTTTCTAGCAGCTAAGAGAAACGGGACCTGCTAACAACAAAAGCGTACAGGTTGGTAACCACGCCGGTGTTATACTCACCGCCGCAAATGAAGGCGGTAGGGCTGCATAGTCCGTCATTGCGTATACCGTTCAGCGCCGACTTCGACGGTATTGGCAGAAGGAGGTGATTAAAGGACTTTGCTCGAACATGTCTATAAGCTCCATCGGTGTGTTTTGCAGGTGAGCTCTGTTGAGAGCTCAGGCTTGTCAAACTAGCTTTCAGCACTTCATTTTCTAGCAGCTAAGAGAAACGGGACCTGCTAACAACAAAAGCGTACAGGTTGGTAACCATGCCGGTGTTATACTCACCGCCGCAAATGAAGGCGGTAGGGCTGCATAGTCCGTCATTGCGAATACCGTTCAGCGCCGAGGTCGACGGTATTGGCAGAAGGAGGTGATTAAAGGACTTTGCTCGAACATGTCTATAAGCTCCGTCGGTGTGTTTTGCAGGTGACCTCTGTTGAGAGCTCAGGCTTGTCAAAGTAGCTTTCAGCACTTCATTTTCTAGCAGCTAAGAAAAACGGCACCTGCTAACAACAAAAGCGTACAGGTTGGTAACCATGCCGGTGTTATACTCACCGCCGCAAATGAAGGCGGTAGGGCTGCATAGTCCGTCATTGCGTATACCGTTCAGCGCCGACTTCGACGGTATTGGCAGAAGGAGGTGATTAAAGGACTTTGCTCGAACATGTCTATAAGCTCCATCGGTGTGTTTTGCAGGTGAGCTCTGTTGAGAGCTCAGGCTTGTCAAACTAGCTTTCAGCACTTCATTTTCTAGCAGCTAAGAGAAACGGCACCTGCTAACAACAAAAGCGTACAGGTTGGTAACCATGCCGGTGTTATACTCACCGCCGCAAATGAAGGCGGTAGGGCTGCATAGTCCGTCATTGCGAATACCGTTCAGCGCCGACTTCGACGGTATTGGCAGAAGGAGGTGATTAAAGGACTTTGCTCGAACATGTCTATAAGCTCCGTCGGTGTGTTTTGCAGGTGACCTCTGTTGAGAGCTCAGGCTTGTCAAAGTAGCTTTCAGCACTTCATTTTCTAGCAGCTAAGAGAAACGGCACCTGCTAACAACAAAAGCGTACAGGTTGGTAACCATGCCGGTGTTATACTCACCGCCGCAAATGAAGGCGGTAGGGCTGCATAGTCCGTCATTGCGTATACCGTTCAGCGCCGACTTCGACGGTATTGGCAGAAGGAGGTGATTAAAGGACTTTGCTCGAACATGTCTATAAGCTCCATCGGTGTGTTTTGCAGGTGAGCTCTGTTGAGAGCTCAGGCTTGTCAAACTAGCTTTCAGCACTTCATTTTCTAGCAGCTAAGAGAAACGGGACCTGCTAACAACAAAAGCGTACAGGTTGGTAACCATGCCGGTGTTATACTCACCGCCGCAAATGAAGGCGGTAGGGCTGCATAGTCCGTCATTGCGTATAGCATTCAGCGCCCAGGTCGACGGTATTGGCAGAAGGTGGTGATTAAAGGACTTTGCTCGAACATGTCTATAAGCTCCGTCGGTGTGTTTTGCAGGTGAGCTCTGTTGAGAGCTCAGGCTTGTCAAACTAGCTTTCAGCACTCCATTTTCTAGCAGCTAAGAGAAACGGGACCTGCTAACAACAAAGGCGTACAGGTTGGTAACCATGCCGGTGTTATACTCACCGCCGCAAATGAAGGCGGTAGGGCTGCATAGTCCGTCATTGCGTATAGCATTCAGCGCCCAGGTCGACGGTATTGGCAGAAGGTGGTGATTAAACGACTTTGCTCGAACATGTCTATAAGCTCCGTCGGTGTGTTTTGCAGGTGAGCTCTGTTGAGAGCTCAGGCTTGTCAAACTAGCTTTCAGCACTTCATTTTCTAGCAGCTAAGAGAAACGGGACCTGCTAACAACAAAAGCGTACAGGTTGGTAACCATGCCGGTGTTATACTCACCGCCGCAAATGAAGGCGGTAGGGCTGCATAGTCCGTCATTGCGTATAGCATTCAGCGCCCAGGTCGACGGTATTGGCAGAAGGAGGTGATTAAAGGACTTTGCTCGAACATGTCTATAAGCTCCGTCGGTGTGTTTTGCAGGTGAGCTCTGTTGAGAGCTCAGGCTTGTCAAACTAGCTTTCAGCACTCCATTTTCTAGCAGCTAAGAGAAACGGGACCTGCTAACAACAAAAGCGTACAGGTTGGTAACCATGCCGGTGTTATACTCACCGCCGCAAATGAAGGCGGTAGGGCTGCATAGTCCGTCATTGCGTATACCGTTCAGCGCCGAGGTCGACGGTATTGGCAGAAGGTGGTGATTAAAGGACTTTGCTCGAACATGTCTATAAGCTCCGTCGGTGTGTTTTGCAGGTGAGCTCTGTTGAGAGCTCAGGCTTGTCAAACTAGCTTTCAGCACTTCATTTTCTAGCAGCTAAGAGAAACGGGACCTGCTAACAACAAAAGCGTACAGGTTGGTAACCATGCCGGTGTTATACTCACCGCCGCAATTGAAGGCGGTAGGGCTGCATAGTCCGTCATTGCGTATACCGTTCAGCGCCGAGGTCGACGGTATTGGCAGAAGGTGGTGATTAAAGGACTTTGCTCGAACATGTCTATAAGCTCCGTCGGTGTGTTTTGCAGGTGAGCTCTGTTGAGAGCTCAGGCTTGTCAAACTAGCTTTCAGCACTCCATTTTCTAGCAGCTAAGAGAAACGGGACCTGCTAACAACAAAAGCGTACAGGTTGGTAACCATGCCGGTGTTATACTCACCGCCGCAAATGAAGGCGGTAGGGCTGCATAGTCCGTCATTGCGTATAGCATTCAGCGCCGAGGTCGACGGTATTGGCAGAAGGAGGTGATTAAAGGACTTTGCTCGAACATGTCTATAAGCTCCATCGGTGTGTTTTGCAGGTGAGCTCTGTTGAGAGCTCAGGCTTGTCAAACTAGCTTTCAGCACTTCATTTTCTAGCAGCTAAGAGAAACGGGACCTGCTAACAACAAAAGCGTACAGGTTGGTAACCGTGCCGGTGTTATTCCCACCGCCGCAAATGAAGGCGGTAGGGCTGCATAGTCCGTCATTGCGTATACCGTTCAGCGCCGAGGTCGACGGTATTGGCAGAAGGTGGTGATTAAAGGACTTTGCTCGAACATGTCTATAAGCTCCGTCGGTGTGTTTTGCAGGTGAGCTCTGTTGAGAGCTCAGGCTTGTCAAACTAGCTTTCAGCACTTCATTTTCTAGCAGCTAAGAGAAACGGGACCTGCTAACAACAAAAGCGTACAGGTTGGTAACCATGCCGGTGTTATACTCACCGCCGCAAATGAAGGCGGTAGGGCTGCATAGTCCGTCATTGCGTATAGCATTCAGCGCCGAGGTCGACGGTATTGGCAGAAGGTGGTGATTAAAGGACTTTGCTCGAACATGTCTATAAGCTGAGTCGATGGGCTTTGCACGTAAGCACCGTTGAGAGCTCAGGCTTGCAAAACGAGCTTTCAGCATTTCATTTTCCAACAGCGACGAGAAAAGGTACCTGCTAACATCAAAAGCGTACAGGTTGATAACCATGTCGGGGTTATTCCCATAGCACCAAATAAAGGCGGTAGGGCTAGATGGTCCGCCATTGCGTATTCCATTCAGCGCCGAGGAGAAAGGTAAGTGGCAGACGTTGGTGATGAATGGTCTTTGCTCGAAAATGTCTATAAGCTGCGTCGATGGGTTTTGCACGTAAGCACCGTTGAGAGCTCAGGTTAGCAAAACGAGCTTTCAGCATTTCATTTTCCAACAGCGACGAGAAAAGGTACCTGCTAACATCAAAAGCGTACAGGTTGATAACCATGTCGGGGTTATTCCCATAGCAGCAAATAAAGGCGGTAGGGCTAGATAGTCCGCCATTGCGTATTCCATTCAGCGCCGAGGAGAAAGGTAAGTGGCAGACGTTGGTGATGAAAGGTCTTTGCTCGAAAATGTCTATAAGCTGCGTCGATGGGTTTTGCACGTAAGCACCGTTGAGAGCTCAGGCTTGCAAAACGAGCTTTCAGCATTTCATTTTCCAACAGCGACGAGAAAAGGTACCTGCTAACATGAAAAGCGTACAGGTTGATAGCCATGTCGGGGTTATTCCCATAGCAGCAATTAAAGGCGGTAGGGCTAGATAGTCCGCCATTGCGTATTCCATTCAGCGCCGAGGAGAATGGTAAGTGGCAGACGTTGGTGATGAAAGGTCTTCGCTCCAAAATGTCTATAAGCTGAGTCGATGGGTTTTTGCAGGTAAGAGCTGTTTAGAGCTCAGGCTTGCAAAAACGAGTTTTCAGCACTCCAATTTCTAGCAGCGACGAGAAACAGGACCTGGTAACATCAAAAAGTGTACAGGTGGATAACCATGTCGGGGTTATTCCCACAGCAGCACATGAAGGCGGTAAGCTGGATAATCCGCCATTGCGTATGCCATTCAGCGCCGAGGCGGATGGTAAGTGGCATAAGTTGGTGATGAAAGATCTTTGCTCGAACTTGTCTATAAGCTGCGTCGATGGGTTTTGCACGTAAGCACCGTTGAGAGCTCAGGTTTGCAAATCGAGCTTTCAGCACTTCATTTTCTAGCAGCTAAGAGAAACGGGACCTGCTAACAACAAAAGCGTACAGGTTGGTAACCGTGCCGGTGTTATTCCCACCGCCGCAAATGAAGGCGTTAGCGCTGCATAGTCCGTCATTGCGTATAGCATTCAGCGCCGAGGTCGACGGTATTGGCAGAAGGTGGTGATTAAAGGACTTTGCTCGAACATGTCTATAAGCTCCATCGGTGTGTTTTGCAGGTGAGCTCTGTTGAGAGCTCAGGCTTGTCAAACTAGCTTTCAGCACTTCATTTTCTAGCAGCTAAGAGAAACGGGACCTGCTAACAACAAAAGCGTACAGGTTGGTAACCATGCCGGTGTTATACTCACCGCCGCAAAGAAGGCGGTAGGGCTGCATAGTCCGTCATTGCGTATAGCATTCAGCGCCGAGGTCGACGGTATTGGCAGAAGGTGGTGATTAAAGGACTTTGCTCGAACATGTCTATAAGCTCCGTCGGTGTGTTTTGCAGGTGAGCTCTGTTGAGAGCTCAGGCTTGTCAAACTAGCTTTCAGCACTTCATTTTCTAGCAGCTAAGAGAAACGGGACCTGCTAACAACAAAAGCGTACAGGTTGGTAACCATGCCGGTGTTATACTCACCGCCGCAAATGAAGGCGGTAGGGCTGCATAGTCCGTCATTGCGTATAGCATTCAGCGCCGAGGTCGACGGTATTGGCAGAAGGAGGTGATTAAAGGACTTTGCTCGAACATGTCTATAAGCTCCGTCGGTGTGTTTTGCAGGTGAGCTCTGTTGAGAGCTCAGGCTTGTCAAACTAGCTTTCAGCACTTCATTTTCTAGCAGCTAAGAGAAACGGGACCTGCTAACAACAAAAGCGTACAGGTTGGTAACCATGCCGGTGTTATACTCACCGCCGCAAATGAAGGCGGTAGGGCTGCATAGTCCGTCATTGCGAATACCGTTCAGCGCCGAGGTCGACGGTATTGGCAGAAGGAGGTGATTAAAGGACTTTGCTCGAACATGTCTATAAGCTCCGTCGGTGTGTTTTGCAGGTGACCTCTGTTGAGAGCTCAGGCTTGTCAAAGTAGCTTTCAGCACTTCATTTTCTAGCAGCTAAGAGAAACGGCACCTGCTAACAACAAAAGCGTACAGGTTGGTAACCATGCCGGTGTTATACTCACCGCCGCAAATGAAGGCGGTAGGGCTGCATAGTCCGTCATTGCGTATACCGTTCAGCGCCGACTTCGACGGTATTGGCAGAAGGAGGTGATTAAAGGACTTTGCTCGAACATGTCTATAAGCTCCGTCGGTGTGTTTTGCAGGTGACCTCTGTTGAGAGCTCAGGCTTGTCAAAGTAGCTTTCAGCACTTCATTTTCTAGCAGCTAAGAGAAACGGCACCTGCTAACAACAAAAGCGTACAGGTTGGTAACCATGCCGGTGTTATACTCACCGCCGCAAATGAAGGCGGTAGGGCTGCATAGTCCGTCATTGCGTATACCGTTCAGCGCCGACTTCGACGGTATTGGCAGAAGGAGGTGATTAAAGGACTTTGCTCGAACATGTCTATAAGCTCCATCGGTGTGTTTTGCAGGTGAGCTCTGTTGAGAGCTCAGGCTTGTCAAACTAGCTTTCAGCACTTCATTTTCTAGCAGCTAAGAGAAACGGGACCTGCTAACAACAAAAGCGTACAGGTTGGTAACCATGCCGGTGTTATACTCACCGCCGCAAATGAAGGCGGTAGGGCTGCATAGTCCGTCATTGCGAATACCGTTCAGCGCCGAGGTCGACGGTATTGGCAGAAGGAGGTGATTAAAGGACTTTGCTCGAACATGTCTATAAGCTCCGTCGGTGTGTTTTGCAGGTGACCTCTGTTGAGAGCTCAGGCTTGTCAAAGTAGCTTTCAGCACTTCATTTTCTAGCAGCTAAGAGAAACGGGACCTGCTAACAACAAAAGCGTACAGGTTGGTAACCATGCCGGTGTTATACTCACCGCCGCAAATGAAGGCGGTAGGGCTGCATAGTCCGTCATTGCGTATACCGTTCAGCGCCGACTTCGACGGTATTGGCAGAAGGAGGTGATTAAAGGACTTTGCTCGAACATGTCTATAAGCTCCATCGGTGTGTTTTGCAGGTGAGCTCTGTTGAGAGCTCAGGCTTGTCAAACTAGCTTTCAGCACTTCATTTTCTAGCAGCTAAGAGAAACGGGACCTGCTAACAACAAAAGCGTACAGGTTGGTAACCATGCCGGTGTTATACTCACCGCCGCAAATGAAGGCGGTAGGGCTGCATAGTCCGTCATTGCGTATACCGTTCAGCGCCGACTTCGACGGTATTGGCAGAAGGAGGTGATTAAAGGACTTTGCTCGAACATGTCTATAAGCTCCATCGGTGTGTTTTGCAGGTGAGCTCTGTTGAGAGCTCAGGCTTGTCAAACTAGCTTTCAGCACTTCATTTTCTAGCAGCTAAGAGAAACGGGACCTGCTAACAACAAAAGCGTACAGGTTGGTAACCATGCCGGTGTTATACTCACCGCCGCAAATGAAGGCGGTAGGGCTGCATAGTCCGTCATTGCGTATACCGTTCAGCGCCGACTTCGACGGTATTGGCAGAAGGAGGTGATTAAAGGACTTTGCTCGAACATGTCTATAAGCTCCATCGGTGTGTTTTGCAGGTGAGCTCTGTTGAGAGCTCAGGCTTGTCAAACTAGCTTTCAGCACTTCATTTTCTAGCAGCTAAGAGAAACGGGACCTGCTAACAACAAAAGCGTACAGGTTGGTAACCATGCCGGTGTTATACTCACCGCCGCAAATGAAGGCGGTAGGGCTGCATAGTCCGTCATTGCGAATACCGTTCAGCGCCGAGGTCGACGGTATTGGCAGAAGGAGGTGATTAAAGGACTTTGCTCGAACATGTCTATAAGCTCCGTCGGTGTGTTTTGCAGGTGACCTCTGTTGAGAGCTCAGGCTTGTCAAAGTAGCTTTCAGCACTTCATTTTCTAGCAGCTAAGAGAAACGGCACCTGCTAACAACAAAAGCGTACAGGTTGGTAACCATGCCGGTGTTATACTCACCGCCGCAAATGAAGGCGGTAGGGCTGCATAGTCCGTCATTGCGTATACCGTTCAGCGCCGACTTCGACGGTATTGGCAGAAGGAGGTGATTAAAGGACTTTGCTCGAACATGTCTATAAGCTCCATCGGTGTGTTTTGCAGGTGAGCTCTGTTGAGAGCTCAGGCTTGTCAAACTAGCTTTCAGCACTTCATTTTCTAGCAGCTAAGAGAAACGGCACCTGCTAACAACAAAAGCGTACAGGTTGGTAACCATGCCGGTGTTATACTCACCGCCGCAAATGAAGGCGGTAGGGCTGCATAGTCCGTCATTGCGAATACCGTTCAGCGCCGACTTCGACGGTATTGGCAGAAGGAGGTGATTAAAGGACTTTGCTCGAACATGTCTATAAGCTCCGTCGGTGTGTTTTGCAGGTGACCTCTGTTGAGAGCTCAGGCTTGTCAAAGTAGCTTTCAGCACTTCATTTTCTAGCAGCTAAGAGAAACGGCACCTGCTAACAACAAAAGCGTACAGGTTGGTAACCATGCCGGTGTTATACTCACCGCCGCAAATGAAGGCGGTAGGGCTGCATAGTCCGTCATTGCGTATACCGTTCAGCGCCGACTTCGACGGTATTGGCAGAAGGAGGTGATTAAAGGACTTTGCTCGAACATGTCTATAAGCTCCATCGGTGTGTTTTGCAGGTGAGCTCTGTTGAGAGCTCAGGCTTGTCAAACTAGCTTTCAGCACTTCATTTTCTAGCAGCTAAGAGAAACGGGACCTGCTAACAACAAAAGCGTACAGGTTGGTAACCATGCCGGTGTTATACTCACCGCCGCAAATGAAGGCGGTAGGGCTGCATAGTCCGTCATTGCGTATAGCATTCAGCGCCCAGGTCGACGGTATTGGCAGAAGGTGGTGATTAAAGGACTTTGCTCGAACATGTCTATAAGCTCCGTCGGTGTGTTTTGCAGGTGAGCTCTGTTGAGAGCTCAGGCTTGTCAAACTAGCTTTCAGCACTCCATTTTCTAGCAGCTAAGAGAAACGGGACCTGCTAACAACAAAGGCGTACAGGTTGGTAACCATGCCGGTGTTATACTCACCGCCGCAAATGAAGGCGGTAGGGCTGCATAGTCCGTCATTGCGTATAGCATTCAGCGCCCAGGTCGACGGTATTGGCAGAAGGTGGTGATTAAACGACTTTGCTCGAACATGTCTATAAGCTCCGTCGGTGTGTTTTGCAGGTGAGCTCTGTTGAGAGCTCAGGCTTGTCAAACTAGCTTTCAGCACTTCATTTTCTAGCAGCTAAGAGAAACGGGACCTGCTAACAACAAAAGCGTACAGGTTGGTAACCATGCCGGTGTTATACTCACCGCCGCAAATGAAGGCGGTAGGGCTGCATAGTCCGTCATTGCGTATAGCATTCAGCGCCCAGGTCGACGGTATTGGCAGAAGGAGGTGATTAAAGGACTTTGCTCGAACATGTCTATAAGCTCCGTCGGTGTGTTTTGCAGGTGAGCTCTGTTGAGAGCTCAGGCTTGTCAAACTAGCTTTCAGCACTCCATTTTCTAGCAGCTAAGAGAAACGGGACCTGCTAACAACAAAAGCGTACAGGTTGGTAACCATGCCGGTGTTATACTCACCGCCGCAAATGAAGGCGGTAGGGCTGCATAGTCCGTCATTGCGTATACCGTTCAGCGCCGAGGTCGACGGTATTGGCAGAAGGTGGTGATTAAAGGACTTTGCTCGAACATGTCTATAAGCTCCGTCGGTGTGTTTTGCAGGTGAGCTCTGTTGAGAGCTCAGGCTTGTCAAACTAGCTTTCAGCACTTCATTTTCTAGCAGCTAAGAGAAACGGGACCTGCTAACAACAAAAGCGTACAGGTTGGTAACCATGCCGGTGTTATACTCACCGCCGCAATTGAAGGCGGTAGGGCTGCATAGTCCGTCATTGCGTATACCGTTCAGCGCCGAGGTCGACGGTATTGGCAGAAGGTGGTGATTAAAGGACTTTGCTCGAACATGTCTATAAGCTCCGTCGGTGTGTTTTGCAGGTGAGCTCTGTTGAGAGCTCAGGCTTGTCAAACTAGCTTTCAGCACTCCATTTTCTAGCAGCTAAGAGAAACGGGACCTGCTAACAACAAAAGCGTACAGGTTGGTAACCATGCCGGTGTTATACTCACCGCCGCAAATGAAGGCGGTAGGGCTGCATAGTCCGTCATTGCGTATAGCATTCAGCGCCGAGGTCGACGGTATTGGCAGAAGGAGGTGATTAAAGGACTTTGCTCGAACATGTCTATAAGCTCCATCGGTGTGTTTTGCAGGTGAGCTCTGTTGAGAGCTCAGGCTTGTCAAACTAGCTTTCAGCACTTCATTTTCTAGCAGCTAAGAGAAACGGGACCTGCTAACAACAAAAGCGTACAGGTTGGTAACCGTGCCGGTGTTATTCCCACCGCCGCAAATGAAGGCGGTAGGGCTGCATAGTCCGTCATTGCGTATACCGTTCAGCGCCGAGGTCGACGGTATTGGCAGAAGGTGGTGATTAAAGGACTTTGCTCGAACATGTCTATAAGCTCCGTCGGTGTGTTTTGCAGGTGAGCTCTGTTGAGAGCTCAGGCTTGTCAAACTAGCTTTCAGCACTTCATTTTCTAGCAGCTAAGAGAAACGGGACCTGCTAACAACAAAAGCGTACAGGTTGGTAACCATGCCGGTGTTATACTCACCGCCGCAAATAAAGGCGGTAGGGCTGCATAGTCCGTCATTGCGTATAGCATTCAGCGCCGAGGTCGACGGTATTGGCAGAAGGTGGTGATTAAAGGACTTTGCTCGAACATGTCTATAAGCTCCATCGGTGTGTTTTGCAGGTGAGCTCTGTTGAGAGCTCAGGCTTGTCAAACTAGCTTTCAGCACTTCATTTTCTAGCAGCTAAGAGAAACGGGACCTGCTAAAAACAAAAGCGTACAGGTTGGTAACCATGCCGGTGTTATACTCACCGCCGCAAATGAAGGCGGTAGGGCTGCATAGTCCGTCATTGCGTATAGCATTCAGCGCCGAGGTCGACGGTATTGGCAGAAGGTGGTGATTAAAGGACTTTGCTCGAACATGTCTATAAGCTCCGTCGGTGTGTTTTGCAGGTGAGCTCTGTTGAGAGCTCAGGCTTGCCAAACTAGCTTTCAGCACTTCATTTTCTAGCAGCTAAGAGAAACGGGACCTGCTAACAACAAAAGCGTACAGGTTGGTAACCATGCCGGTGTTATACTCACCGCCGCAAATGAAGGCGGTAGGGCTGCATAGTCCGTCATTGCGTATAGCATTCAGCGCCGAGGTCGACGGTATTGGCAGAAGGTGGTGATTAAAGGACTTTGCTCGAACATGTCTATAAGCTCCGTCGGTGTGTTTTGCAGGTGAGCTCTGTTGAGAGCTCAGGCTTGTCAAACTAGCTTTCAGCACTTCATTTTCTAGCAGCTAAGAGAAACGGGACCTGCTAACAACAAAAGCGTACAGGTTGGTAACCATGCCGGTGTTATACTCACCGCCGCAAATGAAGGCGGTAGGGCTGCATAGTCCGTCATTGCGTATAGCATTCAGCGCCGAGGTCGACGGTATTGGCAGAAGGTGGTGATTAAAGGACTTTGCTCGAACATGTCTATAAGCTCCGTCGGTGTGTTTTGCAGGTGAGCTCTGTTGAGAGCTCAGGCTTGTCAAACTAGCTTTCAGCACTTCATTTTCTAGCAGCTAAGAGAAACGGGACCTGCTAACAACAAAAGCGTACAGGTTGGTAACCATGCCGGTGTAATTCCCACCGCCGCAAATGAAGGCTGTAGGGCTGCATAGTCCGTCATTGCGTATACCATTCAGCGCCGAGGTCGACGGTATTGGCAGAAGGTGGTGATTAAAGGACTTTGCTCGAACATGTCTATAAGCTCCGTCGGTGTGTTTTGCAGGTGAGCTCTGTTGAGAGCTCAGGCTTGCCAAACTAGCTTTCAGCACTTCATTTTCTAGCAGCTAAGAGAAACGGGACCTGCTAACAACAAAAGCGTACAGGTTGGTAACCATGCCGGTGTTATACTCACCGCCGCAAATGAAGGCGGTAGGGCTGCATAGTCCGTCATTGCGTATAGCATTCAGCGCCGAGGTCGACGGTATTGGCAGAAGGTGGTGATTAAAGGACTTTGCTCGAACATGTCTATAAGCTCCGTCGGTGTGTTTTGCAGGTGAGCTCTGTTGAGAGCTCAGGCTTGTCAAACTAGCTTTCAGCACTTCATTTTCTAGCAGCTAAGAGAAACGGGACCTGCTAACAACAAAAGCGTACAGGTTGGTAACCATGCCGGTGTAATTCCCACCGCCGCAAATGAAGGCTGTAGGGCTGCATAGTCCGTCATTGCGTATACCATTCAGCGCCGAGGTCGACGGTATTGGCAGAAGGTGGTGATTAAAGGACTTTGCTCGAACATGTCTATAAGCTCCGTCGGTGTGTTTTGCAGGTAAGCTCTGTTGAGAGCTCAGGCTTGTCAAACTAGCTTTCAGCACTTCATTTTCTAGCAGCTAAGAGAAACGGGACCTGCTAACAACAAAAGCGTACAGGTTGGTAACCATGCCGGTGTTATACTCACCGCCGCAAATGAAGGCGGTAGGGCTGCATAGTCCGTCATTGCGTATAGCATTCAGCGCCGAGGTCGACGGTATTGGCAGAAGGTGGTGATTAAAGGACTTTGCTCGAACATGTCTATAAGCTCCGTCGGTGTGTTTTGCAGGTGAGCTCTGTTGAGAGCTCAGGCTTGTCAAACTAGCTTTCAGCACTTCATTTTCTAGCAGCTAAGAGAAACGGGACCTGCTAACAACAAAAGCGTACAGGTTGGTAACCATGCCGGTGTTATACTCACCGCCGCAAATGAAGGCGGTAGGGCTGCATAGTCCGTCATTGCGTATAGCATTCAGCGCCGAGGTCGACGGTATTGGCAGAAGGTGGTGATTAAAGGACTTTGCTCGAACATGTCTATAAGCTCCGTCGGTGTGTTTTGCAGGTGAGCTCTGTTGAGAGCTCAGGCTTGTCAAACTAGCTTTCAGCACTTCATTTTCTAGCAGCTAAGAGAAACGGGACCTGCTAACAACAAAAGCGTACAGGTTGGTAACCATGCCGGTGTAATTCCCACCGCCGCAAATGAAGGCTGTAGGGCTGCATAGTCCGTCATTGCGTATACCATTCAGCGCCGAGGTCGACGGTATTGGCAGAAGGTGGTGATTAAAGGACTTTGCTCGAACATGTCTATAAGCTCCGTCGGTGTGTTTTGCAGGTGAGCTCTGTTGAGAGCTCAGGCTTGCCAAACTAGCTTTCAGCACTTCATTTTCTAGCAGCTAAGAGAAACGGGACCTGCTAACAACAAAAGCGTACAGGTTGGTAACCATGCCGGTGTTATACTCACCGCCGCAAATGAAGGCGGTAGGGCTGCATAGTCCGTCATTGCGTATAGCATTCAGCGCCGAGGTCGACGGTATTGGCAGAAGGTGGTGATTAAAGGACTTTGCTCGAACATGTCTATAAGCTCCGTCGGTGTGTTTTGCAGGTGAGCTCTGTTGAGAGCTCAGGCTTGTCAAACTAGCTTTCAGCACTTCATTTTCTAGCAGCTAAGAGAAACGGGACCTGCTAACAACAAAAGCGTACAGGTTGGTAACCATGCCGGTGTAATTCCCACCGCCGCAAATGAAGGCTGTAGGGCTGCATAGTCCGTCATTGCGTATACCATTCAGCGCCGAGGTCGACGGTATTGGCAGAAGGTGGTTATAAAGGACTTTGCTCGAACATGTCTATAAGCTCCGTCGGTGTGTTTTGCAGGTGAGCTCTGTTGAGAGCTCAGGCTTGTCAAACTAGCTTTCAGCACTTCATTTTCTAGCAGCTAAGAGAAACGGGACCTGCTAACAACAAAAGCGTACAGGTTGGTAACCATGCCGGTGTAATTCCCACCGCCGCAAATGAAGGCTGTAGGGCTGCATAGTCCGTCATTGCGTATACCATTCAGCGCCGAGGTCGACGGTATTGGCAGAAGGTGGTGATTAAAGGACTTTGCTCGAACATGTCTATAAGCTCCGTCGGTGTGTTTTGCAGGTAAGCTCTGTTGAGAGCTCAGGCTTGTCAAACTAGCTTTCAGCACTTCATTTTCTAGCAGCTAAGAGAAACGGGACCTGCTAACAACAAAAGCGTACAGGTTGGTAACCATGCCGGTGTTATACTCACCGCCGCAAATGAAGGCGGTAGGGCTGCATAGTCCGTCATTGCGTATAGCATTCAGCGCCGAGGTCGACGGTATTGGCAGAAGGTGGTGATTAAAGGACTTTGCTCGAACATGTCTATAAGCTCCGTCGGTGTGTTTTGCAGTTAAGCTCTGTTGAGAGCTCAGGCTTGTCAAACTAGCTTTCAGCACTTCATTTTCTAGCAGCTAAGAGAAACGGGACCTGCTAACAACAAAAGCGTACAGGTTGGTAACCATGACGGTGTAATTCCCACCGCCGCAAATGAAGGCTGTAGGGCTGCATAGTCCGTCATTGCGTATACCATTCAGCGCCGAGGTCGACGGTATTGGCAGAAGGTGGTGATTAAAGGACTTTGCTCGAACATGTCTATAAGCTCCGTCGGTGTGTTTTGCAGGTAAGCTCTGTTGAGAGCTCAGGCTTGTCAAACTAGCTTTCAGCACTTCATTTTTTGCAGCTAGGAGAAATGGGACCTGCTAATAACAAAAGCGTACAGGTTGGTAACCATGCCGGTGTTATACTCACCGCCGCAAATGAAGGCGGTAGGGCTGCATAGTCCGTCATTGCGTATACCATTCAGCGCCGAGGTCGACGGTATTGGCAGAAGGTGGTGATTAAAGGACTTTGCTCGAACATGTCTATAAGCTCCGTCGGTGTGTTTTGCAGGTGAGCTCTGTTGAGAGCTCAGGCTTGTCAAACTAGCTTTCAGCACTTCATTTTCTAGCAGCTAAGAGAAACGGGACCTGCTAACAACAAAAGCGTACAGGTTGGTAACCATGCCGGTGTTATACTCACCGCCGCAAATGAAGGCGGTAGGGCTGCATAGTCCGTCATTGCGTATACCGTTCAGCGCCGAGGTCGACGGTATTGGCAGAAGGTGGTGATTAAAGGACTTTGCTCGAACATGTCTATAAGCTCCGTCGGTGTGTTTTGCAGGTAAGCTCTGTTGAGAGCTCAGGCTTGTCAAACTAGCTTTCAGCACTTCATTTTCTAGCAGCTAAGAGAAACGGGACCTGCTAACAACAAAAGCGTACAGGTTGGTAACCATGCCGGTGTTATACTCACCGCCGCAAATGAAGGCGGTAGGGCTGCATAGTCCGTCATTGCGTATAGCATTCAGCGCCGAGGTCGACGGTATTGGCAGAAGGTGGTGATTAAAGGACTTTGCTCGAACATGTCTATAAGCTCCGTCGGTGTGTTTTGCAGGTGAGCTCTGTTGAGAGCTCAGGCTTGTCAAACTAGCTTTCAGCACTTCATTTTCTAGCAGCTAAGAGAAACGGGACCTGCTAACAACAAAAGCGTACAGGTTGGTAACCATGCCGGTGTTATACTCACCGCCGCAAATGAAGGCGGTAGGGCTGCATAGTCCGTCATTGCGTATAGCATTCAGCGCCGAGGTCGACGGTATTGGCAGAAGGTGGTGATTAAAGGACTTTGCTCGAACATGTCTATAAGCTCCGTCGGTGTGTTTTGCAGGTGAGCTCTGTTGAGAGCTCAGGCTTGTCAAACTAGCTTTCAGCACTTCATTTTCTAGCAGCTAAGAGAAACGGGACCTGCTAACAACAAAAGCGTACAGGTTGGTAACCATGCCGGTGTAATTCCCACCGCCGCAAATGAAGGCTGTAGGGCTGCATAGTCCGTCATTGCGTATACCATTCAGCGCCGAGGTCGACGGTATTGGCAGAAGGTGGTGATTAAAGGACTTTGCTCGAACATGTCTATAAGCTCCGTCGGTGTGTTTTGCAGGTGAGCTCTGTTGAGAGCTCAGGCTTGCCAAACTAGCTTTCAGCACTTCATTTTCTAGCAGCTAAGAGAAACGGGACCTGCTAACAACAAAAGCGTACAGGTTGGTAACCATGCCGGTGTTATACTCACCGCCGCAAATGAAGGCGGTAGGGCTGCATAGTCCGTCATTGCGTATAGCATTCAGCGCCGAGGTCGACGGTATTGGCAGAAGGTGGTGATTAAAGGACTTTGCTCGAACATGTCTATAAGCTCCGTCGGTGTGTTTTGCAGGTGAGCTCTGTTGAGAGCTCAGGCTTGTCAAACTAGCTTTCAGCACTTCATTTTCTAGCAGCTAAGAGAAACGGGACCTGCTAACAACAAAAGCGTACAGGTTGGTAACCATGCCGGTGTAATTCCCACCGCCGCAAATGAAGGCTGTAGGGCTGCATAGTCCGTCATTGCGTATACCATTCAGCGCCGAGGTCGACGGTATTGGCAGAAGGTGGTTATAAAGGACTTTGCTCGAACATGTCTATAAGCTCCGTCGGTGTGTTTTGCAGGTGAGCTCTGTTGAGAGCTCAGGCTTGTCAAACTAGCTTTCAGCACTTCATTTTCTAGCAGCTAAGAGAAACGGGACCTGCTAACAACAAAAGCGTACAGGTTGGTAACCATGCCGGTGTAATTCCCACCGCCGCAAATGAAGGCTGTAGGGCTGCATAGTCCGTCATTGCGTATACCATTCAGCGCCGAGGTCGACGGTATTGGCAGAAGGTGGTGATTAAAGGACTTTGCTCGAACATGTCTATAAGCTCCGTCGGTGTGTTTTGCAGGTAAGCTCTGTTGAGAGCTCAGGCTTGTCAAACTAGCTTTCAGCACTTCATTTTCTAGCAGCTAAGAGAAACGGGACCTGCTAACAACAAAAGCGTACAGGTTGGTAACCATGCCGGTGTTATACTCACCGCCGCAAATGAAGGCGGTAGGGCTGCATAGTCCGTCATTGCGTATAGCATTCAGCGCCGAGGTCGACGGTATTGGCAGAAGGTGGTGATTAAAGGACTTTGCTCGAACATGTCTATAAGCTCCATCGGTGTGTTTTGCAGTTAAGCTCTGTTGAGAGCTCAGGCTTGTCAAACTAGCTTTCAGCACTTCATTTTCTAGCAGCTAAGAGAAACGGGACCTGCTAACAACAAAAGCGTACAGGTTGGTAACCATGACGGTGTAATTCCCACCGCCGCAAATGAAGGCTGTAGGGCTGCATAGTCCGTCATTGCGTATACCATTCAGCGCCGAGGTCGACGGTATTGGCAGAAGGTGGTGATTAAAGGACTTTGCTCGAACATGTCTATAAGCTCCGTCGGTGTGTTTTGCAGGTAAGCTCTGTTGAGAGCTCAGGCTTGTCAAACTAGCTTTCAGCACTTCATTTTTTGCAGCTAGGAGAAATGGGACCTGCTAATAACAAAAGCGTACAGGTTGGTAACCATGCCGGTGTTATACTCACCGCCGCAAATGAAGGCGGTAGGGCTGCATAGTCCGTCATTGCGTATACCATTCAGCGCCGAGGTCGACGGTATTGGCAGAAGGTGGTGATTAAAGGACTTTGCTCGAACATGTCTATAAGCTCCGTCGGTGTGTTTTGCAGGTGAGCTCTGTTGAGAGCTCAGGCTTGTCAAACTAGCTTTCAGCACTTCATTTTCTAGCAGCTAAGAGAAACGGGACCTGCTAACAACAAAAGCGTACAGGTTGGTAACCATGCCGGTGTTATACTCACCGCCGCAAATGAAGGCGGTAGGGCTGCATAGTCCGTCATTGCGTATACCGTTCAGCGCCGAGGTCGACGGTATTGGCAGAAGGTGGTGATTAAAGGCCTTTGCTCGAACATGTCTATAAGCTCCGTCGGTGTGTTTTGCAGGTGAGCTCTGTTGAGAGCTCAGGCTTGTCAAACTAGCTTTCAGCACTCCATTTTCTAGCAGCTAAGAGAAACGGGACCTGCTAACAACAAAAGCGTACAGGTTGGTAACCATGCCGGTGTTATACTCACCGCCGCAAATGAAGGCGGTAGGGCTGCATAGTCCGTCATTGCGTATACCGTTCAGCGCCGAGGTCGACGGTATTGGCAGAAGGTGGTGATTAAAGGACTTTGCTCGAACATGTCTATAAGCTCCGTCGGTGTGTTTTGCTGGTGAGCTCTGTTGAGAGCTCAGGCTTGTCAAACTAGCTTTCAGCACTTCATTTTCTAGCAGCTAAGAGAAACGGGACCTGCTAACAACAAAAGCGTACAGGTTGGTAACCATGCCGGTGTTATACTCACCGCCGCAAATGAAGGCGGTAGGGCTGCATAGTCCGTCATTGCGTATACCGTTCAGCGCCGAGGTCGACGGTATTGGCAGAAGGTGGTGATTAAAGGACTTTGCTCGAACATGTCTATAAGCTCCGTCGGTGTGTTTTGCAGGTGAGCTCTGTTGAGAGCTCAGGCTTGTCAAACAAGCTTTCAGCACTCCATTTTCTAGCAGCTAAGAGAAACGGGACCTGCTAACAACAAAAGCGTACAGGTTGGTAACCATGCCGGAGTTATACTCACCGCCGCAAATGAAGGCGGTAGGGCTGCATAGTCCGTCATTGCGTATAGCATTCAGCGCCGAGGTCGACGGTATTGGCAGAAGGTGGTGATTAAAGGACTTTGCTCGAACATGTCTATAAGCTCCATCGGTGTGTTTTGCAGGTGAGCTTTGTTGAGAGCTCAGGCTTGTCAAACTAGCTTTCAGCACTTCATTTTCTAGCAGCTAAGAGAAACGGGACCTGCTAACAACAAAAGCGTACAGGTTGGTAACCGTGCCGGTGTTATTCCCACCGCCGCAAATGAAGGCGGTAGGGCTGCATAGTCCGTCATTGCGTATACCGTTCAGCGCCGAGGTCGACGGTATTGGCAGAAGGTGGTGATTAAAGGACTTTGCTCGAACATGTCTATAAGCTCCGTCGGTGTGTTTTGCAGGTGAGCTCTGTTGAGAGCTCAGGCTTGCCAAACTAGCTTTCAGCACTTCATTTTCTAGCAGCTAAGAGAAACGGGACCTGCTAACAACAAAAGCGTACAGGTTGGTAACCATGCCGGTGTTATACTCACCGCCGCAAATGAAGGCGGTAGGGCTGCATAGTCCGTCATTGCGTATAGCATTCAGCGCCGAGGTCGACGGTATTGGCAGAAGGTGGTGATTAAAGGACTTTGCTCGAACATGTCTATAAGCTCCGTCGGTGTGTTTTGCAGGTGAGCTCTGTTGAGAGCTCAGGCTTGCCAAACTAGCTTTCAGCACTTCATTTTCTAGCAGCTAAGAGAAACGGGACCTGCTAACAACAAAAGCGTACAGGTTGGTAACCATGCCGGTGTTATACTCACCGCCGCAAATGAAGGCGGTAGGGCTGCATAGTCCGTCATTGCGTATAGCATTCAGCGCCGAGGTCGACGGTATTGGCAGAAGGTGGTGATTAAAGGACTTTGCTCGAACATGTCTATAAGCTGTGTCGGTGTGTTTTGCAGGTGAGCTCTGTTGAGAGCTCAGGCTTGTCAAACTAGCTTTCAGCACTTCATTTTCTAGCAGCTAAGAGAAACGGGACCTGCTAACAACAAAAGCGTACAGGTTGGTAACCATGCCGGTGTAATTCCCACCGCCGCAAATGAAGGCTGTAGGGCTGCATAGTACGTCATTGCGTATACCATTCAGCGCCGAGGTCGACGGTATTGGCAGAAGGTGGTGATTAAAGGACTTTGCTCGAACATGTCTATAAGCTCCGTCGGTGTGTTTTGCAGGTGAGCTCTGTTGAGAGCTCAGGCTTGTCAAACTAGCTTTCAGCACTTCATTTTCTAGCAGCTAAGAGAAACGGGACCTGCTAAAAACAAAAGCGTACAGGTTGGTAACCATGCCGGTGTTATACTCACCGCCGCAAATGAAGGCGGTAGGGCTGCATAGTCCGTCATTGCGTATAGCATTCAGCGCCGAGGTCGACGGGATTGGCAGAAGGTGGTGATTAAAGGACTTTGCTCGAACATGTCTATAAGCTCCATCGGTGTGTTTTGCAGGTGAGCTCTGTTGAGAGCTCAGGCTTGTCAAACTAGCTTTCAGCACTTCATTTTCTAGCAGCTAAGAGAAACGGGACCTGCTAACAACAAAAGCGTACAGGTTGGTAACCATGCCGGTGTTATACTCACCGCCGCAAATGAAGGCGGTAGGGCTGCATAGTCCGTCATTGCGTATAGCATTCAGCGCCGAGGTCGACGGTATTGGCAGAAGGTGGTGATTAAAGGACTTTGCTCGAACATGTCTATAAGCTCCGTCGGTGTGTTTTGCAGGTGAGCTCTGTTGAGAGCTCAGGCTTGTCAAACTAGCTTTCAGCACTTCATTTTCTAGCAGCTAAGAGAAACGGGACCTGCTAACAACAAAAGCGTACAGGTTGGTAACCATGCCGGTGTAATTCCCACCGCCGCAAATGAAGGCTGTAGGGCTGCATAGTCCGTCATTGCGTATACCATTCAGCGCCGAGGTCGACGGTATTGGCAGAAGGTGGTGATTAAAGGACTTTGCTCGAACATGTCTATAAGCTCCGTCGGTGTGTTTTGCAGGTGAGCTCTGTTGAGAGCTCAGGCTTGTCAAACTAGCTTTCAGCACTTCATTTTCTAGCAGCTAAGAGAAACGGGACCTGCTAACAACAAAAGCGTACAGGTTGGTAACCATGCCGGTGTTATACTCACCGCCGCAAATGAAGGCGGTAGGGCTGCATAGTCCGTCATTGCGTATAGCATTCAGCGCCGAGGTCGACGGTATTGGCAGAAGGTGGTGATTAAAGGACTTTGCTCGAACATGTCTATAAGCTCCATCGGTGTGTTTTGCTGGTGAGCTCTGTTGAGAGCTCAGGCTTGTCAAACTAGCTTTCAGCACTTCATTTTCTAGCAGCTAAGAGAAACGGGACCTGCTAACAACAAAAGCGTACAGGTTGGTAACCATGCCGGTGTTATACTCACCGCCGCAAATGAAGGCGGTAGGGCTGCATAGTCCGTCATTGCGTATAGCATTCAGCGCCGAGGTCGACGGTATTGGCAGAAGGTGGTGATTAAAGGACTTTGCTCGAACATGTCTATAAGCTCCGTCGGTGTGTTTTGCAGGTGAGCTCTGTTGAGAGCTCAGGCTTGTCAAACTAGCTTTCAGCACTTCATTTTCTAGCAGCTAAGAGAAACGGGACCTGCTAACAACAAAAGCGTACAGGTTGGTAACCATGCCGGTGTAATTCCCACCGCCGCAAATGAAGGCTGTAGGGCTGCATAGTCCGTCATTGCGTATACCATTCAGCGCCGAGGTCGACGGTATTGGCAGAAGGTGGTGATTAAAGGACTTTGCTCGAACATGTCTATAAGCTCCGTCGGTGTGTTTTGCAGGTGAGCTCTGTTGAGAGCTCAGGCTTGTCAAACTAGCTTTCAGCACTTCATTTTCTAGCAGCTAAGAGAAACGGGACCTGCTAACAACAAAAGCGTACAGGTTGGTAACCATGCCGGTGTTATACTCACCGCCGCAAATGAAGGCGGTAGGGCTGCATAGTCCGTCATTGCGTATAGCATTCAGCGCCGAGGTCGACGGTATTGGCAGAAGGTGGTGATTAAAGGACTTTGCTCGAACATGTCTATAAGCTCCATCGGTGTGTTTTGCAGGTGAGCTCTGTTGAGAGCTCAGGCTTGTCAAACTAGCTTTCAGCACTTCATTTTCTAGCAGCTAAGAGAAACGGGACCTGCTAACAACAAAAGCGTACAGGTTGGTAACCATGCCGGTGTTATACTCACCGCCGCAAATGAAGGCGGTAGGGCTGCATAGTCCGTCATTGCGTATAGCATTCAGCGCCGAGGTCGACGGTATTGGCAGAAGGTGGTGATTAAAGGACTTTGCTCGAACATGTCTATAAGCTCCGTCGGTGTGTTTTGCAGGTGAGCTCTGTTGAGAGCTCAGGCTTGTCAAACTAGCTTTCAGCACTTCATTTTCTAGCAGCTAAGAGAAACGGGACCTGCTAACAACAAAAGCGTACAGGTTGGTAACCATGCCGGTGTTATACTCACCGCCGCAAATGAAGGCGGTAGGGCTGCATAGTCCGTCATTGCGTATAGCATTCAGCGCCGAGGTCGACGGTATTGGCAGAAGGAGGTGATTAAAGGACTTTGCTCGAACATGTCTATAAGCTCCGTCGGTGTGTTTTGCAGGTGAGCTCTGTTGAGAGCTCAGGCTTGTCAAACTAGCTTTCAGCACTTCATTTTCTAGCAGCTAAGAGAAACGGGACCTGCTAAAAACAAAAGCGTACAGGTTGGTAACCATGCCGGTGTTATACTCACCGCCGCAAATGAAGGCGGTAGGGCTGCATAGTCCGTCATTGCGAATACCGTTCAGCGCCGAGGTCGACGGTATTGGCAGAAGGAGGTGATTAAAGGACTTTGCTCGAACATGTCTATAAGCTCCGTCGGTGTGTTTTGCAGGTGACCTCTGTTGAGAGCTCAGGCTTGTCAAAGTAGCTTTCAGCACTTCATTTTCTAGCAGCTAAGAGAAACGGCACCTGCTAACAACAAAAGCGTACAGGTTGGTAACCATGCCGGTGTTATACTCACCGCCGCAAATGAAGGCGGTAGGGCTGCATAGTCCGTCATTGCGAATACCGTTCAGCGCCGAGGTCGACGGTATTGGCAGAAGGAGGTGATTAAAGGACTTTGCTCGAACATGTCTATAAGCTCCATCGGTGTGTTTTGCAGGTGAGCTCTCTTGAGAGCTCAGGCTTGTCAAACTAGCTTTCAGCACTTCATTTTCTAGCAGCTAAGAGAAACGGGACCTGCTAACAACAAAAGCGTACAGGTTGGTAACCATGCCGGTGTTATACTCACCGCCGCAAATGAAGGCGGTAGGGCTGCATAGTCCGTCATTGCGTATAGCATTCAGCGCCCAGGTCGACGGTATTGGCAGAAGGTGGTGATTAAAGGACTTTGCTCGAACATGTCTATAAGCTCCGTCGGTGTGTTTTGCAGGTGAGCTCTGTTGAGAGCTCAGGCTTGTCAAACTAGCTTTCAGCACTCCATTTTCTAGCAGCTAAGAGAAACGGGACCTGCTAACAACAAAAGCGTACAGGTTGGTAACCATGCCGGTGTTATACTCACCGCCGCAAATGAAGGCGGTAGGGCTGCATAGTCCGTCATTGCGTATAGCATTCAGCGCCCAGGTCGACGGTATTGGCAGAAGGTGGTGATTAAAGGACTTTGCTCGAACATGTCTATAAGCTCCGTCGGTGTGTTTTGCAGGTGAGCTCTGTTGAGAGCTCAGGCTTGTCAAACTAGCTTTCAGCACTTCATTTTCTAGCAGCTAAGAGAAACGGGACCTGCTAACAACAAAAGCGTACAGGTTGGTAACCATGCCGATGTTATACTCACCGCCGCAAATGAAGGCGGTAGGGCTGCATAGTCCGTCATTGCGTATAGCATTCAGCGCCCAGGTCGACGGTATTGGCAGAAGGAGGTGATTAAAGGACTTTGCTCGAACATGTCTATAAGCTCCGTCGGTGTGTTTTGCAGGTGAGCTCTGTTGAGAGCTCAGGCTTGTCAAACTAGCTTTCAGCACTCCATTTTCTAGCAGCTAAGAGAAACGGGACCTGCTAACAACAAAAGCGTACAGGTTGGTAACCATGCCGGTGTTATACTCACCGCCGCAAATGAAGGCGGTAGGGCTGCATAGTCCGTCATTGCGTATACCGTTCAGCGCCGAGGTCGACGGTATTGGCAGAAGGTGGTGATTAAAGGACTTTGCTCGAACATGTCTATAAGCTCCGTCGGTGTGTTTTGCAGGTGAGCTCTGTTGAGAGCTCAGGCTTGTCAAACTAGCTTTCAGCACTTCATTTTCTAGCAGCTAAGAGAAACGGGACCTGCTAACAACAAAAGCGTACAGGTTGGTAACCATGCCGGTGTTATACTCACCGCCGCAAATGAAGGCGGTAGGGCTGCATAGTCCGTCATTGCGTATACCGTTCAGCGCCGAGGTCGACGGTATTGGCAGAAGGTGGTGATTTAAGGACTTTGCTCGAACATGTCTATAAGCTCCGTCGGTGTGTTTTGCAGGTGAGCTCTGTTGAGAGCTCAGGCTTGTCAAACTAGCTTTCAGCACTCCATTTTCTAGCAGCTAAGAGAAACGGGACCTGCTAACAACAAAAGCGTACAGGTTGGTAACCATGCCGGTGTTATACTCACCGCCGCAAATGAAGGCGGTAGGGCTGCATAGTCCGTCATTGCGTATAGCATTCAGCGCCGAGGTCGACGGTATTGGCAGAAGGAGGTGATTAAAGGACTTTGCTCGAACATGTCTATAAGCTCCATCGGTGTGTTTTGCAGGTGAGCTCTGTTGAGAGCTCAGGCTTGTCAAACTAGCTTTCAGCACTTCATTTTCTAGCAGCTAAGAGAAACGGGACCTGCTAACAACAAAAGCGTACAGGTTGGTAACCGTGCCGGTGTTATTCCCACCGCCGCAAATGAAGGCGGTAGGGCTGCATAGTCCGTCATTGCGTATACCGTTCAGCGCCGAGGTCGACGGTATTGGCAGAAGGTGGTGATTAAAGGACTTTGCTCGAACATGTCTATAAGCTCCGTCGGTGTGTTTTGCAGGTGAGCTCTGTTGAGAGCTCAGGCTTGTCAAACTAGCTTTCAGCACTTCATTTTCTAGCAGCTAAGAGAAACGGGACCTGCTAACAACAAAAGCGTACAGGTTGGTAACCATGCCGGTGTTATACTCACCGCCGCAAATGAAGGCGGTAGGGCTGCATAGTCCGTCATTGCGTATAGCATTCAGCGCCGAGGTGGACGGTATTGGCAGAAGGTGGTGATTAAAGGACTT
The DNA here is from genome assembly GCF_052857255.1 of Amblyomma americanum. Classification (NCBI taxonomy): domain Eukaryota; kingdom Metazoa; phylum Arthropoda; class Arachnida; order Ixodida; family Ixodidae; genus Amblyomma; species Amblyomma americanum. The sequence goes on along the minus strand of NC_135498.1, from coordinate 224,506,329 downwards.
TGCTCGAACATGTCTATAAGCTCCATCGGTGTGTTTTGCAGGTGAGCTCTGTTGAGAGCTCAGGCTTGTCAAACTAGCTTTCAGCACTTCATTTTCTAGCAGCTAAGAGAAACGGGACCTGCTAACAACAAAAGCGTACAGGTTGGTAACCATGCCGGTGTTATACTCACCGCCGCAAATGAAGGCGGTAGGGCTGCATAGTCCGTCATTGCGTATAGCATTCAGCGCCGAGGTCGACGGTATTGGCAGAAGGTGGTGATTAAAGGACTTTGCTCGAACATGTCTATAAGCTCCGTCGGTGTGTTTTGCAGGTGAGCTCTGTTGAGAGCTCAGGCTTGCCAAACTAGCTTTCAGCACTTCATTTTCTAGCAGCTAAGAGAAACGGGACCTGCTAACAACAAAAGCGTACAGGTTGGTAACCATGCCGGTGTTATACTCACCGCCGCAAATGAAGGCGGTAGGGCTGCATAGTCCGTCATTGCGTATAGCATTCAGCGCCGAGGTCGACGGTATTGGCAGAAGGTGGTGATTAAAGGACTTTGCTCGAACATGTCTATAAGCTCCGTCGGTGTGTTTTGCAGGTGAGCTCTGTTGAGAGCTCAGGCTTGTCAAACTAGCTTTCAGCACTTCATTTTCTAGCAGCTAAGAGAAACGGGACCTGCTAACAACAAAAGCGTACAGGTTGGTAACCATGCCGGTGTAATTCCCACCGCCGCAAATGAAGGCTGTAGGGCTGCATAGTCCGTCATTGCGTATACCATTCAGCGCCGAGGTCGACGGTATTGGCAGAAGGTGGTGATTAAAGGACTTTGCTCGAACATGTCTATAAGCTCCGTCGGTGTGTTTTGCAGGTGAGCTCTGTTGAGAGCTCAGGCTTGCCAAACTAGCTTTCAGCACTTCATTTTCTAGCAGCTAAGAGAAACGGGACCTGCTAACAACAAAAGCGTACAGGTTGGTAACCATGCCGGTGTTATACTCACCGCCGCAAACGAAGGCGGTAGGGCTGCATAGTCCGTCATTGCGTATAGCATTCAGCGCCGAGGTCGACGGTATTGGCAGAAGGTGGTGATTAAAGGACTTTGCTCGAACATGTCTATAAGCTCCGTCGGTGTGTTTTGCAGGTGAGCTCTGTTGAGAGCTCAGGCTTGTCAAACTAGCTTTCAGCACTTCATTTTCTAGCAGCTAAGAGAAACGGGACCTGCTAACAACAAAAGCGTACAGGTTGGTAACCATGCCGGTGTAATTCCCACCGCCGCAAATGAAGGCTGTAGGGCTGCATAGTCCGTCATTGCGTATACCATTCAGCGCCGAGGTCGACGGTATTGGCAGAAGGTGGTGATTAAAGGACTTTGCTCGAACATGTCTATAAGCTCCGTCGGTGTGTTTTGCAGGTGAGCTCTGTTGAGAGCTCAGGCTTGTCAAACTAGCTTTCAGCACTTCATTTTCTAGCAGCTAAGAGAAACGGGACCTGCTAACAACAAAAGCGTACAGGTTGGTAACCATGCCGGTGTAATTCCCACCGCCGCAAATGAAGGCTGTAGGGCTGCATAGTCCGTCATTGCGTATACCATTCAGCGCCGAGGTCGACGGTATTGGCAGAAGGTGGTGATTAAAGGACTTTGCTCGAACATGTCTATAATCTCCGTCGGTGTGTTTTGCAGGTAAGCTCTGTTGAGAGCTCAGGCTTGTCAAACTAGCTTTCAGCACTTCATTTTCTAGCAGCTAAGAGAAACGGGACCTGCTAACAACAAAAGCGTACAGGTTGGTAACCATGCCGGTGTTATACTCACCGCCGCAAATGAAGGCGGTAGGGCTGCATAGTCCGTCATTGCGTATAGCATTCAGCGCCGAGGTCGACGGTATTGGCAGAAGGTGGTGATTAAAGGACTTTGCTCGAACATGTCTATAAGCTCCGTCGGTGTGTTTTGCAGTTAAGCTCTGTTGAGAGCTCAGGCTTGTCAAACTAGCTTTCAGCACTTCATTTTCTAGCAGCTAAGAGAAACGGGACCTGCTAACAACAAAAGCGTACAGGTTGGTAACCATGCCGGTGTAATTCCCACCGCCGCAAATGAAGGCTGTAGGGCTGCATAGTCCGTCATTGCGTATACCATTCAGCGCCGAGGTCGACGGTATTGGCAGAAGGTGGTGATTAAAGGACTTTGCTCGAACATGTCTATAAGCTCCGTCGGTGTGTTTTGCAGGTAAGCTCTGTTGAGAGCTCAGGCTTGTCAAACTAGCTTTCAGCACTTCATTTTCTAGCAGCTAAGAGAAACGGGACCTGCTAACAACAAAAGCGTACAGGTTGGTAACCATGCCGGTGTTATACTCACCGCCGCAAATGAAGGCGGTAGGGCTGCATAGTCCGTCATTGCGTATACCATTCAGCGCCGAGGTCGACGGTATTGGCAGAAGGTGGTGATTAAAGGACTTTGCTCGAACATGTCTATAAGCTCCGTCGGTGTGTTTTGCAGGTGAGCTCTGTTGAGAGCTCAGGCTTGTCAAACTAGCTTTCAGCACTTCATTTTCTAGCAGCTAAGAGAAACGGGACCTGCTAACAACAAAAGCGTACAGGTTGGTAACCATGCCGGTGTTATACTCACCGCCGCAAATGAAGGCGGTAGGGCTGCATAGTCCGTCATTGCGTATACCGTTCAGCGCCGAGGTCGACGGTATTGGCAGAAGGTGGTGATTAAAGGACTTTGCTCGAACATGTCTATAAGCTCCGTCGGTGTGTTTTGCAGGTGAGCTCTGTTGAGAGCTCAGGCTTGTCAAACTAGCTTTCAGCACTCCATTTTCTAGCAGCTAAGAGAAACGGGACCTGCTAACAACAAAAGCGTACAGGTTGGTAACCATGCCGGTGTTATACTCACCGCCGCAAATGAAGGCGGTAGGGCTGCATAGTCCGTCATTGCGTATACCGTTCAGCGCCGAGGTCGACGGTATTGGCAGAAGGTGGTGATTAAAGGACTTTGCTCGAACATGTCTATAAGCTCCGTCGGTGTGTTTTGCTGGTGAGCTCTGTTGAGAGCTCAGGCTTGTCAAACTAGCTTTCAGCACTTCATTTTCTAGCAGCTAAGAGAAACGGGACCTGCTAACAACAAAAGCGTACAGGTTGGTAACCATGCCGGTGTTATACTCACCGCCGCAAACGAAGGCGGTAGGGCTGCATAGTCCGTCATTGCGTATACCGTTCAGCGCCGAGGTCGACGGTATTGGCAGAAAGTGGTGATTAAAGGACTTTGCTCGAACATGTCTATAAGCTCCGTCGGTGTGTTTTGCAGGTGAGCTCTGTTGAGAGCTCAGGCTTGTCAAACTAGCTTTCAGCACTCCATTTTCTAGCAGCTAAGAGAAACGGGACCTGCTAACAACAAAAGCGTACAGGTTGGTAACCATGCCGGTGTTATACTCACCGCCGCAAATGAAGGCGGTAGGGCTGCATAGTCCGTCATTGCGTATAGCATTCAGCGCCGAGGTCGACGGTATTGGCAGAAGGTGGTGATTAAAGGACTTTGCTCGAACATGTCTATAAGCTCCGTCGGTGTGTTTTGCAGGTGAGCTCTGTTGAGAGCTCAGGCTTGTCAAACTAGCTTTCAGCACTTCATTTTCTAGCAGCTAAGAGAAACGGGACCTGCTAACAACAAAAGCGTACAGGTTGGTAACCATGCCGGTGTAATTCCCACCGCCGCAAATGAAGGCTGTAGGGCTGCATAGTCCGTCATTGCGTATACCATTCAGCGCCGAGGTCGACGGTATTGGCAGAAGGTGGTGATTAAAGGACTTTGCTCGAACATGTCTATAAGCTCCGTCGGTGTGTTTTGCAGGTGAGCTCTGTTGAGAGCTCAGGCTTGTCAAACTAGCTTTCAGCACTTCATTTTCTAGCAGCTAAGAGAAACGGGACCTGCTAACAACAAAAGCGTACAGGTTGGTAACCATGCCGGTGTTATACTCACCGCCGCAAATGAAGGCGGTAGGGCTGCATAGTCCGTCATTGCGTATAGCATTCAGCGCCGAGGTCGACGGTATTGGCAGAAGGTGGTGATTAAAGGACTTTGCTCGAACATGTCTATAAGCTCCATCGGTGTGTTTTGCAGGTGAGCTCTGTTGAGAGCTCAGGCTTGTCAAACTAGCTTTCAGCACTTCATTTTCTAGCAGCTAAGAGAAACGGGACCTGCTAACAACAAAAGCGTACAGGTTGGTAACCATGCCGGTGTTATACTCACCGCCGCAAATGAAGGCGGTAGGGCTGCATAGTCCGTCATTGCGTATAGCATTCAGCGCCGAGGTCGACGGTATTGGCAGAAGGTGGTGATTAAAGGACTTTGCTCGAACATGTCTATAAGCTCCGTCGGTGTGTTTTGCAGGTAAGCTCTGTTGAGAGCTCAGGCTTGTCAAACTAGCTTTCAGCACTTCATTTTCTAGCAGCTAAGAGAAACGGGACCTGCTAACAACAAAAGCGTACAGGTTGGTAACCATGCCGGTGTAATTCCCACCGCCGCAAATGAAGGCTGTAGGGCTGCATAGTCCGTCATTGCGTATACCATTCAGCGCCGAGGTCGACGGTATTGGCAGAAGGTGGTGATTAAAGGACTTTGCTCGAACATGTCTATAAGCTCCGTCGGTGTGTTTTGCAGGTGAGCTCTGTTGAGAGCTCAGGCTTGTCAAACTAGCTTTCAGCACTTCATTTTCTAGCAGCTAAGAGAAACGGGACCTGCTAACAACAAAAGCGTACAGGTTGGTAACCATGCCGGTGTTATACTCACCGCCGCAAATGAAGGCGGTAGGGCTGCATAGTCCGTCATTGCGTATAGCATTCAGCGCCGAGGTCGACGGTATTGGCAGAAGGTGGTGATTAAAGGACTTTGCTCGAACATGTCTATAAGCTCCGTCGGTGTGTTTTGCAGGTGAGCTCTGTTGAGAGCTCAGGCTTGTCAAACTAGCTTTCAGCACTTCATTTTCTAGCAGCTAAGAGAAACGGGACCTGCTAACAACAAAAGCGTACAGGTTGGTAACCATGCCGGTGTAATTCCCACCGCCGCAAATGAAGGCTGTAGGGCTGCATAGTCCGTCATTGCGTATACCATTCAGCGCCGAGGTCGACGGTATTGGCAGAAGGTGGTGATTAAAGGACTTTGCTCGAACATGTCTATAAGCTCCGTCGGTGTGTTTTGCAGGTAAGCTCTGTTGAGAGCTCAGGCTTGTCAAACTAGCTTTCAGCACTTCATTTTCTAGCAGCTAAGAGAAACGGGACCTGCTAACAACAAAAGCGTACAGGTTGGTAACCATGCCGGTGTTATACTCACCGCCGCAAATGAAGGCGGTAGGGCTGCATAGTCCGTCATTGCGTATAGCATTCAGCGCCCAGGTCGACGGTATTGGCAGAAGGAGGTGATTAAAGGACTTTGCTCGAACATGTCTATAAGCTCCGTCGGTGTGTTTTGCAGGTGAGCTCTGTTGAGAGCTCAGGCTTGTCAAACTAGCTTTCAGCACTTCATTTTCTAGCAGCTAAGAGAAACGGGACCTGCTAACAACAAAAGCGTACAGGTTGGTAACCATGCCGGTGTTATACTGACCGCCGCAAATGAAGGCGGTAGGGCTGCATAGTCCATCATTGCGTATAGCATTCAGCGCCGAGGTCGACGGTATTGGCAGAAGGAGGTGATTAAAGGACTTTGCTCGAACATGTCTATAAGCTCCGTCGGTGTGTTTTGCAGGTGAGCTCTGTTGAGAGCTCAGGCTTGTCAAACTAGCTTTCAGCACTTCATTTTCTAGCAGCTAAGAGAAACGGGACCTGCTAACAACAAAAGCGTACAGGTTGGTAACCATGCCGGTGTTATACTCACCGCCACAAATGAAGGCGGTAGGGCTGCATAGTCCGTCATTGCGTATACCGTTCAGCGCCGAGGTCGACGGTATTGGCAGAAGGAGGTGATTAAAGGACTTTGCTCGAACATGTCTATAAGCTCCGTCGGTGTGTTTTGCAGGTGAGCTCTGTTGAGAGCTCAGGCTTGTCAAACTAGCTTTCAGCACTTCATTTTCTAGCAGCTAAGAGAAACGGGACCTGCTAACAACAAAAGCGTACAGGTTGGTAACCATGCCGGTGTTATACTCACCGCCGCAAATGAAGGCGGTAGGGCTGCATAGTCCGTCATTGCGTATAGCATTCAGCGCCCAGGTCGACGGTATTGGCAGAAGGAGGTGATTAAAGGACTTGGCTCGAACATGTCTATAAGCTCCGTCGGTGTGTTTTGCAGGTGAGCTCTGTTGAGAGCTCAGGCTTGTCAAACTAGCTTTCAGCACTCCATTTTCTAGCAGCTAAGAGAAACGGGACCTGCTAACAACAAAAGCGTACAGGTTGGTAATCATGCCGGTGTTATACTCACCGCCGCAAATGAAGGCGGTAGGGCTGCATAGTCCGTCATTGCGTATACCATTCAGCGCCGAGGTCGACGGTATTGGCAGAAGGAGGTGATTAAAGGACTTTGCTCGAACATGTCTATAAGCTCCTTCGGTGTGTTTTGCAGGTGAGCTCTGTTGAGAGCTCAGGCTTGTCAAACTAGCTTTCAGCACTTCATTTTCTAGCAGCTAAGAGAAACGGGACCTGCTAACAACAAAAGCGTACAGGTTGGTAACCATGCCGGTGTTATACTCACCGCCGCAAACGAAGGCGGTAGGGCTGCATAGTCCGTCATTGCGTATACCGTTCAGCGCCGAGGTCGACGGTATTGGCAGAAAGTGGTGATTAAAGGACTTTGCTCGAACATGTCTATAAGCTCCGTCGGTGTGTTTTGCAGGTGAGCTCTGTTGAGAGCTCAGGCTTGTCAAACTAGCTTTCAGCACTCCATTTTCTAGCAGCTAAGAGAAACGGGACCTGCTAACAACAAAAGCGTACAGGTTGGTAACCATGCCGGTGTTATACTCACCGCCGCAAATGAAGGCGGTAGGGCTGCATAGTCCGTCATTGCGTATAGCATTCAGCGCCGAGGTCGACGGTATTGGCAGAAGGTGGTGATTAAAGGACTTTGCTCGAACATGTCTATAAGCTCCGTCGGTGTGTTTTGCAGGTGAGCTCTGTTGAGAGCTCAGGCTTGTCAAACTAGCTTTCAGCACTTCATTTTCTAGCAGCTAAGAGAAACGGGACCTGCTAACAACAAAAGCGTACAGGTTGGTAACCATGCCGGTGTAATTCCCACCGCCGCAAATGAAGGCTGTAGGGCTGCATAGTCCGTCATTGCGTATACCATTCAGCGCCGAGGTAGACGGTATTGGCAGAAGGTGGTGATTAAAGGACTTTGCTCGAACATGTCTATAAGCTCCGTCGGTGTGTTTTGCAGGTGAGCTCTGTTGAGAGCTCAGGCTTGTCAAACTAGCTTTCAGCACTTCATTTTCTAGCAGCTAAGAGAAACGGGACCTGCTAACAACAAAAGCGTACAGGTTGGTAACCATGCCGGTGTTATACTCACCGCCGCAAATGAAGGCGGTAGGGCTGCATAGTCCGTCATTGCGTATAGCATTCAGCGCCGAGGTCGACGGTATTGGCAGAAGGTGGTGATTAAAGGACTTTGCTCGAACATGTCTATAAGCTCCATCGGTGTGTTTTGCAGGTGAGCTCTGTTGAGAGCTCAGGCTTGTCAAACTAGCTTTCAGCACTTCATTTTCTAGCAGCTAAGAGAAACGGGACCTGCTAACAACAAAAGCGTACAGGTTGGTAACCATGCCGGTGTTATACTCACCGCCGCAAATGAAGGCGGTAGGGCTGCATAGTCCGTCATTGCGTATAGCATTCAGCGCCGAGGTCGACGGTATTGGCAGAAGGTGGTGATTAAAGGACTTTGCTCGAACATGTCTATAAGCTCCGTCGGTGTGTTTTGCAGGTAAGCTCTGTTGAGAGCTCAGGCTTGTCAAACTAGCTTTCAGCACTTCATTTTCTAGCAGCTAAGAGAAACGGGACCTGCTAACAACAAAAGCGTACAGGTTGGTAACCATGCCGGTGTAATTCCCACCGCCGCAAATGAAGGCTGTAGGGCTGCATAGTCCGTCATTGCGTATACCATTCAGCGCCGAGGTCGACGGTATTGGCAGAAGGTGGTGATTAAAGGACTTTGCTCGAACATGTCTATAAGCTCCGTCGGTGTGTTTTGCAGGTGAGCTCTGTTGAGAGCTCAGGCTTGTCAAACTAGCTTTCAGCACTTCATTTTCTAGCAGCTAAGAGAAACGGGACCTGCTAACAACAAAAGCGTACAGGTTGGTAACCATGCCGGTGTTATACTCACCGCCGCAAATGAAGGCGGTAGGGCTGCATAGTCCGTCATTGCGTATAGCATTCAGCGCCGAGGTCGACGGTATTGGCAGAAGGTGGTGATTAAAGGACTTTGCTCGAACATGTCTATAAGCTCCGTCGGTGTGTTTTGCAGGTGAGCTCTGTTGAGAGCTCAGGCTTGTCAAACTAGCTTTCAGCACTTCATTTTCTAGCAGCTAAGAGAAACGGGACCTGCTAACAACAAAAGCGTACAGGTTGGTAACCATGCCGGTGTAATTCCACCGCCGCAAATGAAGGCTGTAGGGCTGCATAGTCCGTCATTGCGTATACCATTCAGCGCCGAGGTCGACGGTATTGGCAGAAGGTGGTGATTAAAGGACTTTGCTCGAACATGTCTATAAGCTCCGTCGGTGTGTTTTGCAGGTAAGCTCTGTTGAGAGCTCAGGCTTGTCAAACTAGCTTTCAGCACTTCATTTTCTAGCAGCTAAGAGAAACGGGACCTGCTAACAACAAAAGCGTACAGGTTGGTAACCATGCCGGTGTTATACTCACCGCCGCAAATGAAGGCGGTAGGGCTGCATAGTCCGTCATTGCGTATAGCATTCAGCGCCCCAGGTCGACGGTATTGGCAGAAGGAGGTGATTAAAGGACTTTGCTCGAACATGTCTATAAGCTCCGTCGGTGTGTTTTGCAGGTGAGCTCTGTTGAGAGCTCAGGCTTGTCAAACTAGCTTTCAGCACTTCATTTTCTAGCAGCTAAGAGAAACGGGACCTGCTAACAACAAAAGCGTACAGGTTGGTAACCATGCCGGTGTTATACTCACCGCCGCAAATGAAGGCGGTAGGGCTGCATAGTCCATCATTGCGTATAGCATTCAGCGCCGAGGTCGACGGTATTGGCAGAAGGAGGTGATTAAAGGACTTTGCTCGAACATGTCTATAAGCTCCGTCGGTGTGTTTTGCAGGTGAGCTCTGTTGAGAGCTCAGGCTTGTCAAACTAGCTTTCAGCACTTCATTTTCTAGCAGCTAAGAGAAACGGGACCTGCTAACAACAAAAGCGTACAGGTTGGTAACCATGCCGGTGTTATACTCACCGCCACAAATGAAGGCGGTAGGGCTGCATAGTCCGTCATTGCGTATACCGTTCAGCGCCGAGGTCGACGGTATTGGCAGAAGGAGGTGATTAAAGGACTTTGCTCGAACATGTCTATAAGCTCCGTCGGTGTGTTTTGCAGGTGAGCTCTGTTGAGAGCTCAGGCTTGTCAAACTAGCTTTCAGCACTTCATTTTCTAGCAGCTAAGAGAAACGGGACCTGCTAACAACAAAAGCGTACAGGTTGGTAACCATGCCGGTGTTATACTCACCGCCGCAAATGAAGGCGGTAGGGCTGCATAGTCCGTCATTGCGTATAGCATTCAGCGCCCAGGTCGACGGTATTGGCAGAAGGAGGTGATTAAAGGACTTGGCTCGAACATGTCTATAAGCTCCGTCGGTGTGTTTTGCAGGTGAGCTCTGTTGAGAGCTCAGGCTTGTCAAACTAGCTTTCAGCACTTCCATTTTCTAGCAGCTAAGAGAAACGGGACCTGCTAACAACAAAAGCGTACAGGTTGGTAATCATGCCGGTGTTATACTCACCGCCGCAAATGAAGGCGGTAGGGCTGCATAGTCCGTCATTGCGTATACCATTCAGCGCCGAGGTCGACGGTATTGGCAGAAGGAGGTGATTAAAGGACTTTGCTCGAACATGTCTATAAGCTCCTTCGGTGTGTTTTGCAGGTGAGCTCTGTTGAGAGCTCAGGCTTGTCAAACTAGCTTTCAGCACTTCATTTTCTAGCAGCTAAGAGAAACGGGACCTGCTAACAACAAAAGCGTACAGGTTGGTAACCATGCCGGTGTTATACTCACCGCCGCAAATGAAGGCGGTAGGGCTGCATAGTCCGTCATTGCGTATAGCATTCAGCGCCGAGGTCGACGGTATTGGCAGAAGGAGTTGATTAAAGGACTTTGCTCGAACATGTCTATAAGCTCCGTCGGTGTTTTTGCAGGTGAGCTCTGTTGAGAGCTCAGGCTTGCCAAACTAGCTTTCAGCACTTCATTTTCTAGCAGCTAAGAGAAACGGGACCTGCTAACAACAAAAGCGTACAGGTTGGTAACCATGCCGGTGTTATACTCACCGCCGCAAATGAAGGCGGTAGGGCTGCATAGTCCGTCATTGCGTATAGCATTCAGCGCCGAGGTCGACGGTATTGGCAGAAGGTGGTGATTAAAGGATTTTGCTCGAACATGTCTATAAGCTCCGTCGGTGTGTTTTGCAGGTGAGCTCTGTTGAGAGCTCAGGCTTGTCAAACTAGCTTTCAGCACTTCATTTTCTAGCAGCTAAGAGAAACGGGACCTGCTAACAACAAAAGCGTACAGGTTGGTAACCATGCCGGTGTTATACTCACCGCCGCAAATGAAGGCGGTAGGGCTGCATAGTCCGTCATTGCGTATAGCATTCAGCGCCGAGGTCGACGGTATTGGCAGAAGGTGGTGATTAAAGGACTTTGCTCGAACATGTTTATAAGCTCCGTCGGTGTTTTGCAGGTGAGCTCTGTTGAGAGCTCAGGCTTGCCAAACTAGCTTTCAGCACTTCATTTTCTAGCAGCTAAGAGAAATGGGACCTGCTAACAACAAAAGCGTACAGGTTGGTAACCATGCCGGTGTTATACTCACCGCCGCAAATGAAGGCGGTAGGGCTGCATAGTCCGTCATTGCGTATACCGTTCAGCGCCGAGGTCGACGGTATTGGCAGAAGGAGGTGATTAAAGGACTTTGCTCGAACATGTCTATAAGCTCCGTCGGTGTTTTGCAGGTGAGCTCTGTTGAGAGCTCAGGCTTGCCAAACTAGCTTTCAGCACTTCATTTTCTAGCAGCTAAGAGAAACGGGACCTGCTAACAACAAAAGCGTACAGGTTGGTAACCATGCCGGTGTTATACTCACCGCCGAAAATGAAGGCGGTAGGGCTGCATAGTCCGTCATTGCGTATAGCATTCAGCGCCGAGGTCGACGGTATTGGCAGAAGGAGGTGATTAAAGGACTTTGCTCGAACATGTCTATAAGCTCCGTCGGTGTGTTTTGCAGGTGAGCTCTGTTGAGAGCTCAGGCTTGCCAAACTAGCTTTCAGCACTTCATTTTCTAGCAGCTAAGAGAAATGGGACCTGCTAACAACAAAAGCGTACAGGTTGGTAACCATGCCGGTGTTATACTCACCGCCGCAAATGAAGGCGGTAGGGCTGCATAGTCCGTCATTGCGTATACCGTTCAGCGCCGAGGTCGACGGTATTGGCAGAAGGAGGTGATTAAAGGACTTTGCTCGAACATGTCTATAAGCTCCGTCGGTGTGTTTTGCAGGTGAGCTCTGTTGAGAGCTCAGGCTTGCCAAACTAGCTTTCAGCACTTCATTTTCTAGCAGCTAAGAGAAACGGGTCCTGCTAACAACAAAAGCGTACAGGTTGGTAACCATGCCGGTGTTATACTCACCGCCGCAAATGAAGGCGGTAGGGCTGCATAGTCCGTCATTGCGTATAGCATTCAGCGCCGAGGTCGACGGTATTGGCAGAAGGTGGTGATTAAAGGACTTTGCTCGAACATGTCTATAAGCTCCGTCGGTGTGTTTTGCAGGTGAGCTCTGTTGAGAGCTCAGGCTTGCCAAACTAGCTTTCAGCACTTCATTTTCTAGCAGCTAAGAGAAACGGGACCTACTAACAACAAAAGCGTACAGGTTGGTAACCATGCCGGTGTTATACTCACCGCCGCAAATGAAGGCGGTAGGGCTGCATAGTCCGTCATTGCGTATAGCATTCAGCGCCGAGGTCGACGGTATTGGCAGAAGGTGGTGATTAAAGTACTTTGCTCGAACATGTCTATAAGCTCCGCCGGTGTGTTTTGCAGGTGAGCTCTGTTGAGAGCTCAGGCTTGTCAAACGAGCTTTCAGCAATTCATTTTCTAGCAGCTAAGAGAAACGGGACCTGCTAACAACAAAAGCGTACAGGTTGGTAACCATGCCGGTGTAATTCCCACCGCCGCAAATGAAGGCTGTAGGGCTGCATAGTCTGTCATTGCGTATACCATTCAGCGCCGAGGTCGACGGTACTGGCAGAAGGTGGTGATTAAAGGACTTTGCTCGAGCATGTCTATAAGCTCCGTCGGTGTGTTTTGCAGGTGAGCTCTGTTGAGAGCTCAGGCTTGTCAAACTAGCTTTCAGCACTTCATTTTCTAGCAGCTAAGAGAAACGGGACCTACTAACAACAAAAGCGTACAGGTTGGTAACCATGCCGGTGTTATACCCACCGCCGCTAATGAAGGCGGTAGGGCTGCATAGTCCGTCATTGCGTATAGTATTCAGCGCCGAGGTCGACGGTATTGGCAGAAGGTGGTGATTAAAGTACTTTGCTCGAACATGTCTATAAGCTCCGCCGGTGTGTTTTGCAGGTGAGCTCTGTTGAAAGCTCAGGCTTGTCAAACTAGCTTTCAGCACTTCATTTTCTAGCAGCTAAGAGAAACGGGACCTACTAACAACAAAAGCGTGCAGGTTGGTAACCATGCCGGTGTAATTCCCACCGCCGCAAATAAAGGCTGTAGGGCTGCATAGTCCGTCATTGCGTATACCATTAAGCGCCGAGGTCGACGGTACTGGCAGAAGGTGGTGATTAAAGGACTTTGCTCGAACATGTCTATAAGCTCCGTCGGTGTGTTTTGCAGGTGAGCTCTGTTGAGAGTTCAGGCTTGCCAAACTAGCTTTCAGCACTTCATTTTCTAGCAGCTAAGAGAAACGGGACCTGCTAACAACAAACGCGTACAGGTTGGTAACCATGCCGGTGTTATACCCACCGCCGCAAATGAAGGCGGTAGGTCTGCATAGTCCGTCATTGCGTATACCATTCAGCGCCGAGGTCGACGGTATTGGCAGAAGGTGGTGATTAAAATACTTTGCTCGAACATGTCTATAAGCTCCGTCGGTGTGTTTTGCAGGTGAGCTCTGTTGAGAGCTCAGGCTTGCCAAACTAGCTTTCAGCACTTCATTTTCTAGCAGCTAAGAGAAACGGGACCTGCTAACAACAAAAGCGTACAGGTTGGTAACCATGCCGGTGTAATTCCCACCGCCGCAAATAAAGGCTGTAGGGCTGCATAGTCCGTCATTGCGTATACCATTCAGCGCCGAGGTCGACGGTACTGGCAGAAGGTGGTGATTAAAGGACATTGCTCGAACATGTCTATAAGCTCCGTCGGTGTGTTTTGCAGGTGAGCTCTGTTGTGAGCTCAGGCTTGTCAAACTAGCTTTCAGCACTTCATTTTCTAGCAGCTAAGAGAAACGGGACCTGCTAACAACAAAAGCGTACAGGTTGGTAACCATGCCGGTGTAATTCCCACCGCCGCAAATAAAGGCTGTAGGGCTGCATAGTCCGTCATTGCGTATACCATTCAGCGCCGAGGTCGACGGTACTGGCAGAAGGTGGTGATTAAAGGACTTTGCTCGAACATGTCTATAAGCTCCGTCGGTGTGTTTTGCAGGTGAGCTCTGTTGTGAGCTCAGGCTTGTCAAACTAGCTTTCAGCACTTCATTTTCTAGCAGCTAAGAGAAACGGGACCTGCTAACAACAAAAGCGTACAGGTTGGTAACCATGCCGGTGTTATACTCACCGCCGCAAATGAAGGCGGTAGGGCTGCATAGTCCGTCATTGCGTATAGCATTCAGCGCCGAGGTCGACGGTATTGGCAGAAGGTGGTGATTAAAGGACTTTGCTCGAACATGTCTATAAGCTCCGTCGGTGTGTTTTGCAGGTGAGCTCTGTTGAGAGCTCAGGCTTGTCAAACTAGCTTTCAGCACTCCATTTTCTAGCAGCTAAGAGAAACGGGACCTGCTAACAACAAAAGCGTACAGGTTGGTAACCATGCCGGTGTTATACTCACCGCCGCAAATGAAGGCGGTAGGGCTGCATAGTCCGTCATTGCGTATAGCATTCAGCGCCGAGGTCGACGGTATTGGCAGAAGGTGGTGATTAAAGGACTTTGCTCGAACATGTCTAAGCTCCGTCGGCGTGTTTTGCAGGTGAGCTCTGTTGAGAGCTCAGGCTTGTCAAACGAGCTTTAAGCAATTCATTTTCTAGCAGCTAAGAGAAACGGGACCTGCTAACAACAAAAGCGTACAGGTTGGTAACCATGCCGGTGTTATACTCACCGCCGCAAATGAAGGCGGTAGGGCTGCATAGTCCGTCATTGCGTATAGCATTCAGCGCCGAGGTCGACGGTATTGGCAGAAGGAGGTGATTAAAGGACTTTGCTCGAACATGTCTATAAGCTCCGTCGGTGTGTTTTGCAGGTGAGCTCTGTTGAGAGCTCAGGCTTGCCAAACTAGCTTTCAGCACTTCATTTTCTAGCAGCTAAGAGAAACGGGACCTACTAACAACAAAAGCGTACAGGTTGGTAACCATGCCGGTGTTATACTCACCGCCGCAAATGAAGGCGGTAGGGCTGCATAGTCCGTCATTGCGTATAGCATTCAGCGCCGAGGTCGACGGTATTGGCAGAAGGTGGTGATTAAAGTACTTTGCTCGAACATGTCTATAAGCTCCGCCGGAGTGTTTTGCAGGTGAGCTCTGTTGAGAGCTCAGGCTTGTCAAACGAGCTTTCAGCAATTCATTTTCTAGCAGCTAAGAGAAACGGGACCTGCTAACAACAAAAGCGTACAGGTTGGTAACCATGCCGGTGTAATTCCCACCGCCGCTAATGAAGGCGGTAGGGCTGCATAGTCCGTCATTGCGTATAGTATTCAGCGCCGAGGTCGACGGTATTGGCAGAAGGTGGTGATTAAAGTACTTTGCTCGAACATGTCTATAAGCTCCGCCGGTGTGTTTTGCAGGTGAGCTCTGTTGAAAGCTCAGGCTTGTCAAACTAGCTTTCAGCACTTCATTTTCTAGCAGCTAAGAGAAACGGGACCTACTAACAACAAAAGCGTGCAGGTTGGTAACCATGCCGGTGTAATTCCCACCGCCGCAAATAAAGGCTGTAGGGCTGCATAGTCCGTCATTGCGTATACCATTCAGCGCCGAGGTCGACGGTACTGGCAGAAGGTGGTGATTAAAGGACTTTGCTCGAACATGTCTATAAGCTCCGTCGGTGTGTTTTGCAGGTGAGCTCTGTTGAGAGTTCAGGCTTGCCAAACTAGCTTTCAGCACTTCATTTTCTAGCAGCTAAGAGAAACGGGACCTGCTAACAACAAACGCGTACAGGTTGGTAACCATGCCGGTGTTATACCCACCGCCGCAAATGAAGGCGGTAGGTCTGCATAGTCCGTCATTGCGTATACCATTCAGCGCCGAGGTCGACGGTATTGGCAGAAGGTGGTGATTAAAAGACTTTGCTCGAACATGTCTATAAGCTCCGTCGGTGTGTTTTGCAGGTGAGCTCTGTTGAGAGCTCAGGCTTGCCAAACTAGCTTTCAGCACTTCATTTTCTAGCAGCTAAGAGAAACGGGACCTGCTAACAACAAAAGCGTACAGGTTGGTAACCATGCCGGTGTAATTCCCACCGCCGCAAATAAAGGCTGTAGGGCTGCATAGTCCGTCATTGCGTATACCATTCAGCGCCGAGGTCGACGGTACTGGCAGAAGGTGGTGATTAAAGGACATTGCTCGAACATGTCTATAAGCTCCGTCGGTGTGTTTTGCAGGTGAGCTCTGTTGTGAGCTCAGGCTTGCCAAACTAGCTTTCAGCACTTCATTTTCTAGCAGCTAAGAGAAACGGGACCTGCTAACAACAAAAGCGTACAGGTTGGTAACCATGCCGGTGTAATTCCCACCGCCGCAAATAAAGGCTGTAGGGCTGCATAGTCCGTCATTGCGTATACCATTCAGCGCCGAGGTCGACGGTACTGGCAGAAGGTGGTGATTAAAGGACATTGCTCGAACATGTCTATAAGCTCCGTCGGTGTGTTTTGCAGGTGAGCTCTGTTGTGAGCTCAGGCTTGTCAAACTAGCTTTCAGCACTTCATTTTCTAGCAGCTAAGAGAAACGGGACCTGCTAACAACAAAAGCGTACAGGTTGGTAACCATGCCGGTGTTATACTCACCGCCGCAAATGAAGGCGGTAGGGCTGCATAGTCCGTCATTGCGTATAGCATTCAGCGCCGAGGTCGACGGTATTGGCAGAAGGTGGTGATTAAAGGACTTTGCTCGAACATGTCTATAAGCTCCGTCGGTGTGTTTTGCAGGTGAGCTCTGTTGAGAGCTCAGGCTTGTCAAACTAGCTTTCAGCACTCCATTTTCTAGCAGCTAAGAGAAACGGGACCTGCTAACAACAAAAGCGTACAGGTTGGTAACCATGCCGGTGTTATACTCACCGCCGCAAATGAAGGCGGTAGGGCTGCATAGTCCGTCATTGCGTATAGCATTCAGCGCCGAGGTCGACGGTATTGGCAGAAGGTGGTGATTAAAGGACTTTGCTCGAACATGTCTAAGCTCCGTCGGCGTGTTTTGCAGGTGAGCTCTGTTGAGAGCTCAGGCTTGTCAAACGAGCTTTAAGCAATTCATTTTCTAGCAGCTAAGAGAAACGGGACCTGCTAACAACAAAAGCGTACAGGTTGGTAACCATGCCGGTGTTATACTCACCGCCGCAAATGAAGGCGGTAGGGCTGCATAGTCCGTCATTGCGTATAGCATTCAGCGCCGAGGTCGACGGTATTGGCAGAAGGTGGTGATTAAAGGACTTTGCTCGAACATGTCTATAAGCTCCGTCGGTGTGTTTTGCAGGTGAGCTCTGTTGAGAGCTCAGGCTTGTCAAACTAGCTTTCAGCACTCCATTTTCTAGCAGCTAAGAGAAACGGGACCTGCTAACAACAAAAGCGTACAGGTTGGTAACCATGCCGGTGTTATACTCACCGCCGCAAATGAAGGCGGTAGGGCTGCATAGTCCGTCATTGCGTATAGCATTCAGCGCCGAGGTCGACGGTATTGGCAGAAGGTGGTGATTAAAGGACTTTGCTCGAACATGTCTAAGCTCCGTCGGCGTGTTTTGCAGGTGAGCTCTGTTGAGAGCTCAGGCTTGTCAAACGAGCTTTAAGCAATTCATTTTCTAGCAGCTAAGAGAAACGGGACCTGCTAACAACAAAAGCGTACAGGTTGGTAACCATGCCGGTGTTATACTCACCGCCGCAAATGAAGGCGGTAGGGCTGCATAGTCCGTCATTGCGTATAGCATTCAGCGCCGAGGTCGACGGTATTGGCAGAAGGTGGTGATTAAAGGACTTTGCTCGAACATGTCTATAAGCTCCGTCGGTGTGTTTTGCAGGTGAGCTCTGTTGAGAGCTCAGGCTTGTCAAACTAGCTTTCAGCACTCCATTTTCTAGCAGCTAAGAGAAACGGGACCTGCTAACAACAAAAGCGTACAGGTTGGTAACCATGCCGGTGTTATACTCACCGCCGCAAATGAAGGCGGTAGGGCTGCATAGTCCGTCATTGCGTATAGCATTCAGCGCCGAGGTCGACGGTATTGGCAGAAGGTGGTGATTAAAGGACTTTGCTCGAACATGTCTATAAGCTCCGTCGGTGTGTTTTGCAGGTGAGCTCTGTTGAGAGCTCAGGCTTGTCAAACTAGCTTTAAGCAATTCATTTTCTAGCAGCTAAGAGAAACGGGACCTGCTAACAACAAAAGCGTACAGGTTGGTAACCATGCCGGTGTTATACTCACCGCCGCAAATGAAGGCGGTAGGGCTGCATAGTCCGTCATTGCGTATAGCATTCAGCGCCGAGGTCGACGGTATTGGCAGAAGGTGGTGATTAAAGGACTTTGCTCGAACACGTCTAAGCTCCGTCGGCGTGTTTTGCAGGTGAGCTCTGTTGAGAGCTCAGGCTTGTCAAACGAGCTTTAAGCAATTCATTTTCTAGCAGCTAAGAGAAACGGGACCTGCTAACAACAAAAGCGTACAGGTTCGTAACCATGCCGGTGTTATACTCACCGCCGCAAATGAAGGCTGTAGGGCTGCATAGTCCGTCATTGCGTATAGCATTCAGCGCCGAGGTCGACGGTATTGGCAGAAGGTGGTGATTAAAGGACTTTGCTCGAACATGTCTATAAGCTCCGTCGGTGTTTTGCAGGTGAGCTCTGTTGAGATTTCAGGCTTGCCAAACTAGCTTTCAGCACTTCATTTTCTAGCAGCTAAGAGAAACGGGACCTGCTAACAACAAAAGCGTACAGGTTGGTAACCATGCCGGTGTTATACTCACCGCCGCAAATGAAGGCGGTAGGGCTGCATAGTCCGTCATTGCGTATAGCATTCAGCGCCGAGGTCGACGGTATTGGCAGAAGGTGGTGATTAAAGGACTTTGCTCGAACATGTCTATAAGCTCCGTCGGTGTGTTTTGCAGGTGAGCTCTGTTGAGAGCTCAGGCTTGTCAAACTAGCTTTCAGCACTTCATTTTCTAGCAGCTAAGAGAAACGGGACCTGCTATCAACAAAAGCGTACAGGTTGGTAACCATGCCGGTGTTATACTCACCGCCGCAAATGAAGGCGGTAGGGCTGCATAGTCCGTCATTGCGTATACCGTTCAGCGCCGAGGTCGACGGTATTGGCAGAAGGAGGTGATTAAAGGACTTTGCTCGAACATGTCTATAAGCTCCGTCGGTGTGTTTTGCAGGTGAGCTCTGTTGAGAGCTCAGGCTTGTCAAACTAGCTTTCAGCACTCCATTTTCTAGCAGCTAAGAGAAACGGGACCTGCTAACAACAAAAGCGTACAGGTTGGTAACCATGCCGGTGTTATACTCACCGCCGCAAATGAAGGCGGTAGGGCTGCATAGTCCGTCATTGCGTATAGCATTCAGCGCCGAGGTCGACGGTATTGGCAGAAGGAGGTGATTAAAGGACTTTGCTCGAACATGTCTATAAGCTCCGTCGGTGTGTTTTGCAGGTGAGCTCTGTTGAGAGCTCAGGCTTGTCAAACTAGCTTTCAGCACTCCATTTTCTAGCAGCTAAGAGAAACGGGACCTGCTAACAACAAAAGCGTACAGGTTGGTAACCATGCCGGTGTTATACTCACCGCCGCAAATGAAGGCGGTAGGCCTGCATAGTCCGTCATTGCGTATAGCATTCAGCGCCGAGGTCGACGGTATTGGCAGAAGGAGGTGATTGAAGGACTTTGCTCGAACATGTCTATAAGCTCCGTCGGTGTGTTTTGCAGGTGAGCTCTGTTGAGAGCTCAGGCTTGTCAAACTAGCTTTCAGCACTCCATTTTCTAGCAGCTAAGAGAAACGGGACCTGCTAACAACAAAAGCGTACAGGTTGGTAACCATGCCGGTGTTATACTCACCGCCGCAAATGAAGGCGGTAGGCCTGCATAGTCCGTCATTGCGTATAGCATTCAGCGCCGAGGTCGACGGTATTGGCAGAAGGAGGTGATTAAAGGACTTTGCTCGAACATGTCTATAAGCTCCGTCGGTGTGTTTTGCAGGTGAGCTCTGTTGAGAGCTCAGGCTTGTCAAACTAGCTTTCAGCACTCCATTTTCTAGCAGCTAAGAGAAACGGGACCTGCTAACAACAAAAGCGTGCAGGTTGGTAACCATGCCGGTGTTATACTCACCGCCGCAAATGAAGGCGGTAGGGCTGCATAGTCCGTCATTGCGTATAGCATTCAGCGCCGAGGTCGACGGTATTGGCAGAAGGAGGTGATTAAAGGACTTTGCTCGAACATGTCTATAAGCTCCGTCCGTGTGTTTTGCAGGTGAGCTCTGTTGAGAGCTCAGGCTTGTCAAACTAGCTTTCAGCACTCCATTTTCTAGCAGCTAAGAGAAACGGGACCTGCTAACAACAAAAGCGTACAGGTTGGTAACCATGCCGGTGTTATACTCACCGCCGCAAATGAAGGCGTTAGGCCTGCATAGTCCGTCATTGCGTATAGCATTCAGCGCCGGGGTCGACGGTATTGGCAGAAGGAGGTGATTAAAGGACTTTGCTCGAACATGTCTATAAGCTCCGTCGGTGTGTTTTGCAGGTGAGCTCTGTTGAGAGCTCAGGCTTGTCAAACTAGCTTTCAGCACTCCATTTTCTAGCAGCTAAGAGAAACGGGACCTGCTAACAACAAAAGCGTACAGGTTGGTAACCATGCCGGTGTTATACTCACCGCCGCAAATGAAGGCGGTAGGGCTGCATAGTCCGTCATTGCGTATAGCATTCAGCGCCGAGGTCGACGGTATTGGCAGAAGGAGGTGATTAAAGGACTTTGCTCGAACATGTCTATAAGCTCCGTCCGTGTGTTTTGCAGGTGAGCTCTGTTGAGAGCTCAGGCTTGTCAAACTAGCTTTCAGCACTCCATTTTCTAGCAGCTAAGAGAAACGGGACCTGCTAACAACAAAAGCGTACAGGTTGGTAACCATGCCGGTGTTATACTCACCGCCGCAAATGAAGGCGGTAGGGCTGCATAGTCCGTCATTGCGTATAGCATTCAGCGCCGAGGTCGACGGTATTGGCAGAAGGAGGTGATTAAAGGACTTTGCTCGAACATGTCTATAAGCTCCGTCGGTGTGTTTTGCAGGTGAGCTCTGTTGAGAGCTCAGGCTTGTCAAACTAGCTTTCAGCACTCCATTTTCTAGCAGCTAAGAGAAACGGGACCTGCTAACAACAAAAGCGTACAGGTTGGTAACCATGCCGGTGTTATACTCACCGCCGCAAATGAAGGCGGTAGGGCTGCATAGTCCGTCATTGCGTATAGCATTCAGCGCCGAGGTCGACGGTATTGGCAGAAGGAGGTGATTAAAGGACTTTGCTCGAACATGTCTATAAGCTCCGTCCGTGTGTTTTGCAGGTGAGCTCTGTTGAGAGCTCAGGCTTGTCAAACTAGCTTTCAGCACTCCATTTTCTAGCAGCTAAGAGAAACGGGACCTGCTAACAACAAAAGCGTACAGGTTGGTAACCATGCCGGTGTTATACTCACCGCCGCAAATGAAGGCGGTAGGGCTGCATAGTCCGTCATTGCGTATAGCATTCAGCGCCGAGGTCGACGGTATTGGCAGAAGGAGGTGATTAAAGGACTTTGCTCGAACATGTCTATAAGCTCCGTCGGTGTGTTTTGCAGGTGAGCTCTGTTGAGAGCTCAGGCTTGTCAAACTAGCTTTCAGCACTCCATTTTCTAGCAGCTAAGAGAAACGGGACCTGCTAACAACAAAAGCGTACAGGTTGGTAACCATGCCGGTGTTATACTCACCGCCGCAAATGAAGGCGGTAGGGCTGCATAGTCCGTCATTGCGTATAGCATTCAGCGCCGAGGTCGACGGTATTGGCAGAAGGAGGTGATTAAAGGACTTTGCTCGAACATGTCTATAAGCTCCGTCCGTGTGTTTTGCAGGCGAGCTCTGTTGAGAGCTCAGGCTTGTCAAACTAGCTTTCAGCACTCCATTTTCTAGCAGCTAAGAGAAACGGGACCTGCTAACAACAAAAGCGTACAGGTTGGTAACCATGCCGGTGTTATACTCACCGCCGCAAATGAAGGCGGTAGGGCTGCATAGTCCGTCATTGCGTATAGCATTCAGCGCCGAGGTCGACGGTATTGGCAGAAGGAGGTGATTAAAGGACTTTGCTCGAACATGTCTATAAGCTCCGTCGGTGTGTTTTGCAGGTGAGCTCTGTTGAGAGCTCAGGCTTGTCAAACTAGCTTTCAGCACTTCATTTTCTAGCAGCTAAGAGAAACGGGACCTGCTAACAACAAAAGCGTACAGGTTGGTAACCATGCCGGTGTTATACTCACCGCCGCAAATGAAGGCGGTAGGGCTGCATAGTCCGTCATTGCGTATAGCATTCAGCGCCGAGGTCGACGGTATTGGCAGAAGGAGGTGATTAAAGGACTTTGCTCGAACATGTCTATAAGCTCCGTCGGTGTGTTTTGCAGGTGAGCTCTGTTGAGAGCTCAGGCTTGTCAAACTAGCTTTCAGCACTTCATTTTCTAGCAGCTAAGAGAAACGGGACCTGCTAACAACAAAAGCGTACAGGTTGGTAACCATGCCGGTGTTATACTCACCGCCGCAAATGAAGGCGGTAGGGCTGCATAGTCCGTCATTGCGTATAGCATTCAGCGCCGAGGTCGACGGTATTGGCAGAAGGTGGTGATTAAAGGACTTTGCTCGAACATGTCTATAAGCTCCGTCGGTGTGTTTTGCAGGTGAGCTCTGTTGAGAGCTCAGGCTTGTCAAACTAGCTTTCAGCACTTCATTTTCTAGCAGCTAAGAGAAACGGGACCTGCTAACAACAAAAGCGTACAGGTTCGTAACCATGCCGGTGTTATACCCACCGCCGCAAATGAAGGCGGTAGGGCTGCATAGTCCGTCATTGCGTATAGCATTCAGCGCCGAGGTCGACGGTATTGGCAGAAGGAGGTGATTAAAGGACTTTGCTCGAACATGTCTATAAGCTCCGTCGGTGTGTTTTGCAGGTGAGCTCTGTTGAGAGCTCAGGCTTGTCAAACTAGCTTTCAGCACTTCATTTTCTAGCAGCTAAGAGAAACGGGACCTGCTAACAACAAAAGCGTACAGGTTGGTAACCATGCCGGTGTTATACTCACCGCCGCAAATGAAGGCGGTAGGGCTGCATAGTCCGTCATTGCGTATAGCATTCAGCGCCGAGGTCGACGGTATTGGCAGAAGGAGGTGATTAAAGGACTTTGCTCGAACATGTCTATAAGCTCCGTCGGTGTGTTTTGCAGGTGAGCTCTGTTGAGAGCTCAGGCTTGTCAAACTAGCTTTCAGCACTTCATTTTCTAGCAGCTAAGAGAAACGGGACCTGCTAACAACAAAAGCGTACAGGTTGGTAACCATGCCGGTGTTATACTCACCGCCGCAAATGAAGGCGGTAGGGCTGCATAGTCCGTCATTGCGTATACCATTCAGCGCCGAGGTCGACGGTATTGCAGAAGGTGGTGATTAAAGGACTTTGCTCGAACATGTCTATAAGCTCCGTCGGTGTGTTTTGCAGGTGAGCTCTGTTGAGAGCTCAGGCTTGTCAAACTAGCTTTCAGCACTTCATTTTCTAGCAGCTAAGAGAAACGGGACCTGCTAACAACAAAAGCGTACAGGTTCGTAACCATGCCGGTGTTATACCCACCGCCGCCAATGAAGGCGGTAGGGCTGCATAGTCCGTCATTGCGTATAGCATTCAGCGCCGAGGTCGACGGTATTGGCAGAAGGAGGTGATTAAAGGACTTTGCTCGAACATGTCTATTAGCTCCGTCGGTGTGTTTTGCAGGTGAGCTCTGTTGAGAGCTCAGGCTTGTCAAACTAGCTTTCAGCACTTCATTTTCTAGCAGCTAAGAGAAACGGGACCTGCTAACAACAAAAGCGTACAGGTTGGTAACCATGCCGGTGTTATACTCACCGCCGCAAATGAAGGCGGTAGGGCTGCATAGTCCGTCATTGCGTATAGCATTCAGCGCCGAGGTCGACGGTATTGGCAGAAGGAGGTGATTAAAGGACTTTGCTCGAACATGTCTATAAGCTCCGTCGGTGTGTTTTGCAGGTGAGCTCTGTTGAGAGCTCAGGCTTGTCAAACTAGCTTTCAGCACTTCATTTTCTAGCAGCTAAGAGAAACGGGACCTGCTAACAACAAAAGCGTACAGGTTGGTAACCATGCCGGTGTTATACTCA
Source organism: Amblyomma americanum (assembly GCF_052857255.1). NCBI lineage: Eukaryota > Metazoa > Arthropoda > Arachnida > Ixodida > Ixodidae > Amblyomma > Amblyomma americanum. The sequence goes on along the minus strand of NC_135498.1, from coordinate 224,482,415 downwards.
CCGCCGCAAATGAAGGCGGTAGGGCTGCATAGTCCGTCATTGCGTATAGCATTCAGCGCCGAGGTCGACGGTATTGGCAGAAGGAGGTGATTAAAGGACTTTGCTCGAACATGTCTATAAGCTCCGTCGGTGTGTTTTGCAGGTGAGCTCTGTTGAGAGCTCAGGCTTGTCAAACTAGCTTTCAGCACTTCATTTTCTAGCAGCTAAGAGAAACGGGACCTGCTAACAACAAAAGCGTACAGGTTGGTAACCATGCCGGTGTTATACTCACCGCCGCAAATGAAGGCGGTAGGGCTGCATAGTCCGTCATTGCGTATAGCATTCAGCGCCGAGGTCGACGGTATTGGCAGAAGGAGGTGATTAAAGGACTTTGCTCGAACATGTCTATAAGCTCCGTCGGTGTGTTTTGCAGGTGAGCTCTGTTGAGAGCTCAGGCTTGTCAAACTAGCTTTCAGCACTTCATTTTCTAGCAGCTAAGAGAAACGGGACCTGCTAACAACAAAAGCGTACAGGTTGGTAACCATGCCGGTGTTATACTCACCGCCGCAAATGAAGGCGGTAGGGCTGCATAGTCCGTCATTGCGTATACCATTCAGCGCCGAGGTCGACGGTATTGGCAGAAGGAGGTGATTAAAGGACTTTGCTCGAACATGTCTATAAGCTCCGTCGGTGTGTTTTGCAGGTGAGCTCTGTTGAGAGCTCAGGCTTGTCAAACTAGCTTTCAGCACTTCATTTTCTAGCAGCTAAGAGAAACGGGACCTGCTAACAACAAAAGCGTACAGGTTGGTAACCATGCCGGTGTTATACTCACCGCCGCAAATGAAGGCGGTAGGGCTGCATAGTCCGTCATTGCGTATAGCATTCAGCGCCGAGGTCGACGGTATTGGCAGAAGGAGGTGATTAAAGGACTTTGCTCGAACATGTCTATAAGCTCCGTCGGTGTGTTTTGCAGGTGAGCTCTGTTGAGAGCTCAGGCTTGTCAAACTAGCTTTCAGCACTCCATTTTCTAGCAGCTAAGAGAAACGGGACCTGCTAACAACAAAAGCGTACAGGTTGGTAACCATGCCGGTGTTATACTCACCGCCGCAAATGAAGGCGGTAGGGCTGCATAGTCCGTCATTGCGTATACCGTTCAGCGCCGAGGTCGACGGTATTGGCAGAAGCAGGTGATTAAAGGACTTTGCTCGAACATGTCTATAAGCTCCGTCGGTGTGTTTTGCAGGTGAGCTCTGTTGAGAGCTCAGGCTTGTCAAACTAGCTTTCAGCACTTCATTTTCTAGCAGCTAAGAGAAACGGGACCTGCTAACAACAAAAGCGTACAGGTTGGTAACCATGCCGGTGTTATACTCACCGCCGCAAATGAAGGCGGTAGGGCTGCATAGTCCGTCATTGCGTATAGCATTCAGCGCCGAGGTCGACGGTATTGGCAGAAGGAGGTGATTAAAGGACTTTGCTCGAACATGTCTATAAGCTCCGTCCGTGTGTTTTGCAGGTGAGCTCTGTTGAGAGCTCAGGCTTGTCAAACTAGCTTTCAGCACTCCATTTTCTAGCAGCTAAGAGAAACGGGACCTGCTAACAACAAAAGCGTACAGGTTGGTAACCATGCCGGTGTTATACTCACCGCCGCAAATGAAGGCGGTAGGGCTGCATAGTCCGTCATTGCGTATAGCATTCAGCGCCGAGGTCGACGGTATTGGCAGAAGGAGGTGATTAAAGGACTTTGCTCGAACATGTCTATAAGCTCCGTCGGTGTGTTTTGCAGGCGAGCTCTGTTGAGAGCTCAGGCTTGTCAAACTAGCTTTCAGCACTCCATTTTCTAGCAGCTAAGAGAAACGGGACCTGCTAACAACAAAAGCGTACAGGTTGGTAACCATGCCGGTGTTATACTCACCGCCGCAAATGAAGGCGGTAGGGCTGCATAGTCCGTCATTGCGTATAGCATTCAGCGCCGAGGTCGACGGTATTGGCAGAAGGAGGTGATTAAAGGACTTTGCTCGAACATGTCTATAAGCTCCGTCGGTGTTTTGCAGGTGAGCTCTGTTGAGAGCTCAGGCTTGCCAAACTAGCTTTCAGCACTTCATTTTCTAGCAGCTAAGAGAAACGGGACCGGACCTGCTAACAACAAAAGCGTACAGGTTGGTAACCATGCCGGTGTTATACTCACCGCCGCAAATGAAGGCGGTAGGGCTGCATAGTCCGTCATTGCGTATAGCATTCAGCGCCGAGGTCGACGGTATTGGCAGAAGGTGGTGATTAAAGGATTTTGCTCGAACATGTCTATAAGCTCCGTCGGTGTGTTTTGCAGGTGAGCTCTGTTGAGAGCTCAGGCTTGTCAAACTAGCTTTCAGCACTTCATTTTCTACCAGCAAAGAGAAACGGGACCTGCTAACAACAAAAGCGTACAGGTTGGTAACCATGCCGGTGTTATACTCACCGCCGCAAATGAAGGCGGTAGGGCTGCATAGTCCGTCATTGCGTATAGCATTCAGCGCCGAGGTCGACGGTATTGGCAGAAGGTGGTGATTAAAGGATTTTGCTCGAACATGTCTATAAGCTCCGTCGGTGTGTTTTGCAGGTGAGCTCTGTTGAGAGCTCAGGCTTGTCAAACTAGCTTTCAGCACTTCATTTTCTACCAGCAAAGAGAAACGGGACCTGCTAACAACAAAAGCGTACAGGTTGGTAACCATGCCGGTGTTATACTCACCGCCGCAAATGAAGGCGGTAGGGCTGCATAGTCCGTCATTGCGTATAGCATTCAGCGCCGAGGTCGACGGTATTGGCAGAAGGAGGTGATTAAAGGACTTTGCTCGAACATGTCTATAAGCTCCGTCGGTGTGTTTTGCAGGTGAGCTCTGTTGAGAGCTCAGGCTTGTCAAACTAGCTTTCAGCACTTCATTTTCTAGCAGCTAAGAGAAACGGGACCTGCTAACAACAAAAGCGTACAGGTTGGTAACCATGCCGGTGTTATACTCACCGCCGCAAATGAAGGCGGTAGGGCTGCATAGTCCGTCATTGCGTATAGCATTCAGCGCCGAGGTCGACGGTATTGGCAGAAGGTGGTGATTAAAGGATTTTGCTCGAACATGTCTATAAGCTCCGTCGGTGTGTTTTGCAGGTGAGCTCTGTTGAGAGCTCAGGCTTGTCAAACTAGCTTTCAGCACTTCATTTTCTACCAGCAAAGAGAAACGGGACCTGCTAACAACAAAAGCGTACAGGTTGGTAACCATGCCGGTGTTATACTCACCGCGGCAAATGAAGGCGGTAGGGCTGCATAGTCCGTCATTGCGTATACCGTTCAGCGCCGAGGTCGACGGTATTGGCAGAAGGTGGTGATTAAAGGACTTTGCTCGAACATGTCTATAAGCTCCGTCGGTGTGTTTTGCAGGTGAGCTCTGTTGAGAGCTCAGGCTTGTCAAACTAGCTTTCAGCACTTCATTTTCTAGCAGCTAAGAGAAACGGGACCTGCTAACAACAAAAGCGTACAGGTTGGTAACCATGCCGGTGTTATACTCACCGCGGCAAATGAAGGCGGTAGGGCTGCATAGTCCGTCATTGCGTATAGCATTCAGCGCCGAGGTCGACGGTATTGGCAGAAGGAGGTGATTAAAGGACTTTGCTCGAACATGTCTATAAGCTCCGTCGGTGTGTTTTGCAGGTGAGCTCTGTTGAGAGCTCAGGCTTGTCAAACTAGCTTTCAGCACTCCATTTTCTAGCAGCTAAGAGAAATGGGACCTGCTAACAACAAAAGCGTACAGGTTGGTAACCATGCCGGTGTTATACTCACCGCCGCAAATGAAGGCGGTAGGGCTGCATAGTCCGTCATTGCGTATAGCATTCAGCGCCGAGGTCGACGGTATTGGCAGAAGGAGGTGATTAAAGGACTTTGCTCGAACATGTCTATAAGCTCCGTCGGTGTTTTGCAGGTGAGCTCTGTTGAGAGCTCAGGCTTGCCAAACTAGCTTTCAGCACTTCATTTTCTAGCAGCTAAGAGAAACGGGACCTACTGACAACAAAAGCGTACAGGTTGGTAACCATGCCGGTGTTATACTCACCGCCGCAAATGAAGGCGGTAGGGCTGCATAGTCCGTCATTGCGTATAGCATTCAGCGCCGAGGTCGACGGTATTGGCAGAAGGAGGTGATTAAAGGACTTTGCTCGAACATGTCTATAAGCTCCGTCGGTGTTTTGCAGGTGAGCTCTGTTGAGAGCTCAGGCTTGCCAAACTAGCTTTCAGCACTTCATTTTCTAGCAGCTAAGAGAAACGGGACCTACTGACAACAAAAGCGTACAGGTTGGTAACCATGCCGGTGTTATACTCACCGCCGCAAATGAAGGCGGTAGGGCTGCATAGTCCGTCATTGCGTATAGCATTCAGCGCCGAGGTCGACGGTATTGGCAGAAGGAGGTGATTAAAGGACTTTGCTCGAACATGTCTATAAGCTCCGTCGGTGTGTTTTGCAGGTGAGCTCTGTTGAGAGCTCAGGCTTGCCAAACTAGCTTTCAGCACTTCATTTTCTAGCAGCTAAGAGAAACGGGACCTGCTAACAACAAAAGCGTACAGGTTGGTAACCATGCCGGTGTTATACTCACCGCCGCAAATGAAGGCGGTAGGGCTGCATAGTCCGTCATTGCGTATAGCATTCAGCGCCGAGGTCGACGGTATTGGCAGAAGGAGGTGATTAAAGGACTTTGCTCGAACATGTCTATAAGCTCCGTCGGTGTGTTTTGCAGGTGAGCTCTGTTGAGAGCTCAGGCTTGCCAAACTAGCTTTCAGCACTTCATTTTCTAGCAGCTAAGAGAAACGGGACCTGCTAACAACAAAAGCGTACAGGTTGGTAACCATGCCGGTGTTATACTCACCGCCGCAAATGAAGGCGGTAGGGCTGCATAGTCCGTCATTGCGTATAGCATTCAGCGCCGAGGTCGACGGTATTGGCAGAAGGAGGTGATTAAAGGACTTTGCTCGAACATGTCTATAAGCTCCGTCGGTGTTTTGCAGGTGAGCTCTGTTGAGAGCTCAGGCTTGCCAAACTAGCTTTCAGCACTTCATTTTCTAGCAGCTAAGAGAAACGGGACCTACTGACAACAAAAGCGTACAGGTTGGTAACCATGCCGGTGTTATACTCACCGCCGCAAATGAAGGCGGTAGGGCTGCATAGTCCGTCATTGCGTATAGCATTCAGCGCCGAGGTCGACGGTATTGGCAGAAGGAGGTGATTAAAGGACTTTGCTCGAACATGTCTATAAGCTCCGTCGGTGTGTTTTGCAGGTGAGCTCTGTTGAGAGCTCAGGCTTGCCAAACTAGCTTTCAGCACTTCATTTTCTACCAGCAAAGAGAAACGGGACCTGCTAACAACAAAAGCGTACAGGTTGGTAACCATGCCGGTGTTATACTCACCGCCGCAAATGAAGGCGGTAGGGCTGCATAGTCCGTCATTGCGTATAGCATTCAGCGCCGAGGTCGACGGTATTGGCAGAAGGAGGTGATTAAAGGACTTTGCTCGAACATGTCTATAAGCTCCGTCGGTGTGTTTTGCAGGTGAGCTCTGTTGAGAGCTCAGGCTTGTCAAACTAGCTTTCAGCACTTCATTTTCTACCAGCAAAGAGAAACGGGACCTGCTAACAACAAAAGCGTACAGGTTGGTAACCATGCCGGTGTTATACTCACCGCGGCAAATGAAGGCGGTAGGGCTGCATAGTCCGTCATTGCGTATACCGTTCAGCGCCGAGGTCGACGGTATTGGCAGAAGGTGGTGATTAAAGGACTTTGCTCGAACATGTCTATAAGCTCCGTCGGTGTGTTTTGCAGGTGAGCTCTGTTGAGAGCTCAGGCTTGTCAAACTAGCTTTCAGCACTTCATTTTCTAGCAGCTAAGAGAAACGGGACCTGCTAACAACAAAAGCGTACAGGTTGGTAACCATGCCGGTGTTATACTCACCGCGGCAAATGAAGGCGGTAGGGCTGCATAGTCCGTCATTGCGTATAGCATTCAGCGCCGAGGTCGACGGTATTGGCAGAAGGAGGTGATTAAAGGACTTTGCTCGAACATGTCTATAAGCTCCGTCGGTGTGTTTTGCAGGTGAGCTCTGTTGAGAGCTCAGGCTTGCCAAACTAGCTTTCAGCACTTCATTTTCTAGCAGCTAAGAGAAACGGGACCTGCTAACAACAAAAGCGTACAGGTTGGTAACCATGCCGGTGTTATACTCACCGCCGCAAATGAAGGCGGTAGGGCTGCATAGTCCGTCATTGCGTATAGCATTCAGCGCCGAGGTCGACGGTATTGGCAGAAGGAGGTGATTAAAGGACTTTGCTCGAACATGTCTATAAGCTCCGTCGGTGTGTTTTGCAGGTGAGCTCTGTTGAGAGCTCAGGCTTGTCAAACTAGCTTTCAGCACTTCATTTTCTACCAGCAAAGAGAAACGGGACCTGCTAACAACAAAAGCGTACAGGTTGGTAACCATGCCGGTGTTATACTCACCGCGGCAAATGAAGGCGGTAGGGCTGCATAGTCCGTCATTGCGTATACCGTTCAGCGCCGAGGTCGACGGTATTGGCAGAAGGTGGTGATTAAAGGACTTTGCTCGAACATGTCTATAAGCTCCGTCGGTGTGTTTTGCAGGTGAGCTCTGTTGAGAGCTCAGGCTTGTCAAACTAGCTTTCAGCACTTCATTTTCTAGCAGCTAAGAGAAACGGGACCTGCTAACAACAAAAGCGTACAGGTTGGTAACCATGCCGGTGTTATACTCACCGCGGCAAATGAAGGCGGTAGGGCTGCATAGTCCGTCATTGCGTATAGCATTCAGCGCCGAGGTCGACGGTATTGGCAGAAGGAGGTGATTAAAGGACTTTGCTCGAACATGTCTATAAGCTCCGTCGGTGTGTTTTGCAGGTGAGCTCTGTTGAGAGCTCAGGCTTGTCAAACTAGCTTTCAGCACTTCATTTTCTAGCAGCTAAGAGAAACGGGACCTGCTAACAACAAAAGCGTACAGGTTGGTAACCATGCCGGTGTTATACTCACCGCCGCAAATGAAGGCGGTAGGGCTGCATAGTCCGTCATTGCGTATACCGTTCAGCGCCGAGGTCGACGGTATTGGCAGAAGGTGGTGATTAAAGGATTTTGCTCGAACATGTCTATAAGCTCCGTCGGTGTGTTTTGCAGGTGAGCTCTGTTGAGAGCTCAGGCTTGTCAAACTAGCTTTCAGCACTTCATTTTCTAGCAGCTAAGAGAAACGGGACCTGCTAACAACAAAAGCGTACAGGTTGGTAACCATGCCGGTGTTATACTCACCGCGGCAAATGAAGGCGGTAGGGCTGCATAGTCCGTCATTGCGTATAGCATTCAGCGCCGAGGTCGACGGTATTGGCAGAAGGAGGTGATTAAAGGACTTTGCTCGAACATGTCTATAAGCTCCGTCGGTGTGTTTTGCAGGTGAGCTCTGTTGAGAGCTCAGGCTTGTCAAACTAGCTTTCAGCACTTCATTTTCTAGCAGCTAAGAGAAACGGGACCTGCTAACAACAAAAGCGTACAGGTTGGTAACCATGCCGGTGTTATACTCACCGCGGCAAATGAAGGCGGTAGGGCTGCATAGTCCGTCATTGCGTATAGCATTCAGCGCCGAGGTCGACGGTATTGGCAGAAGGAGGTGATTAAAGGACTTTGCTCGAACATGTCTATAAGCTCCGTCGGTGTGTTTTGCAGGTGAGCTCTGTTGAGAGCTCAGGCTTGTCAAACTAGCTTTCAGCACTTCATTTTCTAGCAGCTAAGAGAAACGGGACCTGCTAACAACAAAAGCGTACAGGTTGGTAACCATGCCGGTGTTATACTCACCGCCGCAAATGAAGGCGGTAGGGCTGCATAGTCCGTCATTGCGTATACCGTTCAGCGCCGAGGTCGACGGTATTGGCAGAAGGTGGTGATTAAAGGACTTTGCTCGAACATGTCTATAAGCTCCGTCGGTGTGTTTTGCAGGTGAGCTCTGTTGAGAGCTCAGGCTTGTCAAACTAGCTTTCAGCACTTCATTTTCTAGCAGCTAAGAGAAACGGGACCTGCTAACAACAAAAGCGTACAGGTTGGTAACCATGCCGGTGTTATACTCACCGCGGCAAATGAAGGCGGTAGGGCTGCATAGTCCGTCATTGCGTATAGCATTCAGCGCCGAGGTCGACGGTATTGGCAGAAGGAGGTGATTAAAGGACTTTGCTCGAACATGTCTATAAGCTCCGTCGGTGTGTTTTGCAGGTGAGCTCTGTTGAGAGCTCAGGCTTGTCAAACTAGCTTTCAGCACTTCATTTTCTACCAGCAAAGAGAAACGGGACCTGCTAACAACAAAAGCGTACAGGTTGGTAACCATGCCGGTGTTATACTCACCGCGGCAAATGAAGGCGGTAGGGCTGCATAGTCCGTCATTGCGTATACCGTTCAGCGCCGAGGTCGACGGTATTGGCAGAAGGTGGTGATTAAAGGACTTTGCTCGAACATGTCTATAAGCTCCGTCGGTGTGTTTTGCAGGTGAGCTCTGTTGAGAGCTCAGGCTTGTCAAACTAGCTTTCAGCACTTCATTTTCTACCAGCAAAGAGAAACGGGACCTGCTAACAACAAAAGCGTACAGGTTGGTAACCATGCCGGTGTTATACTCACCGCGGCAAATGAAGGCGGTAGGGCTGCATAGTCCGTCATTGCGTATACCGTTCAGCGCCGAGGTCGACGGTATTGGCAGAAGGAGGTGATTAAAGGACTTTGCTCGAACATGTCTATAAGCTCCGTCGGTGTGTTTTGCAGGTGAGCTCTGTTGAGAGCTCAGGCTTGTCAAACTAGCTTTCAGCACTTCATTTTCTAGCAGCTAAGAGAAACGGGACCTGCTAACAACAAAAGCGTACAGGTTGGTAACCATGCCGGTGTTATACTCACCGCCGCAAATGAAGGCGGTAGGGCTGCATAGTCCGTCATTGCGTATACCGTTCAGCGCCGAGGTCGACGGTATTGGCAGAAGGTGGTGATTAAAGGACTTTGCTCGAACATGTCTATAAGCTCCGTCGGTGTGTTTTGCAGGTGAGCTCTGTTGAGAGCTCAGGCTTGTCAAACTAGCTTTCAGCACTCCATTTTCTAGCAGCTAAGAGAAACGGGACCTGCTAACAACAAAAGCGTACAGGTTGGTAACCATGCCGGTGTTATACTCACCGCCGCAAATGAAGGCGGTAGGGCTGCATAGTCCGTCATTGCGTATAGCATTCAGCGCCGAGGTCGACGGTATTGGCAGAAGGAGGTGATTAAAGGACTTTGCTCGAACATGTCTATAAGCTCCGTCGGTGTGTTTTGCAGGTGAGCTCTGTTGAGAGCTCAGGCTTGTCAAACTAGCTTTCAGCACTTCATTTTCTAGCAGCTAAGAGAAACGGGACCTGCTAACAACAAAAGCGTACAGGTTGGTAACCATGCCGGTGTTATACTCACCGCCGCAAATGAAGGCGGTAGGGCTGCATAGTCCGTCATTGCGTATAGCATTCAGTGCCGAGGTCGACGGTATTGGCAGAAGGTGGTGATTAAAGGACTTTGCTCGAACATGTCTATAAGCTCCGTCGGTGTGTTTTGCAGGTGAGCTCTGTTGAGAGCTCAGGCTTGTCAAACTAGCTTTCAGCACTCCATTTTCTAGCAGCTAAGAGAAATGGGACCTGCTAACAACAAAAGCGTACAGGTTGGTAACCATGCCGGTGTTATACTCACCGCCGCAAATGAAGGCGGTAGGGCTGCATAGTCCGTCATTGCGTATAGCATTCAGCGCCGAGGTCGACGGTATTGGCAGAAGGAGGTGATTAAAGGACTTTGCTCGAACATGTCTATAAGCTCCGTCGGTGTTTTGCAGGTGAGCTCTGTTGAGAGCTCAGGCTTGCCAAACTAGCTTTCAGCACTTCATTTTCTAGCAGCTAAGAGAAACGGGACCTGCTAACAACAAAAGCGTACAGGTTGGTAACCATGCCGGTGTTATACTCACCGCCGCAAATGAAGGCGGTAGGGCTGCATAGTCCGTCATTGCGTATAGCATTCAGCGCCGAGGTCGACGGTATTGGCAGAAGGTGGTGATTAAAGGATTTTGCTCGAACATGTCTATAAGCTCCGTCGGTGTGTTTTGCAGGTGAGCTCTGTTGAGAGCTCAGGCTTGTCAAACTAGCTTTCAGCACTTCATTTTCTACCAGCAAAGAGAAACGGGACCTGCTAACAACAAAAGCGTACAGGTTGGTAACCATGCCGGTGTTATACTCACCGCGGCAAATGAAGGCGGTAGGGCTGCATAGTCCGTCATTGCGTATAGCATTCAGCGCCGAGGTCGACGGTATTGGCAGAAGGAGGTGATTAAAGGACTTTGCTCGAACATGTCTATAAGCTCCGTCGGTGTGTTTTGCAGGTGAGCTCTGTTGAGAGCTCAGGCTTGCCAAACTAGCTTTCAGCACTTCATTTTCTAGCAGCTAAGAGAAACGGGACCTGCTAACAACAAAAGCGTACAGGTTGGTAACCATGCCGGTGTTATACTCACCGCCGCAAATGAAGGCGGTAGGGCTGCATAGTCCGTCATTGCGTATACCGTTCAGCGCCGAGGTCGACGGTATTGGCAGAAGGTGGTGATTAAAGGACTTTGCTCGAACATGTCTATAAGCTCCGTCGGTGTGTTTTGCAGGTGAGCTCTGTTGAGAGCTCAGGCTTGTCAAACTAGCTTTCAGCACTCCATTTTCTAGCAGCTAAGAGAAACGGGACCTGCTAACAACAAAAGCGTACAGGTTGGTAACCATGCCGGTGTTATACTCACCGCCGCAAATGAAGGCGGTAGGGCTGCATAGTCCGTCATTGCGTATAGCATTCAGCGCCGAGGTCGACGGTATTGGCAGAAGGAGGTGATTAAAGGACTTTGCTCGAACATGTCTATAAGCTCCGTCGGTGTGTTTTGCAGGTGAGCTCTGTTGAGAGCTCAGGCTTGTCAAACTAGCTTTCAGCACTTCATTTTCTAGCAGCTAAGAGAAACGGGACCTGCTAACAACAAAAGCGTACAGGTTGGTAACCATGCCGGTGTTATACTCACCGCCGCAAATGAAGGCGGTAGGGCTGCATAGTCCGTCATTGCGTATAGCATTCAGTGCCGAGGTCGACGGTATTGGCAGAAGGTGGTGATTAAAGGACTTTGCTCGAACATGTCTATAAGCTCCGTCGGTGTGTTTTGCAGGTGAGCTCTGTTGAGAGCTCAGGCTTGTCAAACTAGCTTTCAGCACTCCATTTTCTAGCAGCTAAGAGAAATGGGACCTGCTAACAACAAAAGCGTACAGGTTGGTAACCATGCCGGTGTTATACTCACCGCCGCAAATGAAGGCGGTAGGGCTGCATAGTCCGTCATTGCGTATAGCATTCAGCGCCGAGGTCGACGGTATTGGCAGAAGGTGGTGATTAAAGGATTTTGCTCGAACATGTCTATAAGCTCCGTCGGTGTGTTTTGCAGGAGAGCTCTGTTGAGAGCTCAGGCTTGTCAAACTAGCTTTCAGCACTTCATTTTCTAGCAGCTAAGAGAAACGGGACCTGCTAACAACAAAAGCGTACAGGTTGGTAACCATGCCGGTGTTATACTCACCGCCGCAAATGAAGGCGGTAGGGCTGCATAGTCCGTCATTGCGTATAGCATTCAGCGCCGAGGTCGACGGTATTGGCAGAAGGTGGTGATTAAAGGACTTTGCTCGAACATGTCTATAAGCTCCGTCGGTGTGTTTTGCAGGTGAGCTCTGTTGAGAGCTCAGGCTTGTCAAACTAGCTTTCAGCACTCCATTTTCTAGCAGCTAAGAGAAATGGGACCTGCTAACAACAAAAGCGTACAGGTTGGTAACCATGCCGGTGTTATACTCACCGCCGCAAATGAAGGCGGTAGGGCTGCATAGTCCGTCATTGCGTATAGCATTCAGCGCCGAGGTCGACGGTATTGGCAGAAGGAGGTGATTAAAGGACTTTGCTCGAACATGTCTATAAGCTCCGTCGGTGTTTTGCAGGTGAGCTCTGTTGAGAGCTCAGGCTTGCCAAACTAGCTTTCAGCACTTCATTTTCTAGCAGCTAAGAGAAACGGGACCTGCTAACAACAAAAGCGTACAGGTTGGTAACCATGCCGGTGTTATACTCACCGCCGCAAATGAAGGCGGTAGGGCTGCATAGTCCGTCATTGCGTATAGCATTCAGCGCCGAGGTCGACGGTATTGGCAGAAGGTGGTGATTAAAGGATTTTGCTCGAACATGTCTATAAGCTCCGTCGGTGTGTTTTGCAGGTGAGCTCTGTTGAGAGCTCAGGCTTGTCAAACTAGCTTTCAGCACTTCATTTTCTACCAGCAAAGAGAAACGGGACCTGCTAACAACAAAAGCGTACAGGTTGGTAACCATGCCGGTGTTATACTCACCGCGGCAAATGAAGGCGGTAGGGCTGCATAGTCCGTCATTGCGTATAGCATTCAGCGCCGAGGTCGACGGTATTGGCAGAAGGAGGTGATTAAAGGACTTTGCTCGAACATGTCTATAAGCTCCGTCGGTGTGTTTTGCAGGTGAGCTCTGTTGAGAGCTCAGGCTTGCCAAACTAGCTTTCAGCACTTCATTTTCTAGCAGCTAAGAGAAACGGGACCTACTGACAACAAAAGCGTACAGGTTGGTAACCATGCCGGTGTTATACTCACCGCCGCAAATGAAGGCGGTAGGGCTGCATAGTCCGTCATTGCGTATAGCATTCAGCGCCGAGGTCGACGGTATTGGCAGAAGGAGGTGATTAAAGGACTTTGCTCGAACATGTCTATAAGCTCCGTCGGTGTGTTTTGCAGGTGAGCTCTGTTGAGAGCTCAGGCTTGCCAAACTAGCTTTCAGCACTTCATTTTCTAGCAGCTAAGAGAAACGGGACCTACTGACAACAAAAGCGTACAGGTTGGTAACCATGCCGGTGTTATACTCACCGCCGCAAATGAAGGCGGTAGGGCTGCATAGTCCGTCATTGCGTATAGCATTCAGCGCCGAGGTCGACGGTATTGGCAGAAGGAGGTGATTAAAGGACTTTGCTCGAACATGTCTATAAGCTCCGTCGGTGTGTTTTGCAGGTGAGCTCTGTTGAGAGCTCAGGCTTGCCAAACTAGCTTTCAGCACTTCATTTTCTAGCAGCTAAGAGAAACGGGACCTGCTAACAACAAAAGCGTACAGGTTGGTAACCATGCCGGTGTTATACTCACCGCCGCAAATGAAGGCGGTAGGGCTGCATAGTCCGTCATTGCGTATAGCATTCAGCGCCGAGGTCGACGGTATTGGCAGAAGGAGGTGATTAAAGGACTTTGCTCGAACATGTCTATAAGCTCCGTCGGTGTTTTGCAGGTGAGCTCTGTTGAGAGCTCAGGCTTGCCAAACTAGCTTTCAGCACTTCATTTTCTAGAAGCTAAGAGAAACGGGCCCTGCTAACAACAAAAGCGTACAGGTTGGTAACCATGCCGGTGTTATACTCACCGCGGCAAATGAAGGCGGTAGGGCTGCATAGTCCGTCATTGCGTATAGCATTCAGCGCCGAGTTCGACGGTATTGGCAGAAGGAGGTGATTAAAGGACTTTGCTCGAACATGTCTATAAGCTCCGTCGGTGTGTTTTGCAGGTGAGCTCTGTTGAGAGCTCAGGCTTGTCAAACTAGCTTTCAGCACTCCATTTTCTAGCAGCTAAGAGAAACGGGACCTGCTAACAACAAAAGCGTACAGGTTGGTAACCATGCCGGTGTTATACTCACCGCCGCAAATGAAGGCGGTAGGGCTGCATAGTCCGTCATTGCGTATAGCATTCAGCGCCGAGGTCGACGGTATTGGCAGAAGGAGGTGATTAAAGGACTTTGCTCGAACATGTCTATAAGCTCCGTCGGTGTGTTTTGCAGGTGAGCTCTGTTGAGAGCTCAGGCTTGTCAAACTAGCTTTCAGCACTTCATTTTCTAGCAGCTAAGAGAAACGGGACCTGCTAACAACAAAAGCGTACAGGTTGGTAACCATGCCGGTGTTATACTCACCGCCGCAAATGAAGGCGGTAGGGCTGCATAGTCCGTCATTGCGTATAGCATTCAGCGCCGAGGTCGACGGTATTGGCAGAAGGTGGTGATTAAAGGACTTTGCTCGAACATGTCTATAAGCTCCGTCGGTGTGTTTTGCAGGTGAGCTCTGTTGAGAGCTCAGGCTTGTCAAACTAGCTTTCAGCACTCCATTTTCTAGCAGCTAAGAGAAATGGGACCTGCTAACAACAAAAGCGTACAGGTTGGTAACCATGCCGGTGTTATACTCACCGCCGCAAATGAAGGCGGTAGGGCTGCATAGTCCGTAATTGCGTATAGCATTAAGCGCCGAGGTCGACGGTATTGGCAGAAGGTGGTGATTAAAGGACTTTGCTCGAACATGTCTATAAGCTCCGTCGGTGTGTTTTGCAGGTGAGCTCTGTTGAGAGCTCAGGCTTGTCAAACTAGCTTTCAGCACTCCATTTTCTAGCAGCTAAGAGAAACGGGACCTGCTAACAACAAAAGCGTACAGGTTGGTAACCATGCCGGTGTTATACTCACCGCCGCAAATGAAGGCGGTAGGGCTGCATAGTCCGTCATTGCGTATAGCATTCAGCGCCGAGGTCGACGGTATTGGCAGAAGGAGGTGATTAAAGGACTTTGCTCGAACATGTCTATAAGCTCCGTCGGTGTGTTTTGCAGGTGAGCTCTGTTGAGAGCTCAGGCTTGTCAAACTAGCTTTCAGCACTTCATTTTCTAGCAGCTAAGAGAAACGGGACCTGCTAACAACAAAAGCGTACAGGTTGGTAACCATGCCGGTGTTATACTCACCGCCGCAAATGAAGGCGGTAGGGCTGCATAGTCCGTCATTGCGTATAGCATTCAGTGCCGAGGTCGACGGTATTGGCAGAAGGTGGTGATTAAAGGACTTTGCTCGAACATGTCTATAAGCTCCGTCGGTGTGTTTTGCAGGTGAGCTCTGTTGAGAGCTCAGGCTTGTCAAACTAGCTTTCAGCACTCCATTTTCTAGCAGCTAAGAGAAATGGGACCTGCTAACAACAAAAGCGTACAGGTTGGTAACCATGCCGGTGTTATACTCACCGCCGCAAATGAAGGCGGTAGGGCTGCATAGTCCGTCATTGCGTATAGCATTCAGCGCCGAGGTCGACGGTATTGGCAGAAGGTGGTGATTAAAGGATTTTGCTCGAACATGTCTATAAGCTCCGTCGGTGTGTTTTGCAGGAGAGCTCTGTTGAGAGCTCAGGCTTGTCAAACTAGCTTTCAGCACTTCATTTTCTAGCAGCTAAGAGAAACGGGACCTGCTAACAACAAAAGCGTACAGGTTGGTAACCATGCCGGTGTTATACTCACCGCCGCAAATGAAGGCGGTAGGGCTGCATAGTCCGTCATTGCGTATAGCATTCAGCGCCAAGGTCGACGGTATTGGCAGAAGGTGGTGATTAAAGGACTTTGCTCGAACATGTCTATAAGCTCCGTCGGTGTGTTTTGCAGGTGAGCTCTGTTGAGAGCTCAGGCTTGTCAAACTAGCTTTCAGCACTCCATTTTCTAGCAGCTAAGAGAAATGGGACCTGCTAACAACAAAAGCGTACAGGTTGGTAACCATGCCGGTGTTATACTCACCGCCGCAAATGAAGGCGGTAGGGCTGCATAGTCCGTCATTGCGTATAGCATTCAGCGCCGAGGTCGACGGTATTGGCAGAAGGAGGTGATTAAAGGACTTTGCTCGAACATGTCTATAAGCTCCGTCGGTGTTTTGCAGGTGAGCTCTGTTGAGAGCTCAGGCTTGCCAAACTAGCTTTCAGCACTTCATTTTCTAGCAGCTAAGAGAAACGGGACCTGCTAACAACAAAAGCGTACAGGTTGGTAACCATGCCGGTGTTATACTCACCGCCGCAAATGAAGGCGGTAGGGCTGCATAGTCCGTCATTGCGTATAGCATTCAGCGCCGAGGTCGACGGTATTGGCAGAAGGTGGTGATTAAAGGATTTTGCTCGAACATGTCTATAAGCTCCATCGGTGTGTTTTGCAGGTGAGCTCTGTTGAGAGCTCAGGCTTGTCAAACTAGCTTTCAGCACTTCATTTTCTACCAGCAAAGAGAAACGGGACCTGCTAACAACAAAAGCGTACAGGTTGGTAACCATGCCGGTGTTATACTCACCGCGGCAAATGAAGGCGGTAGGGCTGCATAGTCCGTCATTGCGTATAGCATTCAGCGCCGAGGTCGACGGTATTGGCAGAAGGAGGTGATTAAAGGACTTTGCTCGAACATGTCTATAAGCTCCGTCGGTGTGTTTTGCAGGTGAGCTCTGTTGAGAGCTCAGGCTTGCCAAACTAGCTTTCAGCACTTCATTTTCTAGCAGCTAAGAGAAACGGGACCTGCTAACAACAAAAGCGTACAGGTTGGTAACCATGCCGGTGTTATACTCACCGCCGCAAATGAAGGCGGTAGGGCTGCATAGTCCGTCATTGCGTATACCGTTCAGCGCCGAGGTCGACGGTATTGGCAGAAGGTGGTGATTAAAGGACTTTGCTCGAACATGTCTATAAGCTCCGTCGGTGTGTTTTGCAGGTGAGCTCTGTTGAGAGCTCAGGCTTGTCAAACTAGCTTTCAGCACTCCATTTTCTAGCAGCTAAGAGAAACGGGACCTGCTAACAACAAAAGCGTACAGGTTGGTAACCATGCCGGTGTTATACTCACCGCCGCAAATGAAGGCGGTAGGGCTGCATAGTCCGTCATTGCGTATAGCATTCAGCGCCGAGGTCGACGGTATTGGCAGAAGGAGGTGATTAAAGGACTTTGCTCGAACATGTCTATAAGCTCCGTCGGTGTGTTTTGCAGGTGAGCTCTGTTGAGAGCTCAGGCTTGTCAAACTAGCTTTCAGCACTTCATTTTCTAGCAGCTAAGAGAAACGGGACCTGCTAACAACAAAAGCGTACAGGTTGGTAACCATGCCGGTGTTATACTCACCGCCGCAAATGAAGGCGGTAGGGCTGCATAGTCCGTCATTGCGTATAGCATTCAGTGCCGAGGTCGACGGTATTGGCAGAAGGTGGTGATTAAAGGACTTTGCTCGAACATGTCTATAAGCTCCGTCGGTGTGTTTTGCAGGTGAGCTCTGTTGAGAGCTCAGGCTTGTCAAACTAGCTTTCAGCACTCCATTTTCTAGCAGCTAAGAGAAATGGGACCTGCTAACAACAAAAGCGTACAGGTTGGTAACCATGCCGGTGTTATACTCACCGCCGCAAATGAAGGCGGTAGGGCTGCATAGTCCGTCATTGCGTATAGCATTCAGCGCCGAGGTCGACGGTATTGGCAGAAGGTGGTGATTAAAGGATTTTGCTCGAACATGTCTATAAGCTCCGTCGGTGTGTTTTGCAGGAGAGCTCTGTTGAGAGCTCAGGCTTGTCAAACTAGCTTTCAGCACTTCATTTTCTAGCAGCTAAGAGAAACGGGACCTGCTAACAACAAAAGCGTACAGGTTGGTAACCATGCCGGTGTTATACTCACCGCCGCAAATGAAGGCGGTAGGGCTGCATAGTCCGTCATTGCGTATAGCATTCAGCGCCGAGGTCGACGGTATTGGCAGAAGGTGGTGATTAAAGGACTTTGCTCGAACATGTCTATAAGCTCCGTCGGTGTGTTTTGCAGGTGAGCTCTGTTGAGAGCTCAGGCTTGTCAAACTAGCTTTCAGCACTCCATTTTCTAGCAGCTAAGAGAAATGGGACCTGCTAACAACAAAAGCGTACAGGTTGGTAACCATGCCGGTGTTATACTCACCGCCGCAAATGAAGGCGGTAGGGCTGCATAGTCCGTCATTGCGTATAGCATTCAGCGCCGAGGTCGACGGTATTGGCAGAAGGAGGTGATTAAAGGACTTTGCTCGAACATGTCTATAAGCTCCGTCGGTGTTTTGCAGGTGAGCTCTGTTGAGAGCTCAGGCTTGCCAAACTAGCTTTCAGCACTTCATTTTCTAGCAGCTAAGAGAAACGGGACCTGCTAACAACAAAAGCGTACAGGTTGGTAACCATGCCGGTGTTATACTCACCGCCGCAAATGAAGGCGGTAGGGCTGCATAGTCCGTCATTGCGTATAGCATTCAGCGCCGAGGTCGACGGTATTGGCAGAAGGTGGTGATTAAAGGATTTTGCTCGAACATGTCTATAAGCTCCGTCGGTGTGTTTTGCAGGTGAGCTCTGTTGAGAGCTCAGGCTTGTCAGACTAGCTTTCAGCACTTCATTTTCTACCAGCAAAGAGAAACGGGACCTGCTAACAACAAAAGCGTACAGGTTGGTAACCATGCCGGTGTTATACTCACCGCGGCAAATGAAGGCGGTAGGGCTGCATAGTCCGTCATTGCGTATAGCATTCAGCGCCGAGGTCGACGGTATTGGCAGAAGGAGGTGATTAAAGGACTTTGCTCGAACATGTCTATAAGCTCCGTCGGTGTGTTTTGCAGGTGAGCTCTGTTGAGAGCTCAGGCTTGCCAAACTAGCTTTCAGCACTTCATTTTCTAGCAGCTAAGAGAAACGGGACCTACTGACAACAAAAGCGTACAGGTTGGTAACCATGCCGGTGTTATACTCACCGCCGCAAATGAAGGCGGTAGGGCTGCATAGTCCGTCATTGCGTATAGCATTCAGCGCCGAGGTCGACGGTATTGGCAGAAGGAGGTGATTAAAGGACTTTGCTCGAACATGTCTATAAGCTCCGTCGGTGTGTTTTGCAGGTGAGCTCTGTTGAGAGCTCAGGCTTGCCAAACTAGCTTTCAGCACTTCATTTTCTACCAGCAAAGAGAAACGGGACCTGCTAACAACAAAAGCGTACAGGTTGGTAACCATGCCGGTGTTATACTCACCGCCGCAAATGAAGGCGGTAGGGCTGCATAGTCCGTCATTGCGTATAGCATTCAGCGCCGAGGTCGACGGTATTGGCAGAAGGTGGTGATTAAAGGACTTTGCTCGAACATGTCTATAAGCTCCGTCGGTGTGTTTTGCAGGTGAGCTCTGTTGAGAGCTCAGGCTTGCCAGACTAGCTTTCAGCACTTCATTTTCTAGCAGCTAAGAGAAACGGGACCTACTGACAACAAAAGCGTACAGGTTGGTAACCATGCCGGTGTTATACTCACCGCCGCAAATGAAGGCGGTAGGGCTGCATAGTCCGTCATTGCGTATAGCATTCAGCGCCGAGGTCGACGGTATTGGCAGAAGGAGGTGATTAAAGGACTTTGCTCGAACATGTCTATAAGCTCCGTCGGTGTGTTTTGCAGGTGAGCTCTGTTGAGAGCTCAGGCTTGTCAGACTAGCTTTCAGCACTTCATTTTCTACCAGCAAAGAGAAACGGGACCTGCTAACAACAAAAGCGTACAGGTTGGTAACCATGCCGGTGTTATACTCACCGCCGCAAATGAAGGCGGTAGGGCTGCATAGTCCGTCATTGCGTATAGCATTCAGCGCCGAGGTCGACGGTATTGGCAGAAGGAGGTGATTAAAGGACTTTGCTCGAACATGTCTATAAGCTCCGTCGGTGTGTTTTGCAGGTGAGCTCTGTTGAGAGCTCAGGCTTGCCAAACTAGCTTTCAGCACTTCATTTTCTAGCAGCTAAGAGAAACGGGACCTACTGACAACAAAAGCGTACAGGTTGGTAACCATGCCGGTGTTATACTCACCGCCGCAAATGAAGGCGGTAGGGCTGCATAGTCCGTCATTGCGTATAGCATTCAGCGCCGAGGTCGACGGTATTGGCAGAAGGAGGTGATTAAAGGACTTTGCTCGAACATGTCTATAAGCTCCGTCGGTGTGTTTTGCAGGTGAGCTCTGTTGAGAGCTCAGGCTTGCCAAACTAGCTTTCAGCACTTCATTTTCTAGCAGCTAAGAGAAACGGGACCTGCTAACAACAAAAGCGTACAGGTTGGTAACCATGCCGGTGTTATACTCACCGCCGCAAATGAAGGCGGTAGGGCTGCATAGTCCGTCATTGCGTATAGCATTCAGCGCCGAGGTCGACGGTATTGGCAGAAGGAGGTGATTAAAGGACTTTGCTCGAACATGTCTATAAGCTCCGTCGGTGTTTTGCAGGTGAGCTCTGTTGAGAGCTCAGGCTTGCCAAACTAGCTTTCAGCACTTCATTTTCTAGCAGCTAAGAGAAACGGGACCTGCTAACAACAAAAGCGTACAGGTTGGTAACCATGCCGGTGTTATACTCACCGCGGCAAATGAAGGCGGTAGGGCTGCATAGTCCGTCATTGCGTATAGCATTCAGCGCCGAGGTCGACGGTATTGGCAGAAGGAGGTGATTAAAGGACTTTGCTCGAACATGTCTATAAGCTCCGTCGGTGTGTTTTGCAGGTGAGCTCTGTTGAGAGCTCAGGCTTGTCAAACTAGCTTTCAGCACTCCATTTTCTAGCAGCTAAGAGAAACGGGACCTGCTAACAACAAAAGCGTACAGGTTGGTAACCATGCCGGTGTTATACTCACCGCCGCAAATGAAGGCGGTAGGGCTGCATAGTCCGTCATTGCGTATAGCATTCAGCGCCGAGGTCGACGGTATTGGCAGAAGGAGGTGATTAAAGGACTTTGCTCGAACATGTCTATAAGCTCCGTCGGTGTGTTTTGCAGGTGAGCTCTGTTGAGAGCTCAGGCTTGTCAAACTAGCTTTCAGCACTTCATTTTCTAGCAGCTAAGAGAAACGGGACCTGCTAACAACAAAAGCGTACAGGTTGGTAACCATGCCGGTGTTATACTCACCGCCGCAAATGAAGGCGGTAGGGCTGCATAGTCCGTCATTGCGTATAGCATTCAGCGCCGAGGTCGACGGTATTGGCAGAAGGTGGTGATTAAAGGACTTTGCTCGAACATGTCTATAAGCTCCGTCGGTGTGTTTTGCAGGTGAGCTCTGTTGAGAGCTCAGGCTTGTCAAACTAGCTTTCAGCACTCCATTTTCTAGCAGCTAAGAGAAATGGGACCTGCTAACAACAAAAGCGTACAGGTTGGTAACCATGCCGGTGTTATACTCACCGCCGCAAATGAAGGCGGTAGGGCTGCATAGTCCGTCATTGCGTAGAGCATTCAGCGCCGAGGTCGACGGTATTGGCAGAAGGAGGTGATTAAAGGACTTTGCTCGAACATGTCTATAAGCTCCGTCGGTGTGTTTTGCAGGTGAGCTCTGTTGAGAGCTCAGGCTTGTCAAACTAGCTTTCAGCACTTCATTTTCTAGCAGCTAAGAGAAACGGGACCTGCTAACAACAAAAGCGTACAGGTTGGTAACCATGCCGGTGTTATACTCACCGCCGCAAATGAAGGCAGTAGGGCTGCATAGTCCGTCATTGCGTATAGCATTCAGCGCCGAGGTCGACGGTATTGGCAGAAGGAGGTGATTAAAGGACTTTGCTCGAACATGTCTATAAGCTCCGTCGGTGTGTTTTGCAGGTGAGCTCTGTTGAGAGCTCAGGCTTGTCAAACTAGCTTTCAGCACTCCATTTTCTAGCAGCTAAGAGAAACGGGACCTGCTAACAACAAAAGCGTACAGGTTGGTAACCATGCCGGTGTTATACTCACCGCCGCAAATGAAGGCGGTAGGGCTGCATAGTCCGTCATTGCGTATACCGTTCAGCGCCGAGGTCGACGGTATTGGCAGAAGGAGGTGATTAAAGGACTTTGCTCGAACATGTCTATAAGCTCCGTCGGTGTGTTTTGCAGGTGAGCTCTGTTGAGAGCTCAGGCTTGTCAAACTAGCTTTCAGCACTCCATTTTCTAGCAGCTAAGAGAAACGGGACCTGCTAACAACAAAAGCGTACAGGTTGGTAACCATGCCGGTGTTATACTCACCGCCGCAAATGAAGGCGGTAGGGCTGCATAGTCCGTCATTGCGTATAGCATTCAGCGCCGAGGTCGACGGTATTGGCAGAAGGAGGTGATTAAAGGACTTTGCTCGAACATGTCTATAAGCTCCGTCGGTGTGTTTTGCAGGTGAGCTCTGTTGAGAGCTCAGGCTTGTCAAACTAGCTTTCAGCACTTCATTTTCTAGCAGCTAAGAGAAACGGGACCTGCTAACAACAAAAGCGTACAGGTTGGTAACCATGCCGGTGTTATACTCACCGCCGCAAATGAAGGCGGTAGGGCTGCATAGTCCGTCATTGCGTATAGCATTCAGCGCCGAGGTCGACGGTATTGGCAGAAGGTGGTGATTAAAGGACTTTGCTCGAACATGTCTATAAGCTCCGTCGGTGTGTTTTGCAGGTGAGCTCTGTTGAGAGCTCAGGCTTGTCAAACTAGCTTTCAGCACTCCATTTTCTAGCAGCTAAGAGAAATGGGACCTGCTAACAACAAAAGCGTACAGGTTGGTAACCATGCCGGTGTTATACTCACCGCCGCAAATGAAGGCGGTAGGGCTGCATAGTCCGTCATTGCGTATAGCATTCAGCGCCGAGGTCGACGGTATTGGCAGAAGGTGGTGATTAAAGGATTTTGCTCGAACATGTCTATAAGCTCCGTCGGTGTGTTTTGCAGGAGAGCTCTGTTGAGAGCTCAGGCTTGTCAAACTAGCTTTCAGCACTTCATTTTCTAGCAGCTAAGAGAAACGGGACCTGCTAACAACAAAAGCGTACAGGTTGTTAACCATGCCGGTGTTATACTCACCGCGGCAAATGAAGGCGGTAGGGCTGCATAGTCCGTCATTGCGTATAGCATTCAGCGCCGAGGTCGACGGTATTGGCAGAAGGAGGTGATTAAAGGACTTTGCTCGAACATGTCTATAAGCTCCGTCGGTGTTTTGCAGGTGAGCTCTGTTGAGAGCTCAGGCTTGCCAAACTAGCTTTCAGCACTTCATTTTCTAGCAGCTAAGAGAAACGGGACCTGCTAACAACAAAAGCGTACAGGTTGGTAACCATGCCGGTGTTATACTCACCGCCGCAAATGAAGGCGGTAGGGCTGCATAGTCCGTCATTGCGTATAGCATTCAGCGCCGAGGTCGACTGTATTGGCAGAAGGAGGTGATTAAAGGACTTTGCTCGAACATGTCTATAAGCTCCGTCGGTGTTTTGCAGGTGAGCTCTGTTGAGAGCTCAGGCTTGCCAAACTAGCTTTCAGCACTTCATTTTCTAGCAGCTAAGAGAAACGGGACCTGCTAACAACAAAAGCGTACAGGTTGGTAACCATGCCGGTGTTATACTCACCGCCGCAAATGAAGGCGGTAGGGCTGCATAGTCCGTCATTGCGTATACCGTTCAGCGCCGAGGTCGACGGTATTGGCAGAAGGTGGTGATTAAAGGACTTTGCTCGAACATGTCTAAGCTCCGTCAGCGTGTTTTGCAGGTGAGCTCTGTTGAGAGCTCAGGCTTGTCAAACGAGCTTTAAGCAATTCATTTTCTAGCAGCTAAGAGAAACGGGACCTGCTAACAACAAAAGCGTACAGGTTGGTAACCATGCCGGTGTTATACCCACCGCCGCAAATGAAGGCGGTAGGGCTGCATAGTCCGTCATTGCGTATACCGTTCAGCGCCGAGGTCGACGGTATTGGCAGAAGGTGGTGATTAAAGGACTTTGCTCGAACATGTCTATAAGCTCCGTCGGTGTGTTTTGCAGGTGAGCTCTGTTGAGATTTCAGGCTTGCCAAACTAGCTTTCAGCACTTCATTTTCTAGCAGCTAAGAGAAACGGGACCTGCTAACAACAAAAGCGTACAGGTTGGTAACCATGCCGGTGTAATTCCCACCGCCGCAAATGAAGGCTGTAGGGCTGCATAGTCCGTCATTGCGTATAGCATTCAGCGCCGAGGTCGACGGTATTGGCAGAAGGTGGTGATTAAAGGACTTTGCTCGAACATGTCTATAAGCTCCGTCGGTGTGTTTTGCAGGTGAGCTCTGTTGAGAGCTCAGGCTTGTCAAACTAGCTTTCAGCACTTCATTTTCTAGCAGCTAAGAGAAACGGGACCTGCTAACAACAAAAGCGTACAGGTTGGTAACCATGCCGGTGTTATACTCACCGCCGCAAATGAAGGCGGTAGGGCTGCATAGTCCGTCATTGCGTATAGCATTCAGCGCCGAGGTCGACGGTATTGGCAGAAGGTGGTGATTAAAGGACTTTGCTCGAACATGTCTATAAGCTCCGTCGGTGTGTTTTGCAGGTGAGCTCTGTTGAGAGCTCAGGCTTGTCAAACTAGCTTTCAGCACTTCATTTTCTAGCAGCTAAGAGAAACGGGACCTGCTAACAACAAAAGCGTACAGGTTGGTAACCATGCCGGTGTTATACTCACCGCCGCAAATGAAGGCGGTAGGGCTGCATAGTCCGTCATTGCGTATAGCATTCAGCGCCGAGGTCGACGGTATTGGCAGAAGGAGGTGATTAAAGGACTTTGCTCGAACGTGTCTATAAGCTCCGTCGGTGTGTTTTGCAGGTGAGCTCTGTTGAGAGCTCAGGCTTGTCAAACTAGCTTTCAGCACTCCATTTTCTAGCAGCTAAGAGAAACGGGACCT
This sequence comes from Amblyomma americanum, assembly GCF_052857255.1. Classification (NCBI taxonomy): domain Eukaryota; kingdom Metazoa; phylum Arthropoda; class Arachnida; order Ixodida; family Ixodidae; genus Amblyomma; species Amblyomma americanum. The sequence goes on along the minus strand of NC_135498.1, from coordinate 224,457,915 downwards.
GCTAACAACAAAAGCGTACAGGTTGGTAACCATGCCGGTGTTATACTCACCGCCGCAAATGAAGGCGGTAGGGCTGCATAGTCCGTCATTGCGTATACCGTTCAGCGCCGAGGTCGACGGTATTGGCAGAAGGAGGTGATTAAAGGACTTTGCTCGAACATGTCTATAAGCTCCGTCGGTGTGTTTTGCAGGTGAGCTCTGTTGAGAGCTCAGGCTTGTCAAACTAGCTTTCAGCACTTCATTTTCTAGCAGCTAAGAGAAACGGGACCTGCTAACAACAAAAGCGTACAGGTTGGTAACCATGCCGGTGTTATACTCACCGCCGCAAATGAAGGCGGTAGGGCTGCATAGTCCGTCATTGCGTATAGCATTCAGCGCCGAGGTCGACGGTATTGGCAGAAGGAGGTGATTAAAGGACTTTGCTCGAACATGTCTATAAGCTCCGTCGGTGTGTTTTGCAGGTGAGCTCTGTTGAGAGCTCAGGCTTGTCAAACTAGCTTTCAGCACTTCATTTTCTAGCAGCTAAGAGAAACGGGACCTGCTAACAACAAAAGCGTACAGGTTGGTAACCATGCCGGTGTTATACTCACCGCCGCAAATGAAGGCGGTAGGGCTGCATAGTCCGTCATTGCGTATAGCATTCAGCGCCGAGGTCGACGGTATTGGCAGAAGGTGGTGATTAAAGGACTTTGCTCGAACATGTCTATAAGCTCCGTCGGTGTGTTTTGCAGGTGAGCTCTGTTGAGAGCTCAGGCTTGTCAAACTAGCTTTCAGCACTTCATTTTCTAGCAGCTAAGAGAAACGGGACCTGCTAACAACAAAAGCGTACAGGTTGGTAACCATGCCGGTGTTATACTCACCGCCGCAAATGAAGGCGGTAGGGCTGCATAGTCCGTCATTGCGTATAGCATTCAGCGCCGAGGTCGACGGTATTGGCAGAAGGAGGTGATTAAAGGACTTTGCTCGAACGTGTCTATAAGCTCCGTCGGTGTGTTTTGCAGGTGAGCTCTGTTGAGAGCTCAGGCTTGTCAAACTAGCTTTCAGCACTTCATTTTCTAGCAGCTAAGAGAAACGGGACCTGCTAACAACAAAAGCGTACAGGTTGGTAACCATGCCGGTGTTATACTCACCGCCGCAAATGAAGGCGGTAGGGCTGCATAGTCCGTCATTGCGTATAGCATTCAGCGCCGAGGTCGACGGTATTGGCAGAAGGAGGTGATTAAAGGACTTTGCTCGAACATGTCTATAAGCTCCGTCGGTGTGTTTTGCAGGTGAGCTCTGTTGAGAGCTCAGGCTTGTCAAACTAGCTTTCAGCACTTCATTTTCTAGCAGCTAAGAGAAACGGGACCTGCTAACAACAAAAGCGTACAGGTTGGTAACCATGCCGGTGTTATACTCACCGCCGCAAATGAAGGCGGTAGGGCTGCATAGTCCGTCATTGCGTATAGCATTCAGCGCCGAGGTCGACGGTATTGGCAGAAGGTGGTGATTAAAGGACTTTGCTCGAACATGTCTATAAGCTCCGTCGGTGTGTTTTGCAGGTGAGCTCTGTTGAGAGCTCAGGCTTGTCAAACTAGCTTTCAGCACTTCATTTTCTAGCAGCTAAGAGAAACGGGACCTGCTAACAACAAAAGCGTACAGGTTGGTAACCATGCCGGTGTTATACTCACCGCCGCAAATGAAGGCGGTAGGGCTGCATAGTCCGTCATTGCGTATAGCATTCAGCGCCGAGGTCGACGGTATTGGCAGAAGGAGGTGATTAAAGGACTTTGCTCGAACGTGTCTATAAGCTCCGTCGGTGTGTTTTGCAGGTGAGCTCTGTTGAGAGCTCAGGCTTGTCAAACTAGCTTTCAGCACTTGATTTTCTAGCAGCTAAGAGAAACGGGACCTGCTAACAACAAAAGCGTACAGGTTGGTAACCATGCCGGTGTTATACTCACCGCCGCAAATGAAGGCGGTAGGGCTGCATAGTCCGTCATTGCGTATACCGTTCAGCGCCGAGGTCGACGGTATTGGCAGAAGGAGGTGATTAAAGGACTTTGCTCGAACATGTCTATAAGCTCCGTCGGTGTGTTTTGCAGGTGAGCTCTGTTGAGAGCTCAGGCTTGTCAAACTAGCTTTCAGCACTCCATTTTCTAGCAGCTAAGAGAAACGGGACCTGCTAACAACAAAAGCGTACAGGTTGGTAACCATGCCGGTGTTATACTCACCGCCGCAAATGAAGGCGGTAGGGCTGCATAGTCCGTCATTGCGTATACCGTTCAGCGCCGAGGTCGACGGTATTGGCAGAAGGAGGTGATTAAAGGACTTTGCTCGAACATGTCTATAAGCTCCGTCGGTGTGTTTTTGCAGGTGAGCTCTGTTGAGAGCTCAGGCTTGTCAAACTAGCTTTTCAGCACTTCATTTTCTAGCAGCTAAGAGAAACGGGACCTGCTAACAACAAAAGCGTACAGGTTGGTAACCATGCCGGTGTTATACTCACCGCCGCAAATGAAGGCGGTAGGGCTGCATAGTCCGTCATTGCGTATAGCATTCAGCGCCGAGGTCGACGGTATTGGCAGAAGGTGGTGATTAAAGGACTTTGCTCGAACATGTCTATAAGCTCCGTCGGTGTGTTTTGCAGGTGAGCTCTGTTGAGAGCTCAGGCTTGTCAAACTAGCTTTCAGCACTCCATTTTCTAGCAGCTAAGAGAAACGGGACCTGCTAACAACAAAAGCGTACAGGTTGGTAACCATGCCGGTGTTATACTCACCGCCGCAAATGAAGGCGGTAGGGCTGCATAGTCCGTCATTGCGTATAGCATTCAGCGCCGAGGTCGACGGTAATTGGCAGAAGGTGGTGATTAAAGGATTTTGCTCGAACATGTCTATAAGCTCCGTCGGTGTGTTTTGCAGGTGAGCTCTGTTGAGAGCTCAGGCTTGTCAAACTAGCTTTCAGCACTTCATTTTCTAGCAGCTAAGAGAAACGGGACCTGCTAACAACAAAAGCGTACAGGTTGGTAACCATGCCGGTGTTATACTCACCGCCGCAAATGAAGGCGGTAGGGCTGCATAGTCCGTCATTGCGTATAGCATTCAGCGCCGAGGTCGACGGTATTGGCAGAAGGAGGTGATTAAAGGACTTTGCTCGAACATGTCTATAAGCTCCGTCCGTGTGTTTTGCAGGTGAGCTCTGTTGAGAGCTCAGGCTTGTCAAACTAGCTTTCAGCACTTCATTTTCTAGCAGCTAAGAGAAACGGGACCTGCTAACAACAAAAGCGTACAGGTTGGTAACCATGCCGGTGTTATACTCACCGCCGCAAATGAAGGCGGTAGGGCTGCATAGTCCGTCATTGCGTATAGCATTCAGCGCCGAGGTCGACGGTATTGGCAGAAGGAGGTGATTAAAGGACTTTGCTCGAACATGTCTATAAGCTCCCGTCCGTGTTGTTTTGCAGGGTGAGCTCTGTTGAGAGCTCAGGCTTGTCAAACTAGCTTTCAGCACTTCATTTTCTAGCAGCTAAGAGAAACGGGACCTGCTAACAACAAAAGCGTACAGGTTGGTAACCATGCCGGTGTTATACTCACCGCCGCAAATGAAGGCGGTAGGGCTGCATAGTCCGTCATTGCGTATAGCATTCAGCGCCGAGGTCGACGGTATTGGCAGAAGGTGGTGATTAAAGGACTTTGCTCGAACATGTCTATAAGCTCCGTCGGTGTGTTTTGCAGGTGAGCTCTGTTGAGAGCTCAGGCTTGTCAAACTAGCTTTCAGCACTCCATTTTCTAGCAGCTAAGAGAAATGGGACCTGCTAACAACAAAAGCGTACAGGTTGGTAACCATGCCGGTGTTATACTCACCGCCACAAATGAAGGCGGTAGGGCTGCATAGTCCGTCATTGCGTATAGCATTCAGCGCCGAGGTCGACGGTATTGGCAGAAGGGAGGTGATTAAAGGACTTTGCTCGAACATGTCTATAAGCTCCGTCGGTGTTTTGCAGGTGAGCTCTGTTGAGAGCTCAGGCTTGCCAAACTAGCTTTCAGCACTTCATTTTCTAGCAGCTAAGAAAAACGGGACCTGCTAACAACAAAAGCGTACAGGTTGGTAACCATGCCGGTGTTATACTCACCGCCGCAAATGAAGGCGGTAGGGCTGCATAGTCCGTCATTGCGTATAGCATTCAGCGCCGAGGTCGACGGTATTGGCAGAAGGTGGTGATTAAAGGATTTTGCTCGAACATGTCTATAAGCTCCGTCGGTGTGTTTTGCAGGTGAGCTCTGTTGAGAGCTCAGGCTTGCCAAACTAGCTTTCAGCACTTCATTTTCTACCAGCTAAGAGAAACGGGACCTGCTAACAACAAAAGCGTACAGGTTGGTAACCATGCCGGTGTTATACTCACCGCCGCAAATGAAGGCGGTAGGGCTGCATAGTCCGTCATTGCGTATACCGTTCAGCGCCGAGGTCGACGGTATTGACAGAAGGAGGTGATTAAAGGACTTTGCTCGAACATGTCTATAAGCTCCGTCGGTGTTTTGCAGGTGAGCTCTGTTGAGAGCTCAGGCTTGCCAAACTAGCTTTCAGCACTTCATTTTCTAGCAGCTAAGAGAAACGGGACCTGCTAACAACAAAAGCGTACAGGTTGGTAACCATGCCGGTGTTATACTCACCGCCGCAAATGAAGGCGGTAGGGCTGCATAGTCCGTCATTGCGTATACCGTTCAGCGCCGAGGTCGACGGTATTGGCAGAAGGAGGTGATTAAAGGACTTTGCTCGAACATGTCTATAAGCTCCGTCGGTGTGTTTTGCAGGTGAGCTCTGTTGAGAGCTCAGGCTTGCCAAACTAGCTTTCAGCACTTCATTTTCTACCAGCTAAGAGAAACGGGACCTGCTAACAACAAAAGCGTACAGGTTGGTAACCATGCCGGTGTTATACTCACCGCCGCAAATGAAGGCGGTAGGGCTGCATAGTCCGTCATTGCGTATACCGTTCAGCGCCGAGGTCGACGGTATTGGCAGAAGGAGGTGATTAAAGGACTTTGCTCGAACATGTCTATAAGCTCCGTCGGTGTTTTGCAGGTGAGCTCTGTTGAGAGCTCAGGCTTGCCAAACTAGCTTTCAGCACTTCATTTTCTACCAGCTAAGAGAAACGGGACCTGCTAACAACAAAAGCGTACAGGTTGGTAACCATGCCGGTGTTATACTCACCGCCGCAAATGAAGGCGGTAGGGCTGCATAGTCCGTCATTGCGTATACCGTTCAGCGCCGAGGTCGACGGTATTGGCAGAAGGAGGTGATTAAAGGACTTTGCTCGAACATGTCTATAAGCTCCGTCGGTGTGTTTTGCAGGTGAGCTCTGTTGAGAGCTCAGGCTTGCCAAACTAGCTTTCAGCACTTCATTTTCTACCAGCTAAGAGAAACGGGACCTGCTAACAACAAAAGCGTACAGGTTGGTAACCATGCCGGTGTTATACTCACCGCCGCAAATGAAGGCGGTAGGGCTGCATAGTCCGTCATTGCGTATACCGTTCAGCGCCGAGGTCGACGGTATTGGCAGAAGGAGGTGATTAAAGGACTTTGCTCGAACATGTCTATAAGCTCCGTCGGTGTGTTTTGCAGGTGAGCTCTGTTGAGAGCTCAGGCTTGCCAAACTAGCTTTCAGCACTTCATTTTCTAGCAGCTAAGAGAAACGGGACCTGCTAACAACAAAAGCGTACAGGTTGGTAACCATGCCGGTGTTATACTCACCGCCGCAAATGAAGGCGGTAGGGCTGCATAGTCCGTCATTGCGTATACCGTTCAGCGCCGAGGTCGACGGTATTGGCAGAAGGAGGTGATTAAAGGACTTTGCTCGAACATGTCTATAAGCTCCGTCGGTGTGTTTTGCAGGTGAGCTCTGTTGAGAGCTCAGGCTTGCCAAACTAGCTTTCAGCACTTCATTTTCTACCAGCTAAGAGAAACGGGACCTGCTAACAACAAAAGCGTACAGGTTGGTAACCATGCCGGTGTTATACTCACCGCCGCAAATGAAGGCGGTAGGGCTGCATAGTCCGTCATTGCGTATACCGTTCAGCGCCGAGGTCGACGGTATTGGCAGAAGGAGGTGATTAAAGGACTTTGCTCGAACATGTCTATAAGCTCCGTCGGTGTGTTTTGCAGGTGAGCTCTGTTGAGAGCTCAGGCTTGCCAAACTAGCTTTCAGCACTTCATTTTCTACCAGCTAAGAGAAACGGGACCTGCTAACAACAAAAGCGTACAGGTTGGTAACCATGCCGGTGTTATACTCACCGCCACAAATGAAGGCGGTAGGGCTGCATAGTCCGTCATTGCGTATAGCATTCAGCGCCGAGGTCGACGGTATTGGCAGAAGGAGGTGATTAAAGGACTTTGCTCGAACATGTCTATAAGCTCCGTCGGTGTTTTGCAGGTGAGCTCTGTTGAGAGCTCAGGCTTGCCAAACTAGCTTTCAGCACTTCATTTTCTAGCAGCTAAGAAAAACGGGACCTGCTAACAACAAAAGCGTACAGGTTGGTAACCATGCCGGTGTTATACTCACCGCCGCAAATGAAGGCGGTAGGGCTGCATAGTCCGTCATTGCGTATAGCATTCAGCGCCGAGGTCGACGGTATTGGCAGAAGGTGGTGATTAAAGGATTTTGCTCGAACATGTCTATAAGCTCCGTCGGTGTGTTTTGCAGGTGAGCTCTGTTGAGAGCTCAGGCTTGCCAAACTAGCTTTCAGCACTTCATTTTCTACCAGCTAAGAGAAACGGGACCTGCTAACAACAAAAGCGTACAGGTTGGTAACCATGCCGGTGTTATACTCACCGCCGCAAATGAAGGCGGTAGGGCTGCATAGTCCGTCATTGCGTATACCGTTCAGCGCCGAGGTCGACGGTATTGACAGAAGGAGGTGATTAAAGGACTTTGCTCGAACATGTCTATAAGCTCCGTCGGTGTTTTGCAGGTGAGCTCTGTTGAGAGCTCAGGCTTGCCAAACTAGCTTTCAGCACTTCATTTTCTAGCAGCTAAGAGAAACGGGACCTGCTAACAACAAAAGCGTACAGGTTGGTAACCATGCCGGTGTTATACTCACCGCCGCAAATGAAGGCGGTAGGGCTGCATAGTCCGTCATTGCGTATACCGTTCAGCGCCGAGGTCGACGGTATTGGCAGAAGGAGGTGATTAAAGGACTTTGCTCGAACATGTCTATAAGCTCCGTCGGTGTGTTTTGCAGGTGAGCTCTGTTGAGAGCTCAGGCTTGCCAAACTAGCTTTCAGCACTTCATTTTCTACCAGCTAAGAGAAACGGGACCTGCTAACAACAAAAGCGTACAGGTTGGTAACCATGCCGGTGTTATACTCACCGCCGCAAATGAAGGCGGTAGGGCTGCATAGTCCGTCATTGCGTATACCGTTCAGCGCCGAGGTCGACGGTATTGGCAGAAGGAGGTGATTAAAGGACTTTGCTCGAACATGTCTATAAGCTCCGTCGGTGTTTTGCAGGTGAGCTCTGTTGAGAGCTCAGGCTTGCCAAACTAGCTTTCAGCACTTCATTTTCTACCAGCTAAGAGAAACGGGACCTGCTAACAACAAAAGCGTACAGGTTGGTAACCATGCCGGTGTTATACTCACCGCCGCAAATGAAGGCGGTAGGGCTGCATAGTCCGTCATTGCGTATACCGTTCAGCGCCGAGGTCGACGGTATTGGCAGAAGGAGGTGATTAAAGGACTTTGCTCGAACATGTCTATAAGCTCCGTCGGTGTGTTTTGCAGGTGAGCTCTGTTGAGAGCTCAGGCTTGCCAAACTAGCTTTCAGCACTTCATTTTCTACCAGCTAAGAGAAACGGGACCTGCTAACAACAAAAGCGTACAGGTTGGTAACCATGCCGGTGTTATACTCACCGCCGCAAATGAAGGCGGTAGGGCTGCATAGTCCGTCATTGCGTATACCGTTCAGCGCCGAGGTCGACGGTATTGGCAGAAGGAGGTGATTAAAGGACTTTGCTCGAACATGTCTATAAGCTCCGTCGGTGTGTTTTGCAGGTGAGCTCTGTTGAGAGCTCAGGCTTGCCAAACTAGCTTTCAGCACTTCATTTTCTAGCAGCTAAGAGAAACGGGACCTGCTAACAACAAAAGCGTACAGGTTGGTAACCATGCCGGTGTTATACTCACCGCCGCAAATGAAGGCGGTAGGGCTGCATAGTCCGTCATTGCGTATACCGTTCAGCGCCGAGGTCGACGGTATTGGCAGAAGGAGGTGATTAAAGGACTTTGCTCGAACATGTCTATAAGCTCCGTCGGTGTGTTTTGCAGGTGAGCTCTGTTGAGAGCTCAGGCTTGCCAAACTAGCTTTCAGCACTTCATTTTCTACCAGCTAAGAGAAACGGGACCTGCTAACAACAAAAGCGTACAGGTTGGTAACCATGCCGGTGTTATACTCACCGCCGCAAATGAAGGCGGTAGGGCTGCATAGTCCGTCATTGCGTATACCGTTCAGCGCCGAGGTCGACGGTATTGGCAGAAGGAGGTGATTAAAGGACTTTGCTCGAACATGTCTATAAGCTCCGTCGGTGTGTTTTGCAGGTGAGCTCTGTTGAGAGCTCAGGCTTGCCAAACTAGCTTTCAGCACTTCATTTTCTACCAGCTAAGAGAAACGGGACCTGCTAACAACAAAAGCGTACAGGTTGGTAACCATGCCGGTGTTATACTCACCGCCGCAAATGAAGGCGGTAGGGCTGCATAGTCCGTCATTGCGTATACCGTTCAGCGCCGAGGTCGACGGTATTGACAGAAGGAGGTGATTAAAGGACTTTGCTCGAACATGTCTATAAGCTCCGTCGGTGTTTTGCAGGTGAGCTCTGTTGAGAGCTCAGGCTTGCCAAACTAGCTTTCAGCACTTCATTTTCTAGCAGCTAAGAGAAACGGGACCTGCTAACAACAAAAGCGTACAGGTTGGTAACCATGCCGGTGTTATACTCACCGCCGCAAATGAAGGCGGTAGGGCTGCATAGTCCGTCATTGCGTATACCGTTCAGCGCCGAGGTCGACGGTATTGGCAGAAGGAGGTGATTAAAGGACTTTGCTCGAACATGTCTATAAGCTCCGTCGGTGTGTTTTGCAGGTGAGCTCTGTTGAGAGCTCAGGCTTGCCAAACTAGCTTTCAGCACTTCATTTTCTAGCAGCTAAGAGAAACGGGACCTGCTAACAACAAAGGCGTACAGGTTGGTAACCATGCCGGTGTTATACTCACCGCCGCCAATGAAGGCGGTAGGGCTGCATAGTCCGTCATTGCGTATAGCATTCAGCGCCGAGGTCGACGGTATTGGCAGAAGGAGGTGATTAAAGGACTTTGCTCGAACATGTCTATAAGCTCCGTCGGTGTTTTGCAGGTGAGCTCTGTTGAGAGCTCAGGCTTGCCAAACTAGCTTTCAGCACTTCATTTTCTAGCAGCTAAGAGAAACGGGACCTGCTAACAACAAAAGCGTACAGGTTGGTAACCATGCCGGTGTTATACTCACCGCCGCAAATGAAGGCGGTAGGGCTGCATAGTCCGTCATTACGTATACCGTTCAGCGCCGAGGTCGACGGTATTGGCAGAAGGTGGTGATTAAAGGACTTTGCTCGAACATGTCTATAAGCTCCGTCGGTGTGTTTTGCAGGTGAGCTCTGTTGAGAGCTCAGGCTTGCCAAACTAGCTTTCAGCACTTCATTTTCTAGCAGCTAAGAGAAACGGGACCTACTGACAACAAAAGCGTACAGGTTGGTAACCATGCCGGTGTAATTCCCACCGCCGCAAATGAAGGCTGTAGGGCTGCATAGTCCGTCATTGCGTATACCATTCAGCGCCGCGGTCGACGGTACTGGCAAAAGGTGGTGATTAAAGGACTTTGCTCGAACATGTCTATAAGCTCCGTCGGTGTGTTTTGCAGGTGAGCTCTGTTGAGAGCTCAGGCTTGCCAAACTAGCTTTCAGCACTTCATTTTCTAGCAGCTAAGAGAAACGGGACCTGCTAACAACAAAAGCGTACAGGTTGGTAACCATGCCGGTGTTATACTCACCGCCGCAAATGAAGGCGGTAGGGCTGCATAGTCCGTCATTGCGTATACCGTTCAGCGCCGAGGTCGACGGTATTGGCAGAAGGAGGTGATTAAAGGACTTTGCTCGAACATGTCTATAAGCTCCGTCGGTGCGTTTTGCAGGTGAGCTCTGTTGAGAGCTCAGGCTTGCCAAACTAGCTTTCAGCACTTCATTTTCTAGCAGCTAAGAGAAACGGGACCTACTGACAACAAAAGCGTACAGGTTGGTAACCATGCCGGTATTATACTCACCGCCGCAAATGAAGGCGGTAGGGCTGCATAGTCCGTCATTGCGTATAGCATTCAGCGCCGAGGTCGACGGTATTGGCAGAAGGTGGTGATTAAAGTACTTTGCTCGAACATGTCTATAAGCTCCGCCGGTGTGTTTTGCAGGTGAGCTCTGTTGAGAGCTCAGGCTTGTCAAACGAGCTTTCAGCAATTCATTTTCTAGCAGCTAAGAGAAACGGGACCTGCTAACAACAAAAGCGTACAGGTTGGTAACCATGCCGGTGTAATTCCCACCGCCGCAAATGAAGGCTGTAGGGCTGCATAGTCCGTCATTGCGTATACCATTCAGCGCCGCGGTCGACGGTACTGGCAAAAGGTGGTGATTAAAGGACTTTGCTCGAACATGTCTATAAGCTCCGTCGGTGTGTTTTGCAGGTGAGCTCTGTTGAGAGCTCAGGCTTGTCAAAGTAGCTTTCAGCACTTCATTTTCTAGCAGCTAAGAGAAACGGGACCTACTAACAACAAAAGCGTACAGGTTGGTAACCATGCCGGTGTTATACCCACCGCCGCAAATGAAGGCGGTAGGGCTGCATAGTCCGTCATTGCGTATAGCATTCAGCGCCGAGGTCGACGGTATTGGCAGAAGGTGGTGATTAAAGGACTTTGCTCGAACATGTCTAAGCTCCGTCGGCGTGTTTTGCAGGTGAGCTCTGTTGAGAGCTCAGGCTTGTCAAACGAGCTTTAAGCAATTCATTTTCTAGCAGCTAAGAGAAACGGGACCTGCTAACAACAAAAGCGTACAGGTTGGTAACCATGCCGGTGTTATACTCACCGCCGCAAATGAAGGCGGTAGGGCTGCATAGTCCGTCATTGCGTATAGCATTCAGCGCCGAGGTCGACGGTATTGGCAGAAGGTGGTGATTAAAGGACTTTGCTCGAACATGTGTATAAGCTCCGTCGGTGTGTTTTGCAGGTGAGCTCTGTTGAGAGCTCAGGCTTGTCAAACTAGCTTTCAGCACTCCATTTTCTAGCAGCTAAGAGAAACGGAACCTGCTAACAACAAAAGCGTACAGGTTGGTAACCATGCCGGTGTTATACTCACCGCCGCAAATGAAGGCGGTAGGGCTGCATAGTCCGTCATTGCGTATAGCATTCAGCGCCGAGGTCGACGGTATTGGCAGAAGGTGGTGATTAAAGGACTGCTCGAACATGTCTAAGCTCCGTCGGCGTGTTTTGCAGGTGAGCTCTGTTGAGAGCTCAGGCTTGTCAAACGAGCTTTAAGCAATTCATTTTCTAGCAGCTAAGAGAAACGGGACCTGCTAACAACAAAAGCGTACAGGTTGGTAACCATGCCGGTGTTATACCCACCGCCGCAAATGAAGGCGGTAGGGCTGCATAGTCCGTCATTGCGTATACCGTTCAGCGCCGAGGTCGACGGTATTGGCAGAAGGTGGTGATTAAAGGACTTTGCTCGAACATGTCTATAAGCTCCGTCGGTGTGTTTTGCAGGTGAGCTCTGTTGAGATTTCAGGCTTGCCAAACTAGCTTTCAGCACTTCATTTTCTAGCAGCTAAGAGAAACGGGACCTGCTAACAACAAAAGCGTACAGGTTGGTAACCATGCCGGTGTAATTCCCACCGCCACAAATGAAGGCTGTAGGGCTGCATAGTCCGTCATTGCGTATAGCATTCAGCGCCGAGGTCGACGGTATTGGCAGAAGGTGGTGATTAAAGGACTTTGCTCGAACATGTCTATAAGCTCCGTCGGTGTGTTTTGCAGGTGAGCTCTGTTGAGATTTCAGGCTTGCCAAACTAGCTTTCAGCACTTCATTTTCTAGCAGCTAAGAGAAACGGGACCTGCTAACAACAAAAGTGTACAGGTTGGTAACCATGCCGGTGTTATACCCACCGCCGCAAATGAAGGCGGTAGGGCTGCATAGTCCGTCATTGCGTATACCGTTCAGCGCCGAGGTCGACGGTATTGGCAGAAGGAGGTGATTAAAGGACTTTGCTCGAACATGTCTATAAGCTCCGACGGTGTTTTGCAGGTGAGCTCTGTTGAGAGCTCAGGCTTGTCAAACTAGCTTTCAGCACTTCATTTTCTAGCAGCTAAGAGAAACGGGACCTGCTAACAACAAAAGCGTACAGGTTGGTAACCATGCCGGTGTTATACTCACCGCCGCAAATGAAGGCGGTAGGGCTGCATAGTCCGTCATTGCGTATAGCATTCAGCGCCGAGGTCGACGGTATTGGCAGAAGGTGGTGATTAAAGGACTTTGCTCGAACATGTCTATAAGCTCCGTCGGTGTGTTTTGCAGGTGAGCTCTGTTGAGAGCTCAGGCTTGTCAAACTAGCTTTCAGCACTTCATTTTCTAGCAGCTAAGAGAAACGGGACCTGCTAACAACAAAAGCGTACAGGTTGGTAACCATGCCGGTGTTATACTCACCGCCGCAAATGAAGGCGGTAGGGCTGCATAGTCCGTCATTGCGTATACCATTCAGCGCCGAGGTCGACGGTATTGGCAGAAGGTGGTGAATAAAGGACTTTGCTCGAACATGTCTATAAGCTCCGTCGGAGTGTTTTGCAGGTGAGCTCTGTTGAGAGCTCAGGCTTGTCAAACTAGCTTTCAGCACTTCATTTTCTAGCAGCGAAGAGAAACGGGACCTGCTAACAACAAAAGCGTACAGGTTGGTAACCATGCCGGTGTTATACTCACCGCCGCAAATGAAGGCGGTAGGGCTGCATAGTCCGTCATTGCGTATAGCATTCAGCGCCGAGGTCGACGGTATTGGCAGAAGGAGGTGATTAAAGGACTTTGCTCGAACATGTCTATAAGCTCCGTCGGTGTGTTTTGCAGGTGAGCTCTGTTGAGAGCTCAGGCTTGTCAAACTAGCTTTCAGCACTTCATTTTCTAGCAGCTAAGAGAAACGGGACCTGCTAACAACAAAAGCGTACAGGTTGGTAACCATGCCGGTGTTATACTCACCGCCGCAAATGAAGGCGGTAGGGCTGCATAGTCCGTCATTGCGTATACCGTTCAGCGCCGAGGTCGACGGTATTGGCAGAAGGAGGTGATTAAAGGACTTTGCTCGAACATGTCTATAAGCTCCGTCGGTGTGTTTTGCAGGTGAGCTCTGTTGAGAGCTCAGGCTTGTCAAACTAGCTTTCAGCACTTCATTTTCTAGCAGCTAAGAGAAACGGGACCTGCTAACAACAAAAGCGTACAGGTTGGTAACCATGCCGGTGTTATACTCACCGCCGCAAATGAAGGCGGTAGGGCTGCATAGTCCGTCATTGCGTATACCGTTCAGCGCCGAGGTCGACGGTATTGGCAGAAGGAGGTGATTAAAGGACTTTGCTCGAACATGTCTATAAGCTCCGTCGGTGTGTTTTGCAGGTGAGCTCTGTTGAGAGCTCAGGCTTGTCAAACTAGCTTTCAGCGCTCCATTTTCTAGCAGCTAAGAGAAACGGGACCTGCTAACAACAAAAGCGTACAGGTTGGTAACCATGCCGGTGTTATACTCACCGCCGCAAATGAAGGCGGTAGGGCTGCATAGTCCGTCATTGCGTATACCGTTCAGCGCCGAGGTCGACGGTATTGGCAGAAGGAGGTGATTAAAGGACTTTGCTCGAACATGTCTATAAGCTCCGTCGGTGTGTTTTGCAGGTGAGCTCTGTTGAGAGCTCAGGCTTGTCAAACTAGCTTTCAGCACTTCATTTTCTAGCAGCTAAGAGAAACGGAACCTGCTAACAACAAAAGCGTACAGGTTGGTAACCATGCCGGTGTTATACTCACCGCCGCAAATGAAGGCGGTAGGGCTGCATAGTCCGTCATTGCGTATACCGTTCAGCGCCGAGGTCGACGGTATTGGCAGAAGGTGGTGATTAAAGGACTTTGCTCGAACATGTCTATAAGCTCCGTCGGTGTGTTTTGCAGGTGAGCTCTGTTGAGAGCTCAGGCTTGTCAAACTAGCTTTCAGCACTCCATTTTCTAGCAGCTAAGAGAAACGGGACCTGCTAACAACAAAAGCGTACAGGTTGGTAACCATGCCGGTGTTATACTCACCGCCGCAAATGAAGGCGGTAGGGCTGCATAGTCCGTCATTGCGTATACCGTTCAGCGCCGAGGTCGACGGTATTGGCAGAAGGAGGTGATTAAAGGACTTTGCTCGAACATGTCTATAAGCTCCGTCGGTGTGTTTTGCAGGTGAGCTCTGTTGAGAGCTCAGGCTTGTCAAACTAGCTTTCAGCACTTCATTTTCTAGCAGCTAAGAGAAACGGGACCTGCTAACAACAAAAGCGTACAGGTTGGTAACCATGCCGGTGTTATACTCACCGCCGAGAATGAAGGCGGTAGGGCTGCATAGTCCGTCATTGCGTATAGCATTCAGCGCCGAGGTCGACGGTATTGGCAGAAGGTGGTGATTAAAGGACTTTGCTCGAACATGTCTATAAGCTCCGTCGGTGTGTTTTGCAGGTGAGCTCTGTTGAGAGCTCAGGCTTGTCAAACTAGCTTTCAGCACTCCATTTTCTAGCAGCTAAGAGAAACGGGACCTGCTAACAACAAAAGCGTACAGGTTGGTAACCATGCCGGTGTTATACTCACCGCCGCAAATGAAGGCGGTAGGGCTGCATAGTCCGTCATTGCGTATAGCATTCAGCGCCGAGGTCGACGGTATTGGCAGAAGGTGGTGATTAAAGGATTTTGCTCGAACATGTCTATAAGCTCCGTCGGTGTGTTTTGCAGGTGAGCTCTGTTGAGAGCTCAGGCTTGTCAAACTAGCTTTCAGCACTTCATTTTCTAGCAGCTAAGAGAAACGGGACCTGCTAACAACAAAAGCGTACAGGTTGGTAACCATGCCGGTGTTATACTCACCGCCGCAAATGAAGGCGGTAGGGCTGCATAGTCCGTCATTGCGTATAGCATTCAGCGCCGAGGTCGACGGTATTGGCAGAAGGAGGTGATTAAAGGACTTTGCTCGAACATGTCTATAAGCTCCGTCCGTGTGTTTTGCAGGTGAGCTCTGTTGAGAGCTCAGGCTTGTCAAACTAGCTTTCAGCACTCCATTTTCTAGCAGCTAAGAGAAACGGGACCTGCTAACAACAAAAGCGTACAGGTTGGTAACCATGCCGGTGTTATACTCACCGCCGCAAATGAAGGCGGTAGGGCTGCATAGTCCGTCATTGCGTATAGCATTCAGCGCCGAGGTCGACGGTATTGGCAGAAGGAGGTGATTAAAGGACTTTGCTCGAACATGTCTATAAGCTCCGTCGGTGTGTTTTGCAGGTGAGCTCTGTTGAGAGCTCAGGCTTGTCAAACTAGCTTTCAGCACTTCATTTTCTAGCAGCTAAGAGAAACGGGACCTGCTAACAACAAAAGCGTACAGGTTGGTAACCATGCCGGTGTTATACTCACCGCCGCAAATGAAGGCGGTAGGGCTGCATAGTCCGTCATTGCGTATAGCATTCAGCGCCGAGGTCGACGGTATTGGCAGAAGGTGGTGATTAAAGGACTTTGCTCGAACATGTCTATAAGCTCCGTCGGTGTGTTTTGCAGGTGAGCTCTGTTGAGAGCTCAGGCTTGTCAAACTAGCTTTCAGCACTCCATTTTCTAGCAGCTAAGAGAAACGGGACCTGCTAACAACAAAAGCGTACAGGTTGGTAACCATGCCGGTGTTATACTCACCGCCGCAAATGAAGGCGGTAGGGCTGCATAGTCCGTCATTGCGTATAGTATTCAGCGCCGAGGTCGACGGTATTGGCAGAAGGAGGTGATTAAAGGACTTTGCTCGAACATGTCTATAAGCTCCGTCGGTGTGTTTTGCAGGTGAGCTCTGTTGAGAGCTCAGGCTTGTCAAACTAGCTTTCAGCACTCCATTTTCTAGCAGCTAAGAGAAACGGGACCTGCTAACAACAAAAGCGTACAGGTTGGTAACCATGCCGGTGTTATACTCACCGCCGCAAATGAAGGCGGTAGGGCTGCATAGTCCGTCATTGCGTATAGCATTCAGCGCCGAGGTCGACGGTATTGGCAGAAGGTGGTGATTAAAGGACTTTGCTCGAACATGTCTATAAGCTCCGTCGGTGTGTTTTGCAGGTGAGCTCTGTTGAGAGCTCAGGCTTGTCAAACTAGCTTTCAGCACTCCATTTTCTAGCAGCTAAGAGAAACGGGACCTGCTAACAACAAAAGCGTACAGGTTGGTAACCATGCCGGTGTTATACTCACCGCCGCAAATGAAGGCGGTAGGGCTGCATAGTCCGTCATTGCGTATAGCATTCAGCGCCGAGGTCGACGGTATTGGCAGAAGGAGGTGATTAAAGGACTTTGCTCGAACATGTCTATAAGCTCCGTCGGTGTGTTTTGCAGGTGAGCTCTGTTGAGAGCTCAGGCTTGTCAAACTAGCTTTCAGCACTCCATTTTCTAGCAGCTAAGAGAAACGGGACCTGCTAACAACAAAAGCGTACAGGTTGGTAACCATGCCGGTGTTATACTCACCGCCGCAAATGAAGGCGGTAGGGCTGCATAGTCCGTCATTGCGTATAGCATTCAGCGCCGAGGTCGACGGTATTGGCAGAAGGTGGTGATTAAAGGACTTTGCTCGAACATGTCTATAAGCTCCGTCGGTGTGTTTTGCAGGTGAGCTCTGTTGAGAGCTCAGGCTTGTCAAACTAGCTTTCAGCACTCCATTTTCTAGCAGCTAAGAGAAACGGGACCTGCTAACAACAAAAGCGTACAGGTTGGTAACCATGCCGGTGTTATACTCACAGCCGCAAATGAAGGCGGTAGGGCTGCATAGTCCATCATTGCGTATAGCATTCAGCGCCGAGGTCGACGGTATTGGCAGAAGGTGGTGATTAAAGGACTTTGCTCGAACATGTCTATAAGCTCCGTCGGTGTGTTTTGCAGGTGAGCTCTGTTGAGAGCTCAGGCTTGTCAAACTAGCTTTCAGCACTCCATTTTCTAGCAGCTAAGAGAAACGGGACCTGCTAACAACAAAAGCGTACAGGTTGGTAACCATGCCGGTGTTATACTCACCGCCGCAAATGAAGGCGGTAGGGCTGCATAGTCCGTCATTGCGTATAGCATTCAGCGCCGAGGTCGACGGTATTGGCAGAAGGTGGTGATTAAAGGACTTTGCTCGAACATGTCTATAAGCTCCGTCGGTGTGTTTTGCAGGTGAGCTCTGTTGAGAGCTCAGGCTTGTCAAACTAGCTTTCAGCACTTCATTTTCTAGCAGCTAAGAGAAACGGGACCTGCTAACAACAAAAGCGTACAGGTTGGTAACCATGCCGGTGTTATACTCACCGCCGCAAATGAAGGCGGTAGGGCTGCATAGTCCGTCATTGCGTATAGCATTCAGCGCCGAGGTCGACGGTATTGGCAGAAGGTGGTGATTAAAGGACTTTGCTCGAACATGTCTATAAGCTCCGTCGGTGTGTTTTGCAGGTGAGCTCTGTTGAGAGCTGATGCTTGTCAAACGAGCTTTCAGCAATTCATTTTCTAGCAGCTAAGAGAAACGGCACCTGCTAACAACAAAAGCGTACAGGTTGGTAACCATGCCGGTGTTATACCCACCGCCGCAAATGAAGGCTGTAGGGCTGCATAGTCCGTCATTGCGTATACCATTCAGCGCCGAGGTCGACGGTATTGGCAGAAGGTGGTGATTAAAGGACTTTGCTCGAACATGTCTATAAGCTCCGTCGGTGTGTTTTGCAGGTGAGCTCTGTTGAGAGCTGATGCTTGTCAAACGAGCTTTCAGCAATTCATTTTCTAGCAGCTAAGAGAAACGGGACCTGCTAATAACAAGAGCGTAAAGGTTGGTAACCATGCCGGTGTAATTCCCACCGCCGCAAATAAAGGCTGTAGGGCTGCATAGTCCGTCATTGCGTATACCATTCAGCGCCGAGGTCGACGGTATTGGCAGAAGGTGGTGATTAAAGGACTTTGCTCGAACATGTCTATAAGCTCCGTCGGTGTGTTTTGCAGGTGAGCTCTGTTGAGAGTTCAGGCTTGCCAAACTAGCTTTCAGCACTTCATTTTCTAGCAGCTAAGAGAAACGGGACCTGCTAACAACAAACGCGTACAGGTTGGTAACCATGCCGGTGTTATACCCACCGCCGCAAATGAAGGCGGTAGGGCTGCATAGTCCGTCATTGCGTATACCATTCAGCGCCGAGGTCGACGGTATTGGCAGAAGGTGGTGATTAAAGGACTTTGCTCGAACATGTCTATAAGCTCCGTCGGTGTGTTTTGCAGGTGAGCTCTGTTGAGAGTTCAGGCTTGCCAAACTAGCTTTCAGCACTTCATTTTCTAGCAGCTAAGAGAAACGGGACCTGATAACAACAAACGCGTACAGGTTGGTAACCATGCCGGTGTTATACCCACCGCCGCAAATGAAGGCGGTAGGGCTGCATAGTCCGTCATTGCGTATACCATTCAGCGCCGAGGTCGACGGTATTGGCAGAAGGTGGTGATTAAAGGACTTTGCTCGAACATGTCTATAAGCTCCGTCGGTGTGTTTTGCAGGTGAGCTCTGTTGAGAGTTCAGGCTTGCCAAACTAGCTTTCAGCACTTCATTTTCTAGCAGCTAAGAGAAACGGGACCTGCTAACAACAAACGCGTACAGGTTGGTAACCATGCCGGTGTTATACCCACCGCCGCCAATGAAGGCGGTAGGGCTGCATAGTCCGTCATTGCGTATACCATTCAGCGCCGAGGTCGACGGTATTGGCAGAAGGTGGTGATTAAAAGACTTTGCTCGAACATGTCTATAAGCTCCGTCGGTGTGTTTTGCAGGTGAGCTCTGTTGAGAGCTCAGGCTTGCCAAACTAGCTTTCAGCACTTCATTTTCTAGCAGCTAAGAGAAACGGGACCTGCTAACAACAAAAGCGTACAGGTTGGTAACCATGCCGGTGTAATTCCCACCGCCGCAAATAAAGGCTGTAGGGCTGCATAGTCCGTCATTGCGTATACCATTCAGCGCCGAGGTCGCCGGTACTGGCAGAAGGTGGTGATTAAAGGACATTGCTCGAACATGTCTATAAGCTCCGTCGGTGTGTTTTGCAGGTGAGCTCTGTTGTGAGCTCAGGCTTGTCAAACTAGCTTTCAGCACTTCATTTTCTAGCAGCTAAGAGAAACGGGACCTGCTAACAACAAAAGCGTACAGGTTGGTAACCATGCCGGTGTAATTCCCACCGCCGCAAATAAAGGCTGTAGGGCTGCATAGTCCGTCATTGCGTATACCGTTCAGCGCCGAGGTCGACGGTATTGGCAGAAGGTGGTGATTAAAGGACTTTGCTCGAACATGTCTGTAAGCTCCGTCGGTGTGTTTTGCAGGTGAGCTCTGTTGAGAGCTGATGCTTGTCAAACGAGCTTTCAGCAATTCATTTTCTAGCAGCTAAGAGAAACGGGACCTGCTAATAACAAGAGTGTAAAGGTTGGTAACCATGCCGGTGTTATTCCCACCGCCGCAAATGAAGGCTGTAGGGCTGCATAGTCCGTCATTGCGTATACCATTCAGCGCCGAGGTCGACGGTATTGGCAGAAGGTGGTGATTAAAGGACTTTGCTCGAACATGTCTATAAGCTCCGTCGGTGTGTTTTGCAGGTGTTGAGAGCTGATGCTTGTCAAACGAGCTTTCAGCAATTCATTTTCTAGCAGCTAAGAGAAACGGGACCTGCTAATAACAAGAGCGTAAAGGTTGGTAACCATGCCGGTGTAATTCCCACCGCCGCAAATAAAGGCTGTAGGGCTGCATAGTCCGTCACTGCGTATACCGTTCAGCGCCGAGGTCGACGGTATTGGCAGAAGGTGGTGATTAAAGGACTTTGCTCGAACATGTCTATAAGCTCCGTCGGTGTGTTTTGCAGGTGAGCTCTGTTGAGAGCTGATGCTTGTCAAACGAGCTTTCAGCAATTCATTTTCTAGCAGCTAAGAGAAACGGGACCTGCTAATAACAAGAGCGTAAAGGTTGGTAACCATGCCGGTGTAATTCCCACCGCCGCAAATAAAGGCTGTAGGGCTGCATAGTCCGTCACTGCGTATACCGTTCAGCGCCGAGGTCGACGGTATTGGCAGAAGGTGGTGATTAAAGGACTTTGCTCGAACATGTCTATAAGCTCCGTCGGTGTGTTTTGCAGGTGAGCTCTGTTGAGAGCTGATGCTTGTCAAACGAGCTTTCAGCAATTCATTTTCTAGCAGCTAAGAGAAACGGGAGCTGCTAACAACAAGAGCGTACAGGTTGGTAACCATGCCGGTGTAATTCCTACCGCCGCAAATGAAGGCTGTAGGGCTGCATAGTCCGTCATTGCGTATACCGTTCAGCGCCGAGGTCGACGGTATTGGCAGAAGGTGGTGATTAAAGGACTTTGCTCGAACATGTCTATAAGCTCCGTCGGTGTGTTTTACAGGTGAGCTCTGTTGTGAGCTCAGGCTTGTCAAACTAGCTTTCAGCACTTAATTTTCTAGCAGCTAAGAGAAACGGGACCTGCTAACAACAAGAGCGTACAGGTTGGTAACCATGCCGGTGTAATTCCCACCGCCGCAAATGAAGGCTGTAGGGCTGCATAGTCCGTCATTGCGTATACCGTTCAGCGCCGAGGTCGACGGTATTGGCAGAAGGTGGTGATTAAAGGACTTTGCTCGAACATGTCTATAAGCTCCGTCGGTGTGTTTTGCAGGTGAGCTCTGTTGAGAGCTGATGCTTGTCAAACGAGCTTTCAGCAATTCATTTTCTAGCAGCTAAGAGAAACGGGACCTGCTAATAACAAGAGCGTAAAGGTTGGTAACCATGCCGGTGTAATTCCCACCGCCGCAAATAAAGGCTGTAGGGCTGCATAGTCCGTCATTGCGTATACCGTTCAGCGCCGAGGTCGACGGTATTGGCAGAAGGTGGTGATTAAAGGACTTTGCTCGAACATGTCTATAAGCTGCGTCGGTGTGTTTGGCAGGTGAGCTCTGTTGAGAGCTGATGCTTGTCAAACGAGCTTTCAGCAATTCATTTTCTAGCAGCTAAGAGAAACGGGACCTGCTAATAACAAGAGCGTAAAGGTTGGTAACCATGCCGGTGTTATTCCCACCGCCGCAAATGAAGGCTGTAGGGCTGCATAGTCCGTCATTGCGTATACCATTCAGCGCCGAGGTCGACGGTATTGGCAGAAGGTGGTGATTAAAGGACTTTGCTCGAACATGTCTATAAGCTCCGTCGGTGTGTTTTGCAGGCGAGCTCTGTTGAGAGCTGATGCTTGTCAAACGAGCTTTCAGCAATTCATTTTCTAGCAGCTAAGAGAAACGGGACCTGCTAATAACAAGAGCGTAAAGGTTGGTAACCATGCCGGTGTAATTCCCACCGCCGCAAATAAAGGCTGTAGGGTTGCATAGTCCGTCATTGCGTATACCATTCAGCGCCGAGGTCGACGGTATTGGCAGAAGGTGGTGATTAAAGGACTTTGCTCGAACATGTCTATAAGCTCCGTCGGTGTGTTTTGCAGGTGAGCTCTGTTGAGAGTTCAGGCTTGCCAAACTAGCTTTCAGCACTTCATTTTCTAGCAGCTAAGAGAAACGGGACCTGCTAACAACAAACGCGTACAGGTTGGTAACCATGCCGGTGTTATACCCACCGCCGCAAATGAAGGCGGTAGGGCTGCATAGTCCGTCATTGCGTATACCATTCAGCGCCGAGGTCGACGGTATTGGCAGAAGGTGGTGATTAAAAGACTTTGCTCGAACATGTCTATAAGCTCCGTCGGTGTGTTTTGCAGGTGAGCTCTGTTGAGAGCTGATGCTTGTCAAACGAGCTTTCAGCAATTCATTTTCTAGCAGCTAAGAGAAACGGGACCTGCTAATAACAAGAGCGTAAAGGTTGGTAACCATGCCGGTGTTATTCCCACCGCCGCAAATAAAGGCTGTAGGGCTGCATAGTCCGTCATTGCGTATACCATTCAGCGCCGAGGTCGACGGTATTGGCAGAAGGTGGTGATTAAAGGACTTTGCTCGAACATGTCTATAAGCTCCGTCGGTGTGTTTTGCAGGTGAGCTCTGTTGAGAGCTGATGCTTGTCAAACTAGCTTTCAGCACTCCATTTTCTAGCAGCTAAGAGAAACGGGACCTGCTAACAACAAAAGCGTACAGGTTGGTAACCATGCCGGTGTTATACTCACCGCCGCAAATAAAGGCTGTAGGGCTGCATAGTCCGTCATTGCGTATACCGTTCAGCGCCGAGGTCGACGGTATTGGCAGAAGGTGGTGATTAAAGGACTTTGCTCGAACATGTCTATAAGCTCCGTCGGTGTGTTTTGCAGGTGAGC
Organism: Amblyomma americanum; assembly: GCF_052857255.1. Taxonomy (NCBI): domain Eukaryota; kingdom Metazoa; phylum Arthropoda; class Arachnida; order Ixodida; family Ixodidae; genus Amblyomma; species Amblyomma americanum. The sequence continues at coordinate 224,435,332 of NC_135498.1, read as the reverse complement.
TCTGTTGAGAGCTGATGCTTGTCAAACGAGCTTTCAGCAATTCATTTTCTAGCAGCTAAGAGAAACGGGACCTGCTAACAACAAGAGCGTAAAGGTTGGTAACCATGCCGGTGTTATACTCACCGCCGCAAATGAAGGCGGTAGGGCTGCATAGTCCGTCATTGCGTATAGCATTCAGCGCCGAGGTCGACGGTATTGGCAGAAGGTGGTGATTAAAGGACTTTGCTCGAACATGTCTATAAGCTCCGTCGGTGTGTTTAGCAGGTGAGCTCTGTTGAGCGCTCAGGCTTGTCAAACTAGCTTTCAGCACTCCATTTTCTAGCAGCTAAGAGAAACGGGACCTGCTAACAACAAAAGCGTACAGGTTGGTAACCATGCCGGTGTTATACTCACCGCCGCAAATGAAGGCGGTAGGGCTGCATAGTCCGTCATTGCGTATAGCATTCAGCGCCGAGGTCGACGGTATTGGCAGAAGGTGGTGATTAAAGGACTTTGCTCGAACATGTCTAAGCTCCGTCGGCGTGTTTTGCAGGTGAGCTCTGTTGAGAGCTCAGGCTTGTCAAACGAGCTTTAAGCAATTCATTTTCTAGCAGCTAAGAGAAACGGGACCTGCTAACAACAAAAGCGTACAGGTTGGTAACCATGCCGGTGTAATTCCCACCGCCGCAAATAAAGGCTGTAGGGCTGCATAGTCCGTCATTGCGTATACCGTTCAGCGCCGAGGTCGACGGTATTGGCAGAAGGTGGTGATTAAAGGACTTTGCTCGAACATGTCTATAAGCTCCGTCGGTGTGTTTTGCAGGTGAGCTCTGTTGTGAGCTCAGGCTTGTCAAACGAGCTTTAAGCAATTCATTTTCTAGCAGCTAAGAGAAACGGGACCTGCTAACAACAAGAGCGTACAGGTTGGTAACCATGCCGGTGTAATTCCCACCGCCGCAAATAAAGGCTGTAGGGCTGCATAGTCCGTCATTGCGTATACCGTTCAGCGCCGAGGTCGACGTTATTGCAGAAGGTGGTGATTAAAGGACTTTGCTCGAACATGTCTATAAGCTCCGTCGGTGTGTTTTGCAGGTGAGCTCTGTTGAGAGCTCAGGCTTGTCAAACTAGCTTTCAGCACTTCATTTTCTAGCAGCTAAGAGAAACGGGACCTGCTAACAACAAAAGCGTACAGGTTGGTAACCATGCCGGTGTTATACTCACCGCCGCAAATGAAGGCGGTAGGGCTGCATAGTCCGTCATTGCGTATAGCATTCAGCGCCGAGGTCGACGGTATTGGCAGAAGGTGGTGATTAAAGGACTTTGCTCGAACATGTCTATAAGCTCCGTCGGTGTGTTTTGCAGGTGAGCTCTGTTGAGAGCTCAGGCTTGTCAAACTAGCTTTCAGCACTCCATTTTCTAGCAGCTAAGAGAAACGGGACCTGCTAACAACAAAAGCGTACAGGTTGGTAACCATGCCGGTGTTATACTCACCGCCGCAAATGAAGGCGGTAGGGCTGCATAGTCCGTCATTGCGTATAGCATTCAGCGCCGAGGTCGACGGTATTGGCAGAAGGTGGTGATTAAAGGACTTTGCTCGAACATGTCTAAGCTCCGTCGGCGTGTTTTGCAGGTGAGCTCTGTTGAGAGCTCAGGCTTGTCAAACTAGCTTTCAGCACTCCATTTTCTAGCAGCTAAGAGAAACGGGACCTGCTAACAACAAAAGCGTACAGGTTGGTAACCATGCCGGTGTTATACTCACCGCCGCAAATGAAGGCGGTAGGGCTGCATAGTCCGTCATTGCGTATAGCATTCAGCGCCGAGGTCGACGGTATTGGCAGAAGGTGGTGATTAAAGAACTTTGCTCGAACATGTCTATAAGCTCCGTCGGTGTGTTTTGCAGGTGAGCTCTGTTGAGAGCTCAGGCTTGTCAAACTAGCTTTCAGCACTCCATTTTCTAGCAGCTAAGAGAAACGGGACCTGCTAACAACAAAAGCGTACAGGTTGGTAACCATGCCGGTGTTATACTCACCGCCGCAAATGAAGGCGGTAGGGCTGCATAGTCCGTCATTGCGTATAGCATTCAGCGCCGAGGTCGACGGTATTGGCAGAAGGTGGTGATTAAAGGACTTTGCTCGAACATGTCTATAAGCTCCGTCGGCGTGTTTTGCAGGTGAGCTCTGTTGAGAGCTCAGGCTTGTCAAACGAGCTTTAAGCAATTCATTTTCTAGCAGCTAAGAGAAACGGGACCTGCTAACAACAAAAGCGTACAGGTTGGTAACCATGCCGGTGTTATACCCACCGCCGCAAATGAAGGCGGTAGGGCTGCATAGTCCGTCATTGCGTATACCGTTCAGCGCCGAGGTCGACGGTATTGGCAGAAGGTGGTGATTAAAGGACTTTGCTCGAACATGTCTATAAGCTCCGTCGGTGTGTTTTGCAGGTGAGCTCTGTTGTGAGCTCAGGCTTGTCAAACTAGCTTTCAGCACTTCATTTTCTAGCAGCTAAGAGAAACGGGACCTGCTAACAACAAAAGCGTACAGGTTGGTAACCATGCCGGTGTAATTCCCACCGCCGCAAATAAAGGCTGTAGGGCTGCATAGTCCGTCATTGCGTATACCGTTCAGCGCCGAGGTCGACGGTATTGGCAGAAGGTGGTGATTAAAGGACTTTGCTCGAACATGTCTATAAGCTCCGTCGGTGTGTTTTGCAGGTGAGCTCTGTTGAGAGCTGATGCTTGTCAAACGAGCTTTCAGCAATTCATTTTCTTGCAGCTAAGAGAAACGGGACCTGCTAACAACAAAAGCGTACAGGTTGGTAACCATGCCGGTGTTATTCCCACCGCCGCAAATGAAGGCTGTAGGGCTGCATAGTCCGTCATTGCGTATACCGTTCAGCGCCGAGGTCGACGGTATTGGCAGAAGGTGGTGATTAAAGGACATTGCTCGAACATGTCTATAAGCTCCGTCGGTGTGTTTTGCAGGTGAGCTCTGTTGAGAGCTGATGCTTGTCAAACGAGCTTTCAGCAATTCATTTTCTAGCAGCTAAGAGAAACGGGACCTACTAACAACAAAAGCGTACAGGTTGGTAACCATGCCGGTGTTATACCCACCGCCGCAAATGAAGGCGGTAGGGCTGCATAGTCCGTCATTGCGTATACCGTTCAGCGCCGAGGTCGACGGTATTGGCAGAAGGTGGTGATTAAAGGACTTTGCTCGAACATGTCTATAAGCTCCGCCGGTGTGTTTTGCAGGTGAGCTCTGTTGAGAGCTCAGGCTTGTCAAACTAGCTTTCAGCACTTCATTTTCTAGCAGGTAAGAGAAACGGGACCTACTAACAACAAAAGCGTACAGGTTGGTAACCATGCCGGTGTTATACTCACCGCCGCAAATGAAGGCGGTAGGGCTGCATAGTCCGTCATTGCGTATAGCATTCAGCGCCGAGGTCGACGGTATTGGCAGAAGGTGGTGATTAAAGGAATTTGCTCGAACATGTCTATAAGCTCCGCCGGTGTGTTTTGCAGGTGAGCTCTGTTGAGAGCTGATGCTTGTCAAACGAGCTTTCAGCAATTCATTTTCTAGCAGCTAAGAGAAACGGGACCTACTAACAACAAAAGCGTACAGGTTGGTAACCATGCCGGTGTTATACTCACCGCCGCAAATGAAGGCGGTAGGGCTGCATAGTCCGTCATTGCGTATAGCATTCAGCGCCGAGGTCGACGGTATTGGCAGAAGGTGGTGATTAAAGGACTTTGCTCGAACATGTCTATAAGCTCCGCCGGTGTGTTTTGCAGGTGAGCTCTGTTGAGAGCTCAGGCTTGTCAAACGAGCTTTCAGCAATTCATTTTCTAGCAGCTAAGAGAAACGGGACCTGCTAACAACAAAAGCGTACAGGTTGGTAACCATGCCGGTGTAATTCCCACCGCCGCAAATAAAGGCTGTAGGGCTGCATAGTCCGTCATTGCGTATACCATTCAGCGCCGAGGTCGACGGTACTGGCAGAAGGTGGTGATTAAAGGACATTGCTCGAACATGTCTATAAGCTCCGTCGGTGTGTTTTACAGGTGAGCTCTGTTGTGAGCTCAGGCTTGTCAAACAAGCTTTCAGCACTTCATTTTCTAGCAGCTAAGAGAAACGGGACCTGCTAACAACAAAAGCGTACAGGTTGGTAACCATGCCGGTGTAATTCCCACCGCCGCAAATAAAGGCTGTAGGGCTGCATAGTCCGTCATTGCGTATACCGTTCAGCGCCGAGGTCGACGGTATTGGCAGAAGGTGGTGATTAAAGGACTTTGCTCGAACATGTCTATAAGCTCCGTCGGTGTGTTTTGCAGGTGAGCTCTTTTGAGAGCTGATGCTTGTCAAACGAGCTTTCAGCAATTCATTTTCTAGCAGCTAAGAGAAACGGGACCTGCTAATAACAAGAGCGTAAAGGTTGGTAACCATGCCGGTGTTATTCCCACCGCCGCAAATGAAGGCGGTAGGGCTGCATAGTCCGTCATTGCGTATACCATTCAGCGCCGAGGTCGACGGTATTGGCAGAAGGTGGTGATTAAAGGACTTTGCTCGAACATGTCTATAAGCTCCGTCGGTGTGTTTTGCAGGTGAGCTCTGTTGAGAGCTCAGGCTTGCCAAACTAGCTTTCAGCACTTCATTTTCTAGCAGCTAAGAGAAACGGGACCTGCTAACAACAAAAGCGTACAGGTTGGTAACCATGCCGGTGTTATACTTACCGCCGCAAATGAAGGCGGTAGGGCTGCATAGTCCGTCATTGCGTATAGCATTCAGCGCCGAGGTCGACGGTATTGGCAGAAGGTGGTGATTAAAGGACTTTGCTCGAACATGTCTATAAGCTCTGTCGGTGTGTTTTGCAGGTGAGCTCTGTTGAGAGCTCAGGCTTGTCAAACTAGCTTTCAGCACTTCATTTTCTAGCAGCTAAGAGAAACGGGACCTGCTAACAACAAAAGCGTACAGGTTGGTAACCATGCCGGTGTTATACTCACCGCCGCAAATGAAGGCGGTAGGGCTGCATAGTCCGTCATTGCGTATAGCATTCAGCGCCGAGGTCGACGGTATTGGCAGAAGGTGGTGATTAAAGGACTTTGCTCGAACATGTCTATAAGCTCCGTCGGTGTGTTTTGCAGGTGACCTCTGTTGAGAGCTCAGGCTTGTCAAACTAGCTTTCAGCACTTCATTTTCTAGCAGCTAAGAGAAACGGGACCTGCTAACAACAAAAGCGTACAGGTTGGTAACCATGCCGGTGTTATACTCACCGCCGCAAATGAAGGCGGTAGGGCTGCATAGTCCGTCATTGCGTATAGCATTCAGCGCCGAGGTCGACGGTATTGGCAGAAGGTGGTGATTAAAGGACTTTGCTCGAACATGTCTATAAGCTCCGTCGGTGTGTTTTGCAGGTGAGCTCTGTTTAGAGCTCAGGCTTGTCAAACGAGCTTTCAGCACTCCATTTTCTAGCAGCTAAGAGAAACGGGACCTGCTAACAACAAAAGCGTACAGGTTGGTAACCATGCCGGTGTTATACTCACCGCCGCAAATGAAGGCGGTAGGGCTGCATAGTCCGTCATTGCGTATAGCATTCAGTGCCGAGGTCGACGGTATTGGCAGAAGGTGGTGATTAAAGGACTTTGCTCGAACATGTCTATAAGCTCCGTCGGCGTGTTTTGCAGGTGAGCTCTGTTGAGAGCTAAGGCTTGTCAAACGAGCTTTAAGCAATTCATTTTCTAGCAGCTAAGAGAAACGGGACCTGCTAACAACAAAAGCGTACAGGTTGGTAACCATGCCGGTGTTATACTCACCGCCGCAAATGAAGGCTGTAGGGCTGCATAGTCCGTCATTGCGTATAGCATTCAGCGCCGAGGTCGACGGTATTGGCAGAAGGTGGTGATTAAAGGACTTTGCTCGAACATGTCTATAAGCTCCGTCGGTGTGTTTTGCAGGTGAGCTCTGTTGAGATTTCAGGCTTGCCAAACTAGCTTTCAGCACTTCATTTTCTAGCAGCTAAGAGAAACGGGACCTGCTAATAACAAAAGTGTACAGGTTGGTAACCATGCCGGTGTTATACTCACCGCCGCAAATGAAGGCGGTAGGGCTGCATAGTCCGTCATTGCGTATACCGTTCAGCGCCGAGGTCGACGGTATTGGCAGAAGGTGGTGATTAAAGGACTTTGCTCGAACATGTCTATAAGCTCCGTCGGTGTGTTTTGCAGGTGAGCTCTGTTTAGAGCTCAGGCTTGTCAAACTAGCTTTCAGCACTTCATTTTCTAGCAGCTAAGAGAAACGGGACCTGCTAATAACAAAAGTGTACAGGTTGGTAACCATGCCGGTGTTATACTCACCGCCGCAAATGAAGGCGGTAGGGCTGCATAGTCCGTCATTGCGTATACCGTTCAGCGCCGAGGTCGACGGTATTGGCAGAAGGTGGTGATTAAAGGACTTTGCTCGAACATGTCTATAAGCTCCGTCGGTGTGTTTTGCAGGTGAGCTCTGTTGAGATTTCAGGCTTGCCAAACTAGCTTTCAGCACTTCATTTTCTAGCAGCTAAGAGAAACGGGACCTGCTAACAACAAAAGCGTACAGGTTGGTAACCATGCCGGTGTAATTCCCACCGCCGCAAATAAAGGCTGTAGGGCTGCATAGTCCGTCATTGCGTATACCGTTCAGCGCCGACGTCGACGGTACTGGCAGAAGGTGGTGATTAAAGGACTTTGCTCGAACATGTCTATAAGCTCCGTCGGTGTGTTTTGCAGGTGAGCTCTGTTGAGAGCTCAGGCTTGTCAAACTAGCTTTCAGCACTTCATTTTCTAGCAGCTAAGAGAAACGGGACCTGCTAATAACAAAAGTGTACAGGTTGGTAACCATGCCGGTGTTATACTCACTGCCGCAAATGAAGGCGGTAGGGCTGCATAGTCCGTCATTGCGTATACCGTTCAGCGCCGAGGTCGACGGTATTGGCAGAAGGTGGTGATTAAAGGACTTTGCTCGAACATGTCTATAAGCTCCGTCGGTGTGTTTTGCAGGTGAGCTCTGTTGAGAGCTCAGGCTTGTCAAACTAGCTTTCAGCACTTCATTTTCTAGCAGCTAAGAGAAACGGGACCTGCTAACAACAAAAGTGTACAGGTTGGTAACCATGCCGGTGTTATACTCACCGCCGCAAATGAAGGCGGTAGGGCTGCATAGTCCGTCATTGCGAATACCGTTCAGCGCCGAGGTCGACGGTACTGGCAGAAGGTGGTGATTAAAGGACTTTGCTCGAACATGTCTATAAGCTCCGTCGGTGTGTTTTGCAGGTGAGCTCTGTTGAGAGCTCAGGCTTGTCAAACTAGCTTTCAGCACTTCATTTTCTAGCAGCTAAGAGAAACGGGACCTGCTAACAACAAAAGCGTACAGGTTGGTAACCATGCCGGTGTAATTCCCACCGCCGCAAATAAAGGCTGTAGGGCTGCATAGTCCGTCATTGCGTATACCGTTCAGCGCCGAGGTCGACGGTATTGGCAGAAGGTGGTGATTAAAGGACTTTGCTCGAACATGTCTATAAGCTCCGTCGGTGTGTTTTGCAGGTGAGCTTTGTTGAGAGCTCAGGCTTGTCAAACTAGCTTTCAGCACTTCATTTTCTAGCAGCTAAGAGAAACGGGACCTGCTAATAACAAAAGTGTACAGGTTGGTAACCATGCCGGTGTTATACTCACCGCCGCAAATGAAGGCGGTAGGGCTGCATAGTCCGTCATTGCGTATACCGTTCAGCGCCGAGGTCGACGGTATTGGCAGAAGGTGGTGATTAAAGGACTTTGCTCGAACATGTCTATAAGCTCCGTCGGTGTGTTTTGCAGGTGAGCTCTGTTGAGAGCTCAGGCTTGTCAAACTAGCTTTCAGCACTTCATTTTCTAGCAGCTAAGAGAAACGGGACCTGCTAACAACAAAAGTGTACAGGTTGGTAACCATGCCGGTGTTATACTCACCGCCGCAAATGAAGGCGGTAGGGCTGCATAGTCCGTCATTGCGTATACCGTTCAGCGCCGAGGTCGACGGTACTGGCAGAAGGTGGTGATTAAAGGACTTTGCTCGAACATGTCTATAAGCTCCGTCAGTGTGTTTTGCAGGTGAGCTCTGTTGAGAGCTCAGGCTTGTCAAACTAGCTTTCAGCACTTCATTTTCTACCAGCTAAGAGAAACGGGACCTGCTAACAACAAAAGCGTACAGGTTGGTAACCATGCCGGTGTAATTCCCACCGCCGCAAATAAAGGCTGTAGGGCTGCATAGTCCGTCATTGCGTATACCGTTCAGCGCCGAGGTCGACGGTATTGGCAGAAGGTGGTGATTAAAGGACTTTGCTCGAACATGTCTATAAGCTCCGTCGGTGTGTTTTGCAGGTGAGCTCTGTTGAGAGCTCAGGCTTGTCAAACTAGCTTTCAGCACTTCATTTTCTAGCAGCTAAGAGAAACGGGACCTGCTAATAACAAAAGTGTACAGGTTGGTAACCATGCCGGTGTTATACTCTCCGCCGCAAATGAAGGCGGTAGGGCTGCATAGTCCGTCATTGCGTATACCGTTCAGCGCCGAGGTCGACGGTACTGGCAGAAGGTGGTGATTAAAGGACTTTGCTCGAACATGTCTATAAGCTCCGTCGGTGTGTTTTGCAGGTGAGCTCTGTTGAGAGCTCAGGCTTGCCAAACGAGCTTTCAGCAATTCATTTTCTAGCAGCTAAGAGAAACGGGACCTGCTAACAACAAGAGCGTAAAGGTTGGTAACCATGCCGGTGTTATTCCCACCGCCGCAAATGAAGGCGGTAGGGCTGCATAGTCCGTCATTGCGTATACCATTCAGCGCCGAGGTCGACGGTATTGGCAGAAGGTGGTGATTAAAGGACTTTGCTCGAACATGTCTATAAGCTCCGTCGGTGTGTTTTGCAGGTGAGCTCTGTTTAGAGCTCAGGCTTGTCAAACTAGCTTTCAGCACTTCATTTTCTAGCAGCTAAGAGAAACGGGACCTGCTAATAACAAAAGTGTACAGGTTGGTAACCATGCCGGTGTTATACTCACCGCCGCAAATGAAGGCGGTAGGGCTGCATAGTCCGTCATTGCGTATACCGTTCAGCGCCGAGGTCGACGGTATTGGCAGAAGGTGGTGATTAAAGGACTTTGCTCGAACATGTCTATAAGCTCCGTCGGTGTGTTTTGCAGGTGAGCTCTGTTGAGATTTCAGGCTTGCCAAACTAGCTTTCAGCACTTCATTTTCTAGCAGCTAAGAGAAACGGGACCTGCTAACAACAAAAGTGTACAGGTTGGTAACCATGCCGGTGTTATACTCACCGCCGCAAATGAAGGCGGTAGAGCTGCATAGTCCGTCATTGCGTATACCGTTCAGCGCCGAGGTCGACGGTACTGGCAGAAGGTGGTGATTAAAGGACTTTGCTCGAACATGTCTTTAAGCTCCGTCGGTGTGTTTTGCAGGTGAGCTCTGTTGAGAGCTCAGGCTTGTCAAACTAGCTTTCAGCACTTCATTTTCTAGCAGCTAAGAGAAACGGGACCTGCTAACAACGAAAGCGTACAGGTTGGTAACCATGCCGGTGTAATTCCCACCGCCGCAAATAAAGGCTGTAGGGCTGCATAGTCCGTCATTGCGTATAGCATTCAGCGCCGAGGTCGACGGTATTGGCAGAAGGAGGCGATTAAAGGACTTTGCTCGAACATGTCTATAAGCTCCGTCGGTGTGTTTTGCAGGTGAGCTCTGTTGAGAGCTCAGGCTTGCCAAACTAGCTCTCACCACTTCATTTTCTAGCAGCTAAGAGAAACGGGACCTGCTAACAACAAAAGCGTACAGGTTGGTAACCATGCCGGTGTAATTCCCACCGCCGCAAATGAAGGCGGTAGGGCTGCATAGTCCGTCATTGCGTATACCATTCAGCGCCGAGGTCGACGGTATTGGCAGAAGGTGGTGATTAAAGGACTTTGCTCGAACATGTCTATAAGCTCCGTCGGTGTGTTTTGCAGGTGAGCTCTGTTGAGAGCTCAGGCTTGCCAAACTAGCTTTCACCACTTCATTTTCTAGCAGCTAAGAGAAACGGGACCTGCTAACAACAAAAGCGTACAGGTTGGTAACCATGCCGGTGTAATTCCCACCGCCGCAAATGAAGGCGGTTGGGCTGCATAGTCCGTCATTGCGTATACCATTCAGCGCCGAGGTCGACGGTATTGGCAGAAGGAGGCGATTAAAGGACTTTGCTCGAACATGTCTATAAGCTCCGTCGGTGTGTTTTGCAGGTGAGCTCTGTTGAGAGCTCAGGCTTGTCAAACTAGCTTTCAGCACTTCATTTTCTAGCAGCTAAGAGAAACGGGACCTGCTAACAACAAAAGCGTACAGGTTGGTAACCATGCCGGTGTAATTCCCACCGCCGCAAATGAAGGCGGTAGGGCTGCATAGTCCGTCATTGCGTATACCATTCAGCGCCGAGGTCGACGGTATTGGCAGAAGGTGGTGATTAAAGGACTTTGCTCGAACATGTCTATAAGCTCCGTCGGTGTGTTTTGCAGGTGAGCTCTGTTTAGAGCTCAGGCTTGTCAAACTAGCTTTCAGCACTTCATTTTCTAGCAGCTAAGAGAAACGGGACCTGCTAATAACAAAAGTGTACAGGTTGGTAACCATGCCGGTGTTATACTCACCGCCGCAAATGAAGGCGGTAGGGCTGCATAGTCCGTCATTGCGTATACCGTTCAGCGCCGAGGTCGACGGTATTGGCAGAAGGTGGTGATTAAAGGACTTTGCTCGAACATGTCTATAAGCTCCGTCGGTGTGTTTTGCAGGTGAGCTCTGTTGAGATTTCAGGCTTGCCAAACTAGCTTTCAGCACTTCATTTTCTAGCAGCTAAGAGAAACGGGACCTGCTAACAACAAAAGTGTACAGGTTGGTAACCATGCCGGTGTTATACTCACCGCCGCAAATGAAGGCGGTAGGGCTGCATAGTCCGTCATTGCGTATACCGTTCAGCGCCGAGGTCGACGGTACTGGCAGAAGGTGGTGATTAAAGGACTTTGCTCGAACATGTCTATAAGCTCCGTCGGTGTGTTTTGCAGGTTAGCTCTGTTGAGAGCTCAGGCTTGTCAAACTAGCTTTCAGCACTTCATTTTCTAGCAGCTAAGAGAAACGGGACCTGCTAACAACAAAAGCGTACAGGTTGGTAACCATGCCGGTGTAATTCCCACCGCCGCAAATAAAGGCTGTAGGGCTGCATAGTCCGTCATTGCGTATAGCATTCAGCGCCGAGGTCGACGGTATTGGCAGAAGGAGGCGATTAAAGGACTTTGCTCGAACATGTCTATAAGCTCCGTCGGTGTGTTTTGCAGGTGAGCTCTGTTGAGAGCTCAGGCTTGCCAAACTAGCTCTCACCACTTCATTTTCTAGCAGCTAAGAGAAACGGGACCTGCTAACAACAAAAGCGTACAGGTTGGTAACCATGCCGGTGTAATTCCCACCGCCGCAAATGAAGGCGGTAGGGCTGCATAGTCCGTCATTGCGTATACCATTCAGCGCCGAGGTCGACGGTATTGGCAAAAGGTGGTGATTAAAGGACTTTGCTCGAACATGTCTATAAGCTCCGTCGGTGTGTTTTGCAGGTGAGCTCTGTTGAGAGCTCAGGCTTGCCAAACTAGCTTTCACCACTTCATTTTCTAGCAGCTAAGAGAAACGGGACCTGCTAACAACAAAAGCGTACAGGTTGGTAACCATGCCGGTGTAATTCCCACCGCCGCAAATGAAGGCGGTTGGGCTGCATAGTCCGTCATTGCGTATACCATTCAGCGCCGAGGTCGACGGTATTGGCAGAAGGAGGCGATTAAAGGACTTTGCTCGAACATGTCTATAAGCTCCGTCGGTGTGTTTTGCAGGTGAGCTCTGTTGAGAGCTCAGGCTTGTCAAACTAGCTTTCAGCACTTCATTTTCTAGCAGCTAAGAGAAACGGGACCTGCTAACAACAAAAGCGTACAGGTTGGTAACCATGCCGGTGTAATTCCCACCGCCGCAAATGAAGGCGGTAGGGCTGCATAGTCCGTCATTGCGTATACCATTCAGCGCCGAGGTCGACGGTATTGGCAGAAGGTGGTGATTAAAGGACTTTGCTCGAACATGTCTATAAGCTCCGTCGGTGTGTTTTGCAGGTGAGCTCTGTTGAGAGCTCAGGTTTGCCAAACTAGCTTTCAGCACTTCATTTTCTAGCAGCTAAGAGAAACGGGACCTGCTAACAACAAAAGCGTACAGGTTGGTAACCATGCCGGTGTAATTCCCACCGCCTCAAATAAAGGCTGTAGGGCTGCATAGTCCGTCATTGCGTATAGCATTCAGCGCCGAGGTCGACGGTATTGGCAGAAGGTGGTGATTAAAGGACTTTGCTCGAACATGTCTATAAGCTCCGTCGGTGTGTTTTGCAGGTGAGCTCTGTTGAGAGCTCAGGCTTGCCAAACGAGCTTTCAGCAATTCATTTTCTAGCAGCTAAGAGAAACGGGACCTGCTAACAACAAGAGCGTAAAGGTTGGTAACCATGCCGGTGTTATTCCCACCGCCGCAAATGAAGGCGGTAGGGCTGCATAGTCCGTCATTGCGTATACCATTCAGCGCCGAGGTCGACGGTATTGGCAGAAGGTGGTGATTAAAGGACTTTGCTCGAACATGTCTATAAGCTCCGTCGGTGTGTTTTGCAGGTGAGCTCTGTTTAGAGCTCAGGCTTGTCAAACTAGCTTTCAGCACTTCATTTTCTAGCAGCTAAGAGAAACGGGACCTGCTAATAACAAAAGTGTACAGGTTGGTAACCATGCCGGTGTTATACTCACCGCCGCAAATGAAGGCGGTAGGGCTGCATAGTCCGTCATTGCGTATACCGTTCAGCGCCGAGGTCGACGGTATTGGCAGAAGGTGGTGATTAAAGGACTTTGCTCGAACATGTCTATAAGCTCCGTCGGTGTGTTTTGCAGGTGAGCTCTGTTGAGATTTCAGGCTTGCCAAACTAGCTTTCAGCACTTCATTTTCTAGCAGCTAAGAGAAACGGGACCTGCTAACAACAAAAGTGTACAGGTTGGTAACCATGCCGGTGTTATACTCACCGCCGCAAATGAAGGCGGTAGGGCTGCATAGTCCGTCATTGCGTATACCGTTCAGCGCCGAGGTCGACGGTACTGGCAGAAGGTGGTGATTAAAGGACTTTGCTCGAACATGTCTATAAGCTCCGTCGGTGTGTTTTGCAGGTGAGCTCTGTTGAGAGCTCAGGCTTGTCAAACTAGCTTTCAGCACTTCATTTTCTAGCAGCTAAGAGAAACGGGACCTGCTAACAACAAAAGCGTACAGGTTGGTAACCATGCCGGTGTAATTCCCACCGCCGCAAATAAAGGCTGTAGGGCTGCATAGTCCGTCATTGCGTATAGCATTCAGCGCCGAGGTCGACGGTATTGGCAGAAGGAGGCGATTAAAGGACTTTGCTCGAACATGTCTATAAGCTCCGTCGGTGTGTTTTGCAGGTGAGCTCTGTTGAGAGCTCAGGCTTGCCAAACTAGCTCTCACCACTTCATTTTCTAGCAGCTAAGAGAAACGGGACCTGCTAACAACAAAAGCGTACAGGTTGGTAACCATGCCAATGTAATTCCCACCGCCGCAAATGAAGGCGGTAGGGCTGCATAGTCCGTCATTGCGTATACCATTCAGCGCCGAGGTCGACGGTATTGGCAGAAGGTGGTGATTAAAGGACTTTGCTCGAACATGTCTATAAGCTCCGTCGGTGTGTTTTGCAGGTGAGCTCTGTTGAGAGCTCAGGCTTGCCAAACTAGCTTTCACCACTTCATTTTCTAGCAGCTAAGAGAAACGGGACCTGCTAACAACAAAAGCGTACAGGTTGGTAACCATGCCGGTGTAATTCCCACCGCCGCAAATGAAGGCGGTTGGGCTGCATAGTCCGTCATTGCGTATACCATTCAGCGCCGAGGTCGACGGTATTGGCAGAAGGAGGCGATTAAAGGACTTTGCTCGAACATGTCTATAAGCTCCGTCGGTGTGTTTTGCAGGTGAGCTCTGTTGAGAGCTCAGGCTTGTCAAACTAGCTTTCAGCACTTCATTTTCTAGCAGCTAAGAGAAACGGGACCTGCTAACAACAAAAGCGTACAGGTTGGTAACCATGCCGGTGTAATTCCCACCGCCGCAAATGAAGGCGGTAGGGCTGCATAGTCCGTCATTGCGTATACCATTCAGCGCCGAGGTCGACGGTATTGGCAGAAGGTGGTGATTACAGGACTTTGCTCGAACATGTCTATAAGCTCCGTCGGTGTGTTTTGCAGGTGAGCTCTGTTGAGAGCTCAGGCTTGCCAAACTAGCTTTCAGCACTTCATTTTCTACCAGCTAAGAGAAACGGGACCTGCTAACAACAAAAGCGTACAGGTTGGTAACCATGCCGGTGTAATTCCCACCACCGCAAATAAAGGCTGTAGGGCTGCATAGTCCGTCATTGCGTATACCGTTCAGCGCCGAGGTCGACGGTATTGGCAGAAGGTGGTGATTAAAGGACTTTGCTCGAACATGTCTATAAGCTCCGTCGGTGTGTTTTGCAGGTGAGCTCTGTTGAGAGCTCAGGCTTGTCAAACTAGCTTTCAGCACTTCATTTTCTAGCAGCTAAGAGAAACGGGACCTGCTAATAACAAAAGTGTACAGGTTGGTAACCATGCCGGTGTTATACTCACCGCCGCAAATGAAGGCGGTAGGGCTGCATAGTCCGTCATTGCGTATACCGTTCAGCGCCGAGGTCGACGGTACTGGCAGAAGGTGGTGATTAAAGGACTTTGCTCGAACATGTCTATAAGCTCCGTCGGTGTGTTTTGCAGGTGAGCTCTGTTGAGAGCTCAGGCTTGCCAAACGAGCTTTCAGCAATTCATTTTCTAGCAGCTAAGAGAAACGGGACCTGCTAACAACAAGAGCGTAAAGGTTGGTAACCATGCCGGTGTTATTCCCACCGCCGCAAATGAAGGCGGTAGGGCTGCATAGTCCGTCATGGCGTATACCATTCAGCGCCGAGGTCGACGGTATTGGCAGAAGGTGGTGATTAAAGGACTTTGCTCGAACATGTCTATAAGCTCCGTCGGTGTGTTTTGCAGGTGAGCTCTGTTTAGAGCTCAGGCTTGTCAAACTAGCTTTCAGCACTTCATTTTCTAGCAGCTAAGAGAAACGGGACCTGCTAATAACAAAAGTGTACAGGTTGGTAACCATGCCGGTGTTATACTCACCGCCGCAAATGAAGGCGGTAGGGCTGCATAGTCCGTCATTGCGTATACCGTTCAGCGCCGAGGTCGACGGTATTGGCAGAAGGTGGTGATTAAAGGACTTTGCTCGAACATGTCTATAAGCTCCGTCGGTGTGTTTTGCAGGTGAGCTCTGTTGAGATTTCAGGCTTGCCAAACTAGCTTTCAGCACTTCATTTTCTAGCAGCTAAGAGAAACGGGACCTGCTAACAACAAAAGTGTACAGGTTGGTAACCATGCCGGTGTTATACTCACCGCCGCAAATGAAGGCGGTAGGGCTGCATAGTCCGTCATTGCGTATACCGTTCAGCGCCGAGGTCGACGGTACTGGCAGAAGGTGGTGATTAAAGGACTTTGCTCGAACATGTCTATAAGCTCCGTCGGTGTGTTTTGCAGGTGAGCTCTGTTGAGAGCTCAGGCTTGTCAAACTAGCTTTCAGCACTTCATTTTCTAGCAGCTAAGAGAAACGGGACCTGCTAACAACAAAAGCGTACAGGTTGGTAACCATGCCGGTGTAATTCCCACCGCCGCAAATAAAGGCTGTAGGGCTGCATAGTCCGTCATTGCGTATAGCATTCAGCGCCGAGGTCGACGGTATTGGCAGAAGGAGGCGATTAAAGGACTTTGCTCGAACATGTCTATAAGCTCCGTCGGCGTGTTTTGCAGGTGACCTCTGTTGAGAGCTCAGGCTTGCCAAACTAGCTCTCACCACTTCATTTTCTAGCAGCTAAGAGAAACGGGACCTGCTAACAACAAAAGCGTACAGGTTGGTAACCATGCCGGTGTAATTCCCACCGCCGCAAATGAAGGCGGTAGGGCTGCATAGTCCGTCATTGCGTATACCATTCAGCGCCGAGGTCGACGGTATTGGCAGAAGGTGGTGATTAAAGGACTTTGCTCGAACATGTCTATAAGCTCCGTCGGTGTGTTTTGCAGGTGAGCTCTGTTGAGAGCTCAGGCTTGCCAAACTAGCTTTCACCACTTCATTTTCTAGCAGCTAAGAGAAACGGGACCTGCTAACAACAAAAGCGTACAGGTTGGTAACCATGCCGGTGTAATTCCCACCGCCGCAAATGAAGGCGGTTGGGCTGCATAGTCCGTCATTGCGTATACCATTCAGCGCCGAGGTCGACGGTATTGGCAGAAGGAGGCGATTAAAGGACTTTGCTCGAACATGTCTATAAGCTCCGTCGGTGTGTTTTGCAGGTGAGCTCTGTTGAGAGCTCAGGCTTGTCAAACTAGCTTTCAGCACTTCATTTTCTAGCAGCTAAGAGAAACGGGACCTGCTAACAACAAAAGCGTACAGGTTGGTAACCATGCCGGTGTAATTCCCACCGCCGCAAATGAAGGCGGTAGGGCTGCATAGTCCGTCATTGCGTATACCATTCAGCGCCGAGGTCGACGGTATTGGCAGAAGGTGGTGATTAAAGGACTTTGCTCGAACATGTCTATAAGCTCCGTCGGTGTGTTTTGCAGGTGAGCTCTGTTGAGAGCTCAGGCTTGCCAAACTAGCTTTCAGCACTTCATTTTCTAGCAGCTAAGAGAAACGGGACCTGCTAACAACAAAAGCGTACAGGTTGGTAACCATGCCGGTGTAATTCCCACCGCCGCAAATAAAGGCTGTAGGGCTGCATAGTCCGTCATTGCGTATAGCATTCAGCGCCGAGGTCGACGGTATTGGCAGAAGGTGGTGATTAAAGGACTTTGCTCGAACATGTCTATAAGCTCCGTCGGTGTGTTTTGCAGGTGAGCTCTGTTGAGAGCTCAGGCTTGTCAAACTAGCTTTCACCACTTCATTTTCTAGCAGCTAAGAGAAACGGGACCTGCTAACAACAAAAGCGTACAGGTTGGTAACCATGCCGGTGTTATTCCCACCGCCGCAAATGAAGGCGGTAGGGCTGCATAGTCCGTCATTGCGTATACCATTCAGCGCCGAGGTCGACGGTATTGGCAGAAGGTGGTGATTAAAGGACTTTGCTCGAACATGTCTATAAGCTCCGTCGGTGTGTTTTGCAGGTGAGCTCTGTTGAGAGCTCAGGCTTGCCAAACGAGCTTTCAGCAATTCATTTTCTAGCAGCTAAGAGAAACGGGACCTGCTAACAACAAGATCGTAAAGGTTGGTAACCATGCCGGTGTTATTCCCACCGCCGCAAATGAAGGCGGTAGGGCTGCATAGTCCGTCATTGCGTATACCATTCAGCGCCGAGGTCGACGGTATTGGCAGAAGGTGGTGATTAAAGGACTTTGCTCGAACATGTCTATAAGCTCCGTCGGTGTGTTTTGGAGGTGAGCTCTGTTGAGAGCTCAGGCTTGTCAAACTAGCTTTCACCACTTCATTTTCTAGCAGCTAAGAGAAACGGGACCTGCTAACAACAAAAGCGTACAGGTTGGTAACCATGCCGGTGTAATTCCCACCGCCGCAAATAAAGGCTGTAGGGCTGCATAGTCCGTCATTGCGTATAGCATTCAGCGCCGAGGTCGACGGTATTGGCAGAAGGTGGTGATTAAAGGACTTTGCTCGAACATGTCTATAAGCTCCGTCGGTGTGTTTTGCAGGTGAGCTCTGTTGAGAGCTCAGGCTTGCCAAACGAGCTTTCAGCAATTCATTTTCTAGCAGCTAAGAGAAACGGGACCTGCTAACAACAAGAGCGTAAAGGTTGGTAACCATGCCGGTGTTATTCCCACCGCCGCAAATGAAGGCGGTAGGGCTGCATAGTCCGTCATTGCGTATACCATTCAGCGCCGAGGTCGACGGTATTGGCAGAAGGTGGTGATTAAAGGACTTTGCTCGAACATGTCTATAAGCTCCGTCGGTGTGTTTTGCAGGTGAGCTCTGTTGAGAGCTCAAGCTTGTCAAACGAGCTTTCAGCAATTCATTTTCTTGCAGCTAAGAGAAACGGGACCTGCTAATACCAAGAGCGTAAAGGTTGGTAACCATGCCGGTGTTATTCCCACCGCCGCAAATGAAGGCGGTAGGGCTGCATAGTCCGTCATTGCGTATACCATTCAGCGCCGAGGTCGACGGTATTGGCAGAAGGTGGTGATTAAAGGACTTTGCTCGAACATGTCTATAAGCTCCGTCGGTGTGTTTTGCAGGTGAGCTCTGTTGAGAGCTCAGGCTTGTCAAACTAGCTTTCACCACTTCATTTTCTAGCAGCTAAGAGAAACGGGACCTGCTAACAACAAAAGCGTACAGGTTGGTAACCATGCCGGTGTTATTCCCACCGCCGCAAATGAAGGCGGTAGGGCTGCATAGTCCGTCATTGCGTATACCATTCAGCGCCGAGGTCGACGGTATTGGCAGAAGGTGGTGATTAAAGGACTTTGCTCGAACATGTCTATAAGCTCCGTCGGTGTGTTTTGCAGGTGAGCTCTGTTGAGAGCTCAGGCTTGTCAAACTAGCTTTCACCACTTCATTTTCTAGCAGCTAAGAGAAAGGGGACCTGCTAACAACAAAAGCGTACAGGTTGGTAACCATGCCGGTGTTATTCCCACCGCCGCAAATGAAGGCGGTAGGGCTGCATAGTCCGTCATTGCGTATACCATTCAGCGCCGAGGTCGACGGTATTGGCAGAAGGTGGTGATTAAAGGACTTTGCTCGAACATGTCTATAAGCTCCGTCGGTGTGTTTTGCAGGTGAGCTCTGTTGAGAGCTCAGGCTTGCCAAACGAGCTTTCAGCAATTCATTTTCTTGCAGCTAAGAGAAACGGGACCTGCTAATAACAAGAGCGTAAAGGTTGGTAACCATGCCGGTGTTATTCCCACCGCCGCAAATGAAGGCGGTAGGGCTGCATAGTCCGTCATTGCGTATACCATTCAGCGCCGAGGTCGACGGTATTGGCAGAAGGTGGTGATTAAAGGACTTTGCTCGAACATGTCTATAAGCTCCGTCGGTGTGTTTTGCAGGTGAGCTCTGTTGAGAGCTCAAGCTTGTCAAACGAGCTTTCAGCACTTCATTTTCTTGCAGCTAAGAGAAACGGGACCTGCTAATAACAAGAGCGTAAAGGTTGGTAACCATGCCGGTGTTATTCCCACCGCCGCAAATGAAGGCGGTAGGGCTGCATAGTCCGTCATTGCGTATACCATTCAGCGCCGAGGTCGACGGTATTGGCAGAAGGTGGTGATTAAAGGACTTTGCTCGAACATGTCTATAAGCTCCGTCGGCGTGTTTTGCAGGTGAGCTCTGTTGAGAGCTCAGGCTTGTCAAACGAGCTTTCAGCAATTCATTTTCTAGCAGCTAAGAGAAACGGGACCTGCTAACAACAAGAGCGTAAAGGTTGGTAACCATGCCGGTGTTATTCCCACCGCCGCAAATGAAGGCGGTAGGGCTGCATAGTCCGTCATTGCGTATACCATTCAGCGCCGAGGTCGACGGTATTGGCAGAAGGTGGTGATTAAAGGACTTTGCTCGAACATGTCTATAAGCTCCGTCGGTGTGTTTTGCAGGTGAGCTCTGTTGAGAGCTCAGGCTTGTCAAACGAGCTTTCAGCAATTCATTTTCTAGCAGCTAAGAGAAACGGGACCTGCTAACAACAAGAGCGTAAAGGTTGGTAACCATGCCGGTGTTATTCCCACCGCCGCAAATGAAGGCGGAAGGGCTGCATAGTCCGTCATTGCGTATACCATTCAGCGCCGAGGTCGACGGTATTGGCAGAAGGTGGTGATTAAAGGACTTTGCTCGAACATGTCTATAAGCTCCGTCGGTGTGTTTTGCAGGTGAGCTCTGTTGAGAGCTCAAGCTTGTCAAACGAGCTTTCAGCACTTCATTTTCTTGCAGCTAAGAGAAACGGGACCTGCTAATAACAAGAGCGTAAAGGTTGGTAACCATGCCGGTGTTATTCCCACCGCCGCAAATGAAGGCGGTAGGGCTGCATAGTCCGTCATTGCGTATACCATTCAGCGCCGAGGTCGACGGTATTGGCAGAAGATGGTGAATAAAGGACTTTGCTCGAACATGTCTATAAGCTCCGTCGGTGTGTTTTGCAGGTGAGCTCTGTTGAGAGCTCAGGCTTGCCAAACGAGCTTTCAGCAATTCATTTTCTAGCAGCTAAGAGAAACGGGACCTGCTAACAACAAAAGCGTACAGGTTGGTAACCATGCCGGTGTTATTCCCACCGCCGCAAATGAAGGCGGTAGGGCTGCATAGTCCGTCATTGCGTATAACATTCAGCGCCGAGGTCGACGGTATTGGCAGAAGATGGTGATTAAAGGACTTTGCTCGAACATGTCTAAGCTCCGTCGGCGTGTTTTGCAGGTGAGCTCTGTTGAGAGCTCAGGCTTGTCAAACGAGCTTTCAGCACTTCATTTTCTAGCAGCTAAGAGAAACGGGACCTGCTAACAACAAAAGCGTACAGGTTGGTAACCATGCCGGTGTTATTCCCACCACCGCAAATGAAGGCGGTAGGGCTGCATAGTCCGTCATTGCGTATACCATTCAGCACCGAGGTCGACGGTATTGGCAGAAGATGGTGATGAAAGGACTTTGCTCGAACATGTCTATAAGCTCCGTCGGTGTGTTTTGCAGGTGAGCTCTGTTGAGAGCTCAGGCTTGTCAAACGAGCTTTCAGCACTTCATTTTCTTGCAGCTAAGAGAAACGGGACCTGCTAATAACAAGAGCGTAAAGGTTGGTAACCATGCCGGTGTTATTCCCACCGCCGCAAATGAAGGCGGTAGGGTTGCATAGTCCGTCATTGCGTATAGCATTCAGCGCCGAGGTCGACGGTATTGGCAGAAGATGGTGATGAAAGGACTTTGCTCGAAGATGTCTATAAGCTCCGTCGGTGTGTTTTGCAGGTGAGCTCTGTTGAGAGCTCAGGCTTGTCAAACGAGCTTTCAGCACTTCATTTTCTTGCAGCTAAGAGAAACGGGACCTGCTAATAACAAGAGCGTACAGGTTGGTAACCATGCCGGTGTTATTCCCACCGCCGCAAATGAAGGCGGTAGGGTTGCATAGTCCGTCATTGCGTATAGCATTCAGCGCCGAGGTCGACGGTATTGGCAGAAGGTGGTGATTAAAGGACTTTGCTCGAACATGTCTATAAGCTCCGTCGGTGTGTTTTGCAGGTGAGCTCTGTTGAGAGCTCAGGCTTGTCAAACGAGCTTTCAGCACTTCATTTTCTTGCAGCTAAGAGAAACGGGACCTGCTAATAACAAGAGCGTAAAGGTTGGTAACCATGCCGGTGTTATTCCCACCGCCGCAAATGAAGGCGGTAGGGTTGCATAGTCCGTCATTGCGTATACCATTCAGCGCCGAGGTCGACGGTATTGGCAGAAGATGGTGATGAAAGGACTTTGCTCGAACATGTCTATAAGCTCCGTCGGTGTGTTTTGCAGGTGAGCTCTGTTGAGAGCTCAGGCTTGTCAAACGAGCTTTCAGCACTTCATTTTCTTGCAGCTAAGAGAAACGGGACCTGCTAATAACAAGAGCGTAAAGGTTGGTAACCATGCCGGTGTTACTCCCACCGCCGCAAATGAAGGCGGTAGGGTTGCATAGTCCGTCATTGCGTATACCATTCAGCGCCGAGGTCGACGGTATTGGCAGAAGATGGTGATGAAAGGACTTTGCTCGAACATGTCTATAAGCTCCGTCGGTGTGTTTTGCAGGTGAGCTCTGTTGAGAGCTCAGGCTTGTCAAACGAGCTTTCAGCACTTCATTTTCTTGCAGCTAAGAGAAACGGGACCTGCTAATAACAAGAGCGTAAAGGTTGGTAACCATGCCGGTGTTATTCCCACCGCCGCAAATGAAGGCGGTAGGGTTGCATAGTCCGTCATTGCGTATACCATTCAGCGCCGAGGTCGACGGTATTGGCAGAAGATGGTGATGAAAGGACTTTGCTCGAACATGTCTATAAGCTCCGTCGGTGTGTTTTGCAGGTGAGCTCTTTTGAGAGCTCAGGCTTGTCAAACGAGCTTTCAGCACTTCATTTTCTTGCAGCTAAGAGAAACGGGACCTGCTAATAACAAGAGCGTAAAGGTTGGTAACCATGCCGGTGTTATTCCCACCGCCGCAAATGAAGGCGGTAGGGTTGCATAGTCCGTCATTGCGTATACCATTCAGCGCCGAGGTCGGCGGTATTGGCAGAAGATGGTGATGAAAGGACTTTGCTCGAACATGTCTATAAGCTCCGTCGGTGTGTTTTGCAGGTGAGCTCTGTTGAGAGCTCAGGCTTGTCAAACGAGCTTTCAGCACTTCATTTTCTTGCAGCTAAGAGAAACGGGACCTGCTAATAACAAGAGCGTAAAGGTTGGTAACCATGCCGGTGTTATTCCCACCGCCGCAAATGAAGGCGGTAGGGTTGCATAGTCCGTCATTGCGTATACCATTCAGAGCCGAGGTCGACGGTATTGGCAGAAGATGGTGATGAAAGGACTTTGCTCGAACATGTCTATAAGCTCCGTCGGTGTGTTTTGCAGGTGAGCTCTGTTGAGAGCTCAGGCTTGTCAAACGAGCTTTCAGCACTTCATTTTCTTGCAGCTAAGAGAAACGGGACCTGCTAATAACAAGAGCATAAAGGTTGGTAACCATGCCGGTGTTATTCCCACCGCCGCAAATGAAGGCGGTAGGGTTGCATAGTCCGTCATTGCGTATAGCATTCAGCGCCGAGGTCGACGGTATTGGCAGAAGATGGTGATGAAAGGACATTGCTCGAACATGTCTATAAGCTCCGTCGGTGTGTTTTGCAGGTGAGCTCTGTTGAGAGCTCAGGCTTGTCAAACGAGCTTTCAGCACTTCATTTTCTTGCAGCTAAGAGAAACGGGACCTGCTAATAACAAGAGCGTAAAGGTTGGTAACCATGCCGGTGTTATTCCCACCGCCGCAAATGAAGGCGGTAGGGTTGCATAGTCCGTCATTGCGTATACCATTCAGCGCCGATATCGACGGTATTGGCAGAAGGTGGTGATGAAAGAACTTTGCTCGAACATGTCTATAAGCTCCGTCGGTGTGTTTTGCAGGTGAGCTCTGTTGAGAGCTCAGGCTTGTCAAACGAGCTTTCAGCACTTCATTTTCTTGCAGCTAAGAGAAACGGGACCTGCTAATAACAAGAGCGTAAAGGTTGGTAACCATGCCGGTGTTATTCCCACCGCCGCAAATGAAGGCGGTAGGGTTGCATAGTCCGTCATTGCGTATACCATTCAGCGCCGAGGTCGACGGTATTGGCAGAAGGTGGTGATGAAAGGACTTTGCTCGAACATGTCTATAAGCTCCGTCGGTGTGTTTTGCAGGTGAGCTCTGTTGAGAGCTCAGGCTTGTCAAACGAGCTTTCAGCACTTCATTTTCTTGCAGCTAAGAGAAACGGGACCTGCTAATAACAAGAGCGTAAAGGTTGGTAACCATGCCGGTGTTATTCCCACCGCCGCAAATGAAGGCGGTAGGGTTGCATAGTCCGTCATTGCGTATACCATTCAGCGCCGAAGTCGACGGTATTGGCAGAAGATGGTGATGAAAGGACTTTGCTCGAACATGTCTATAAGCTCCGTCGGTGTGTTTTGCAGGTGAGCTCTGTTGAGAGCTCAGGCTTGTCAAACGAGCTTTCAGCACTTCATTTTCTTGCAGCTAAGAGAAACGGGACCTGCTAATAACAAGAGCGTAAAGGTTGGTAACAATGCCGGTGTTATTCCCACCGCCGCAAATGAAGGCGGTAGGGTTGCATAGTCCGTCATTGCGTATACCATTCAGCGCCGAGATCGACGGTATTGGCAGAAGGTGGTGATGAAAGAACTTTGCTCGAACATGTCTATAAGCTCCGTCGGTGTGTTTTGCAGGTGAGCTCTGTTGAGAGCTCAGGCTTGTCAAACGAGCTTTCAGCACTTCATTTTTTTGCAGCTAAGAGAAACGGGACCTGCTAATAACAAGAGCGTAAAGGTTGGTAACCATGCCGGTGTTATTCCCACCGCCGCAAATGAAGGCGGTAGGGCTGCATAGTCCGTCATTGCGTATACCATTCAGCGCCGAGGTCGACGGTATTGGCAGAAGGTGGTGATGAAAGGACTTTGCTCGAACATGTCTATAAGCTCCGTCGGTGTGTTTTGCAGGTGAGCTCTGTTGAGAGCTCAGGCTTGTCAAACGAGCTTTCAGAACTTCATTTTCTTGCAGCTAAGAGAAACGGGACCTGCTAATAACAAGAGCGTAAAGGTTGGTAACCATGCCGGTGTTATTCCCACCGCCGCAAATGAAGGCGGTAGGGTTGCATAGTCCGTCATTGCGTATAGCATTCAGCGCCGAGGTCGACGGTATTGGCAGAAGATGGTGATGAAAGGACTTTGCTCGAACATGTCTATAAGCTCCGTCGGTGTGTTTTGCAGGTGAGCTCTGTTGAGAGCTCAGGCTTGTCAAACGAGCTTTCAGCACTTCATTTTCTTGCAGCTAAGAGAAACGGGACCTGCTAATAACAAGAGCGTAAAGGTTGGTAACCATGCCGGTGTTATTCCCACCGCCGCAAATGAAGGCGGTAGGGCTGCATAGTCCGTCATTGCGTATAACATTCAGCGCCGAGGTCGACGGTATTGGCAGAAGATGGTGATGAAAGGACTTTGCTCGAACATGTCTATAAGCTCCGTCGGTGTGTTTTGCAGGTGAGCTCTGTTGAGAGCTCAGGCTTGTCAAACGAGCTTTCAGCACTTCATTTTCTTGCAGCTAAGAGAAACGGGACCTGCTAATAACAAGAGCGTACAGGTTGGTAACCATGCCGGTGTTATTCCCACCGCCGCAAATGAAGGCGGTAGGGTTGCATAGTCCGTCATTGCGTATACCATTCAGCGCCGAGGTCGACGGTATTGGCAGAAGGTGGTGATTAAAGGACTTTGCTCGAACATGTCTATAATCTCCGTCGGTGTGTTTTGCAGGTGAGCTCTGTTGAGAGCTCAGGCTTGTCAAACGAGCTTTCAGCACTTCATTTTCTTGCAGCTAAGAGAAACGGGACCTGCTAATAACAAGAGCGTAAAGGTTGGTAACCATGCCGGTGTTATTCCCACCGCCGCAAATGAAGGCGGTAGGGTTGCATAGTCCGTCATTGCGTATACCATTCAGCGTCGAGGTCGACGGTATTGGCAGAAGGTGGTGATTAAAGGACTTTGCTCGAACATGTCTATAATCTCCGTCGGTGTGTTTTGCAGGTGAGCTCTGTTCAGAGCTCAGGCTTGTCAAACGAGCTTTCAGCACTTCATTTTCTTGCAGCTAAGAGAAACGGGACCTGCTAACAACAAAAGCGTACAGGTTGGTAACCATGCCGGTGTTATTCCCACCGCCGCAAATGAAGGCGGTAGGGTTGCATAGTCCGTCATTGCGTATACCATTCAGCGCCGAGGTCGACGGTATTGGCAGAAGGTGGTGATTAAAGGACTTTGCTCGAACATGTCTATAAGCTCCGTCGGTGTGTTTTGCAGGTGAGCTCTGTTGAGAGCTCAGGCTTGTCAAACGAGCTTTCAGCACTTCATTTTCTTGCAGCTAAGAGAAACGGGACCTGCTAACAACAAAAGCGTACAGGTTGGTAACCATGCCGGTGTTATTCCCACCGCCGCAAATGAAGGCGGTAGGGTTGCATAGTCCGTCATTGCGTATACCATTCAGCGCCGAGGTCGACGGTATTGGCAGAAGGTGGTGATGAAAGGACTTTGCTCGAACATGTCTATAAGCTCCGTCGGTGTGTTTTGCAGGTGAGCTCTGTTGAGAGCTCAGGCTTGTCAAACGAGCTTTCAGCACTTCATTTTCTTGCAGCTAAGAGAAACGGGACCTGCTAACAACAAAAGCGTACAGGTTGGTAACCATGCCGGTGTTATTCCCACCGCCGCAAATAAAGGCGGTAGGGCTGCATAGTCCGTCATTGCGTATAACATTCGGCGCCGACGTCGACGGTATTGGCAGAAGATGGTGATGAGAGGACTTTGCTCGAACATGTCTATAAGCTCCGTCGGCGTGTTTTGCAGGTGAGCTCTGTTGAGAGCTCAGGCTTGTCAAACGAGCTTTCAGCACTTCATTTTCTAGCAGCTAAGAGAAACGGGACCTGCTAACAACAAAAGCGTACAGGTTGGTAACCATGCCGGTGTTATTCCCACCGCCGCAAATGAAGGCGGTAGGGTTGCATAGTCCGTCATTGCGTATACCATTCAGCGCCGAGGTCGACGGTATTGGCAGAAGGTGGTGATTAAAGGACTTTGCTCGAACATGTCTAAGCTCCGTCGGTGTGTTTTGCAGGTGAGCTCTGTTGAGAGCTCAGGCTTGCCAAACGAGCTTTCAGCAATTCATTTTCTAGCAGCTAAGAGAAACGGGACCTGCTAACAACAAAAGCGTACAGGTTGGTAACCATGCCGGTGTTATTCCCACCGCCGCAAATGAAGGCGGTAGGGTTGCATAGTCCGTCATTGCGTATAACATTCAGCGCCGAGGTCGACGGTATTGGCAGAAGATGGTGATTAAAGGACTTTGCTCGAACATGTCTAAGCTCCGTCGGCGTGTTTTGCAGGTGAGCTCTGTTGAGAGCTCAGGCTTGTCAAACGAGCTTTCAGCACTTCATTTTCTAGCAGCTAAGAGAAACGGGACCTGCTAACAACAAAAGCGTACAGGTTGGTAACCATGCCGGTGTAATTCCCACCGCCGCAAACGAAGGCGGTAGGGTTGCATAGTCCGTCATTGCGTATAACATTCAGCGCCGAGGTCGACGGTATTGGCAGAAGATGGTGATTAATGGACTTTGCTCGAACATGTCTAAGCTCCGTCGGTGTGTTTTGCAGGTGAGCTCTGTTGAGAGCTCAGGCTTGCCAAACGAGCTTTCAGCAATTCATTTTCTAGCAGCTAAGAGAAACGGGACCTGCTCAGGCTTGTCAGAAGGTCATTGGCAGAAGGTGGTGATGAAAGGTCTTTGCTCGAACATGTCTACAAGCTCCGTTGGTGCGTTTTGCAGGTGAGCTCTGTTGAAAGCTCATGCCTGTCAAACGAGCTTTGAGCACTTCAGTTTCTTGCAGCTAAGAGAAACGGGACCTGCTAACAACAAAAGCGTGAGATTGACTACCATGCCAGTGTTATTCCCACCGCCGCAAAAGAAGGTGGTAGGGCTGCATAGTCCGCCATTGCGTATACCATTCAGCGCCGAGGTCGATGGTATTGGCAGAAGGTGGTGATGAAAGGTCTTTGCTCGAACATGTCTACAAGCTCCGTCGGTGCGTTTTGCAGGTGAGCTCTGTTGAAAGCTCAGGCCTGTCAAACGAGCTTTGAGCACTTCAGTTTCTTGAAGCTAAGAGAAACAGGACCTGCTAACAACAAAAGCGTGAGATTGACTACCATGCCGGTGTTATTCCCACCGCCGCAAAAGAAGGCGGTAGGGCTGCATAGTCCGCCATTGCGTATACCATTCAGCGCCGAGGTCGATGGTATTGGCAGAAGGTGGTGATGAAAGGTCTTTGCTCGAACATGTCTACAAGCTCCGTCGGTGCGTTTTGCAGGTGAGCTCTGTTGAAAGCTCAGGCTTGTCAAACGAGCTTTGAGCACTTCAGTTTCTTGCAGCTAAGAGAAGCGGGACCTGCTAACAACAAAAGCGTGAGATTGACTACCATGCCGGTGTTATTCCCACCGCCGCAAAAGAAGGCGGTAGGGCTGCATAGTCCGCCATTGCGTATACCATTCAGCGCCGAGGTGGACGGTATTGGCAGAAGGTGGTGATGAAAAGTCTTTTCTCGAACCTGTCTACAAGCTCCGTCGGTGCGTTTTGCAGGTGAGCTCTGTTGAAAGCTCAGGCTTGTCAAACGAGCTTTGAGCACTTCAGTTTCTTGCAGCTAAGAGAAACGGGACCTGCTAACAACAAAAGCGTGAGATTGACTACCATGCCGGTGTTATTCCCACCGCCGCAAATGAAGGTGGTAGGGCTGCATAGTCCGCCATTGCGTATACCATTCAGCGCCGAGGTCGATGGTATTGGCAGAAGGTGGTGATGAAAGGTCTTTGCTCGAACATGTCTACAAGCTCCGTCGGTGCGTTTTGCAGGTGAGCTCTGTTGAAAGCTCAGGCCTGTCAAACGAGCTTTGAGCACTTCAGTTTCTTGCAGCTAAGAGAAACAGGACCCGCTAACAACAAAAGCGTGAGATTGACTACCATGCCGGTGTTATTCCCACCGCCGCAAATGAAGGTTGTAGGGCTGCATAGTCCGCCATTGCGTATACCATTCAGCGCCGAGGTCGATGGTATTTGCAGAAGGAGGTGATGAAAGGTCTTTGCTCGAACATGTCTACAAGCTCCGTCGGTGCGTTTTGCAGGTGAGCTCTGTTGAAAGCTCAGGCTTGTCAAACGAGCTTTGAGCACTTCAGTTTCTTGCAGCTAAGAGAAACGGGACCTGCTAACAACAAAAGCGTGAGATTGACTACCATGCCGGTGTTATTCCCACCGCCGCAAATGAAGGCGGTAGGGCTGCATAGTCCGCCATTGCGTATACCATTCAGCGCCAAGGTCGACGGTATTGGCAGAAGGAGGTGATGAAAGGTCTTTGCTCGAACATGTCTACAAGCTCCGTCGGTGCGTTTTGCAGGTGAGCTCTGTTGAAAGCTCAGGCCTGTCAAACGAGCTTTGAGCACTTCAGTTTCTTGCAGCTAAGAGAAACGGGACCCGCTAACAACAAAAGCGTGAGATTGACTACCATGCCGGTGTTATTCCCACCGCCGCAAATGAAGGCGGTAGGGCTGCATAGTCCGCCATTGCGTATACCATTCAGCGCCGAGGTCGATGGTATTTGCAGAAGGAGGTGAGGAAAGGTCTTTGCTCGAACATGTCTACAAGCTCCGTCAGTGCGTTTTGCAGGTGAGCTCTGTTGAAAGCTCAGGCTTGTCAAACGAGCTTTGAGCACTTCAGTTTCTTGCAGCTAAGAGAAACGGGACCCGCTAACAACAAAAGCGTGAGATTGACTACCATGCCGGTGTTATTCCCACCGCCGCAAATGAAGGTGGTAGGGCTGCATAGTCCGCCATTGCGTATACCATTCAGCGCCGAGGTCGATGGTATTTGCAGAAGGAGGTGATGAAAGGTCTTTGCTCGAACATGTCTACAAGCTCCGTCGGTGCGTTTTGCAGGTGAGCTCTGTTGAAAGCTCAGGCTTGTCAAACGAGCTTTGAGCACTTCAGTTTCTTGCAGCTAAGAGAAACGGGACCTGCTAACAACAAAAGCGTGAGATTGACTACCATGCCGGTGTTATTCCCACCGCCGCAAATGAAGGCGGTAGGGCTGCATAGTCCGCCATTGCGTATACCATTCAGCGCCGAGGTCGATGGTATTTGCAGAAGGAGGTGATGAAAGGTCTTTTCTCGAACCTGTCTACAAGCTCCGTCGGTGCGTTTTGCAGGTGAGCTCTGTTGAAAGCTCAGGCTTGTCAAACGAGCTTTGAGCACTTCAGTTTCTTGCAGCTAAGAGAAACGGGACCTGCTAACAACAAAAGCGTGAGATTGACTACCATGCCGGTGTTATTCCCACCGCCGCAAATGAAGGCGGTAGGGCTGCATAGTCCGCCATTGCGTATACCATTCAGCGCCAAGGTCGACGGTATTGGCAGAAGGAGGTGATGAAAGGCCTTTGCTCGAACATGTCTACAAGCTCCGTCGGTGCGTTTTGCAGGTGAGCTCTGTTGAAAGCTCAGGCTTGTCAAACGAGCTTTGAGCACTTCAGTTTCTTGCAGCTAAGAGAAACGGGACCTGCTAACAACAAAAGCGTGAGATTGACTACCATGCCGGTGTTATTCCCACCGCCGCAAATGAAGGCGGTAGGGCTGCATAGTCCGCCATTGCGTATACCATTCAGCGCCGAGGTCGACGGTATTGGCAGAAGGAGGTGATGAAAGGCCTTTGCTCGAACATGTCTACAAGCTCCGTCGGTGCGTTTTGCAGGTGAGCTCTGTTGAAAGCTCAGGCTTGTCAAACGAGCTTTGAGCACTTCAGTTTCTTGCAGCTAAGAGAAACGGGACCTGCTAACAACAAAAGCGTGAGATTGACTACCATGCCGGTGTTATTCCCACCGCCGCAAATGAAGGCGGTAGGGCTGCATAGTCCGCCATTGCGTATATCATTCAGCGCCGAGGTGGACGGTATTGGCAGAAGGTGGTGATGAAAAGTCTTTTCTCGAACCTGTCTACAAGCTCCGTCGGTGCGTTTTGCAGGTGAGCTCTGTTGAAAGCTCAGGCTTGTCAAACGAGCTTTGAGCACTTCAGTTTCTTGCAGATAAGAGAAACGGGACCTGCTAACAACAAAAGCGTGAGATTGACTACCATGCCGGTGTTATTCCCACCGCCGCAAATGAAGGCGGTAGGGCTGCATAGTCCGCCATTGCGTATACCATTCAGCGCCAAGGTCGACGGTATTTGCAGAAGGAGGTGATGAAAGGTCTTTTCTCGAACCTGTCTACAAGCTCCGTCGGTGCGTTTTGCAGGTGAGCTCTGTTGAAAGCTCAGGCTTGTCAAACGAGCTTTGAGCACTTCAGTTTCTTGCAGCTAAGAGAAACGGGACCTGCTAACAACAAAAGCGTGAGATTGACTACCATGCCGGTGTTATTCCCACCGCCGCAAATGAAGGCGGTAGGGCTGCATAGTCCGCCATTGCGTATATCATTCAGCGCCGAGGTGGACGGTATTGGCAGAAGGTGGTGATGAAAAGTCTTTTCTCGAACCTGTCTACAAGCTCCGTCGGTGCGTTTTGCAGGTGAGCTCTGTTGAAAGCTCAGGCTTGTCAAACGAGCTTTGAGCACTTCAGTTTCTTGCAGCTAAGAGAAACGGGACCTGCTAACAACAAAAGCGTGAGATTGACTACCATGCCGGTGTTATTCCCACCGCCGCAAATGAAGGTGGTAGGGCTGCATAGTCCGCCATTGCGTATATCATTCAGCGCCGAGGTGGACGGTATTGGCAGAAGGTGGTGATGAAAAGTCTTTTCTCGAACCTGTCTACAAGCTCCGTCGGTGCGTTTTGCAGGAGAGCTCTGTTGAAAGCTCAGGCTTGTCAAACGAGCTTTGAGCACTTCAGTTTCTTGCAGCTAAGAGAAACGGGACCTGCTAACAACAAAAGCGTGAGATTGACTACCATGCCGGTGTTATTCCCACCGCCGCAAATGAAGGTGGTAGGGCTGCATAGTCCGCCATTGCGTATACCATTCAGCGCCGAGGTCGACGGTATTGGCAGAAGGAGGTGATGAAAGGCCTTTGCTCGAACATGTCTACAAGCTCCGTCGGTGCGTTTTGCAGGTGAGCTCTGTTGAAAGCTCAGGCTTGTCAAACGAGCTTTGAGCACTTCAGTTTCTTGCAGCTAAGAGAAACGGGACCTGCTAACAACAAAAGCGTGAGATTGACTACCATGCCGGTGTTATTCCCACCGCCGCAAATGAAGGTGGTAGGGCTGCATAGTCCGCCATTGCGTATATCATTCAGCGCCGAGGTGGACGGTATTGGCAGAAGGTGGTGATGAAAAGTCTTTTCTCGAACCTGTCTACAAGCTCCGTCGGTGCGTTTTGCAGGTGAGCTCTGTTGAAAGCTCAGGCTTGTCAAACGAGCTTTGAGCACTTCAGTTTCTTGCAGCTAAGAGAAACGGGACCTGCTAACAACAAAAGCGTGAGATTGACTACCATGCCGGTGTTATTCCCACCGCCGCAAAAGAAGGCGGTAGGGCTGCATAGTCCGCCATTGCGTATATCATTCAGCGCCGAGGTGGACGGTATTGGCAGAAGGTGGTGATGAAAAGTCTTTTCTCGAACCTGTCTACAAGCTCCGTCGGTGCGTTTTGCAGGTGAGCTCTGTTGAAAGCTCAGGCTTGTCAAACGAGCTTTGAGCACTTCAGTTTCTTGCAGCTAAAAGAAACGGGACCTGCTAACAACAAAAGCGTGAGATTGACTACCATGCCGGTGTTATTCCCACCGCCGCAAATGAAGGTGGTAGGGCTGCATAGTCCGCCATTGCGTATACCATTCAGCGCCGAGGTCGATGGTATTGGCAGAAGGTGGTGATGAAAGGTCTTTTCTCGAACCTGTCTACAAGCTCCGTCGGTGCGTTTTGCAGGTGAGCTCTGTTGAAAGCTCAGGCTTGTCAAACGAGCTTTGAGCACTTCAGTTTCTTGCAGCTAAGAGAAACGGGACCCGCTAACAACAAAAGCGTGAGATTGACTACCATGCCGGTGTTATTCCCACCGCCGCAAATGAAGGTGGTAGGGCTGCATAGTCCGCCATTGCGTATACCATTCAGCGCCGAGGTCGATGGTATTTGCAGAAGGAGGTGATGAAAGGTCTTTGCTCGAACATGTCTACAAGCTCCGTCGGTGCGTTTTGCAGGTGAGCTCTGTTGAAAGCTCAGGCTTGTCAAACGAGCTTTGAGCACTTCAGTTTCTTGCAGCTAAGAGAAACGGGACCTGCTAACAACAAAAGCGTGAGATTGACTACCATGCCGGTGTTATTCCCACCGCCGCAAATGAAGGCGGTAGGGCTGCATAGTCCGCCATTGCGTATACCATTCAGCGCCGAGGTCGATGGTATTTGCAGAAGGAGGTGATGAAAGGTCTTTGCTCGAACATGTCTACAAGCTCCGTCGGTGCGTTTTGCAGGTGAGCTCTGTTGAAAGCTCAGGCTTGTCAAACGAGCTTTGAGCACTTCAGTTTCTTGCAGCTAAGAGAAACGGGACCTGCTAACAACAAAAGCGTGAGATTGACTACCATGCCGGTGTTATTCCCACCGCCGCAAATGAAGGCGGTAGGGCTGCATAGTCCGCCATTGCGTATACCATTCAGCGCCAAGGTCGACGGTATTGGCAGAAGGAGGTGATGAAAGGCCTTTGCTCGAACATGTCTACAAGCTCCGTCGGTGCGTTTTGCAGGTGAGCTCTGTTGAAAGCTCAGGCTTGTCAAACGAGCTTTGAGCACTTCAGTTTCTTGCAGCTAAGAGAAACGGGACCTGCTAACAACAAAAGCGTGAGATTGACTACCATGCCGGTGTTATTCCCACCGCCGCAAATGAAGGCGGTAGGGCTGCATAGTCCGCCATTGCGTATACCATTCAGCGCCGAGGTCGACGGTATTGGCAGAAGGAGGTGATGAAAGGCCTTTGCTCGAACATGTCTACAAGCTCCGTCGGTGCGTTTTGCAGGTGAGCTCTGTTGAAAGCTCAGGCTTGTCAAACGAGCTTTGAGCACTTCAGTTTCTTGCAGCTAAGAGAAACGGGACCTGCTAACAACAAAAGCGTGAGATTGACTACCATGCCGGTGTTATTCCCACCGCCGCAAATGAAGGCGGTAGGGCTGCATAGTCCGCCATTGCGTATACCATTCAGCGCCGAGGTCGATGGTATTTGCAGAAGGAGGTGATGAAAGGTCTTTGCTCGAACATGTCTACAAGCTCCGTCGGTGCGTTTTGCAGGTGAGCTCTGTTGAAAGCTC
Source organism: Amblyomma americanum (assembly GCF_052857255.1). Lineage (NCBI taxonomy): Eukaryota > Metazoa > Arthropoda > Arachnida > Ixodida > Ixodidae > Amblyomma > Amblyomma americanum. Next base: position 224,401,705 of record NC_135498.1, on the reverse strand, counting down.
AGGCTTGTCAAACGAGCTTTGAGCACTTCAGTTTCTTGCAGCTAAGAGAAACGGGACCTGCTAACAACAAAAGCGTGAGATTGACTACCATGCCGGTGTTATTCCCACCGCCGCAAAAGAAGGCGGTAGGGCTGCATAGTCCGCCATTGCGTATATCATTCAGCGCCGAGGTGGACGGTATTGGCAGAAGGTGGTGATGAAAAGTCTTTTCTCGAACCTGTCTACAAGCTCCGTCGGTGCGTTTTGCAGGTGAGCTCTGTTGAAAGCTCAGGCTTGTCAAACGAGCTTTGAGCACTTCAGTTTCTTGCAGCTAAAAGAAACGGGACCTGCTAACAACAAAAGCGTGAGATTGACTACCATGCCGGTGTTATTCCCACCGCCGCAAATGAAGGTGGTAGGGCTGCATAGTCCGCCATTGCGTATACCATTCAGCGCCGAGGTCGATGGTATTGGCAGAAGGTGGTGATGAAAGGTCTTTTCTCGAACCTGTCTACAAGCTCCGTCGGTGCGTTTTGCAGGTGAGCTCTGTTGAAAGCTCAGGCTTGTCAAACGAGCTTTGAGCACTTCAGTTTCTTGCAGCTAAGAGAAACGGGACCTGCTAACAACAAAAGCGTGAGATTGACTACCATGCCGGTGTTATTCCCACCGCCGCAAATGAAGGTGGTAGGGCTGCATAGTCCGCCATTGCGTATACCATTCAGCGCCGAGGTCGATGGTATTTGCAGAAGGAGGTGATGAAAGGTCTTTGCTCGAACATGTCTACAAGCTCCGTCGGTGCGTTTTGCAGGTGAGCTCTGTTGAAAGCTCAGGCTTGTCAAACGAGCTTTGAGCACTTCAGTTTCTTGCAGCTAAGAGAAACGGGACCTGCTAACAACAAAAGCGTGAGATTGACTACCATGCCGGTGTTATTCCCACCGCCGCAAATGAAGGCGGTAGGGCTGCATAGTCCGCCATTGCGTATACCATTCAGCGCCGAGGTCGATGGTATTTGCAGAAGGAGGTGATGAAAGGTCTTTTCTCGAACATGTCTACAAGCTCCGTCGGTGCGTTTTGCAGGTGAGCTCTGTTGAAAGCTCAGGCTTGTCAAACGAGCTTTGAGCACTTCAGTTTCTTGCAGCTAAGAGAAACGGGACCTGCTAACAACAAAAGCGTGAGATTGACTACCATGCCGGTGTTATTCCCACCGCCGCAAATGAAGGCGGTAGGGCTGCATAGTCCGCCATTGCGTATACCATTCAGCGCCAAGGTCGACGGTATTGGCAGAAGGAGGTGATGAAAGGCCTTTGCTCGAACATGTCTACAAGCTCCGTCGGTGCGTTTTGCAGGTGAGCTCTGTTGAAAGCTCAGGCTTGTCAAACGAGCTTTGAGCACTTCAGTTTCTTGCAGCTAAGAGAAACGGGACCTGCTAACAACAAAAGCGTGAGATTGACTACCATGCCGGTGTTATTCCCACCGCCGCAAATGAAGGCGGTAGGGCTGCATAGTCCGCCATTGCGTATACCATTCAGCGCCGAGGTCGACGGTATTGGCAGAAGGAGGTGATGAAAGGCCTTTGCTCGAACATGTCTACAAGCTCCGTCGGTGCGTTTTGCAGGTGAGCTCTGTTGAAAGCTCAGGCTTGTCAAACGAGCTTTGAGCACTTCAGTTTCTTGCAGCTAAGAGAAACGGGACCTGCTAACAACAAAAGCGTGAGATTGACTACCATGCCGGTGTTATTCCCACCGCCGCAAATGAAGGCGGTAGGGCTGCATAGTCCGCCATTGCGTATATCATTCAGCGCCGAGGTGGACGGTATTGGCAGAAGGTGGTGATGAAAAGTCTTTTCTCGAACCTGTCTACAAGCTCCGTCGGTGCGTTTTGCAGGTGAGCTCTGTTGAAAGCTCAGGCTTGTCAAACGAGCTTTGAGCACTTCAGTTTCTTGCAGATAAGAGAAACGGGACCTGCTAACAACAAAAGCGTGAGATTGACTACCATGCCGGTGTTATTCCCACCGCCGCAAATGAAGGCGGTAGGGCTGCATAGTCCGCCATTGCGTATACCATTCAGCGCCAAGGTCGACGGTATTTGCAGAAGGAGGTGATGAAAGGTCTTTTCTCGAACCTGTCTACAAGCTCCGTCGGTGCGTTTTGCAGGTGAGCTCTGTTGAAAGCTCAGGCTTGTCAAACGAGCTTTGAGCACTTCAGTTTCTTGCAGCTAAGAGAAACGGGACCTGCTAACAACAAAAGCGTGAGATTGACTACCATGCCGGTGTTATTCCCACCGCCGCAAATGAAGGCGGTAGGGCTGCATAGTCCGCCATTGCGTATATCATTCAGCGCCGAGGTGGACGGTATTGGCAGAAGGTGGTGATGAAAAGTCTTTTCTCGAACCTGTCTACAAGCTCCGTCGGTGCGTTTTGCAGGTGAGCTCTGTTGAAAGCTCAGGCTTGTCAAACGAGCTTTGAGCACTTCAGTTTCTTGCAGCTAAGAGAAACGGGACCTGCTAACAACAAAAGCGTGAGATTGACTACCATGCCGGTGTTATTCCCACCGCCGCAAATGAAGGTGGTAGGGCTGCATAGTCCGCCATTGCGTATATCATTCAGCGCCGAGGTGGACGGTATTGGCAGAAGGTGGTGATGAAAAGTCTTTTCTCGAACCTGTCTACAAGCTCCGTCGGTGCGTTTTGCAGGAGAGCTCTGTTGAAAGCTCAGGCTTGTCAAACGAGCTTTGAGCACTTCAGTTTCTTGCAGCTAAGAGAAACGGGACCTGCTAACAACAAAAGCGTGAGATTGACTACCATGCCGGTGTTATTCCCACCGCCGCAAATGAAGGTGGTAGGGCTGCATAGTCCGCCATTGCGTATACCATTCAGCGCCGAGGTCGACGGTATTGGCAGAAGGAGGTGATGAAAGGCCTTTGCTCGAACATGTCTACAAGCTCCGTCGGTGCGTTTTGCAGGTGAGCTCTGTTGAAAGCTCAGGCTTGTCAAACGAGCTTTGAGCACTTCAGTTTCTTGCAGCTAAGAGAAACGGGACCTGCTAACAACAAAAGCGTGAGATTGACTACCATGCCGGTGTTATTCCCACCGCCGCAAATGAAGGTGGTAGGGCTGCATAGTCCGCCATTGCGTATATCATTCAGCGCCGAGGTGGACGGTATTGGCAGAAGGTGGTGATGAAAAGTCTTTTCTCGAACCTGTCTACAAGCTCCGTCGGTGCGTTTTGCAGGTGAGCTCTGTTGAAAGCTCAGGCTTGTCAAACGAGCTTTGAGCACTTCAGTTTCTTGCAGCTAAGAGAAACGGGACCTGCTAACAACAAAAGCGTGAGATTGACTACCATGCCGGTGTTATTCCCACCGCCGCAAAAGAAGGCGGTAGGGCTGCATAGTCCGCCATTGCGTATATCATTCAGCGCCGAGGTGGACGGTATTGGCAGAAGGTGGTGATGAAAAGTCTTTTCTCGAACCTGTCTACAAGCTCCGTCGGTGCGTTTTGCAGGTGAGCTCTGTTGAAAGCTCAGGCTTGTCAAACGAGCTTTGAGCACTTCAGTTTCTTGCAGCTAAGAGAAACGGGACCTGCTAACAACAAAAGCGTGAGATTGACTACCATGCCGGTGTTATTCCCACCGCCGCAAATGAAGGTGGTAGGGCTGCATAGTCCGCCATTGCGTATACCATTCAGCGCCGAGGTCGATGGTATTGGCAGAAGGTGGTGATGAAAGGTCTTTTCTCGAACCTGTCTACAAGCTCCGTCGGTGCGTTTTGCAGGTGAGCTCTGTTGAAAGCTCAGGCTTGTCAAACGAGCTTTGAGCACTTCAGTTTCTTGCAGCTAAGAGAAACGGGACCTGCTAACAACAAAAGCGTGAGATTGACTACCATGCCGGTGTTATTCCCACCGCCGCAAATGAAGGTGGTAGGGCTGCATAGTCCGCCATTGCGTATACCATTCAGCGCCGAGGTGGACGGTATTGGCAGAAGGTGGTGATGAAAAGTCTTTTCTCGAACCTGTCTACAAGCTCCGTCGGTGCGTTTTGCAGGAGAGCTCTGTTGAAAGCTCAGCCTTGTCAAACGAGCTTTGAGCACTTCAGTTTCTTGCAGCTAAGAGAAACGGGACCTGCTAACAACAAAAGCGTGAGATTGACTACCATGCCGGTGTTATTCCCACCGCCGCAAATGAAGGTGGTAGGGCTGCATAGTCCGCCATTGCGTATACCATTCAGCGCCGAGGTCGACGGTATTGGCAGAAGGAGGTGATGAAAGGCCTTTGCTCGAACATGTCTACAAGCTCCGTCGGTGCGTTTTGCAGGTGAGCTCTGTTGAAAGCTCAGGCTTGTCAAACGAGCTTTGAGCACTTCAGTTTCTTGCAGCTAAGAGAAACGGGACCTGCTAACAACAAAAGCGTGAGATTGACTACCATGCCGGTGTTATTCCCACCGCCGCAAATGAAGGTGGTAGGGCTGCATAGTCCGCCATTGCGTATATCATTCAGCGCCGAGGTGGACGGTATTGGCAGAAGGTGGTGATGAAAAGTCTTTTCTCGAACCTGTCTACAAGCTCCGTCGGTGCGTTTTGCAGGTGAGCTCTGTTGAAAGCTCAGGCTTGTCAAACGAGCTTTGAGCACTTCAGTTTCTTGCAGCTAAGAGAAACGGGACCTGCTAACAACAAAAGCGTGAGATTGACTACCATGCCGGTGTTATTCCCACCGCCGCAAAAGAAGGCGGTAGGGCTGCATAGTCCGCCATTGCGTATATCATTCAGCGCCGAGGTGGACGGTATTGGCAGAAGGTGGTGATGAAAAGTCTTTTCTCGAACCTGTCTACAAGCTCCGTCGGTGCGTTTTGCAGGTGAGCTCTGTTGAAAGCTCAGGCTTGTCAAACGAGCTTTGAGCACTTCAGTTTCTTGCAGCTAAGAGAAACGGGACCTGCTAACAACAAAAGCGTGAGATTGACTACCATGCCGGTGTTATTCCCACCGCCGCAAATGAAGGTGGTAGGGCTGCATAGTCCGCCATTGCGTATACCATTCAGCGCCGAGGTCGATGGTATTGGCAGAAGGTGGTGATGAAAGGTCTTTTCTCGAACCTGTCTACAAGCTCCGTCGGTGCGTTTTGCAGGTGAGCTCTGTTGAAAGCTCAGGCTTGTCAAACGAGCTTTGAGCACTTCAGTTTCTTGCAGCTAAGAGAAACGGGACCTGCTAACAACAAAAGCGTGAGATTGACTACCATGCCGGTGTTATTCCCACCGCCGCAAATGAAGGTGGTAGGGCTGCATAGTCCGCCATTGCGTATACCATTCAGCGTCGAGGTGGACGGTATTGGCAGAAGGTGGTGATGAAAAGTCTTTTCTCGAACCTGTCTACAAGCTCCGTCGGTGCGTTTTGCAGGTGAGCTCTGTTGAAAGCTCAGCCTTGTCAAACGAGCTTTGAGCACTTCAGTTTCTTGCAGCTAAGAGAAACGGGACCTGCTAACAACAAAAGCGTGAGATTGACTACCATGCCGGTGTTATTCCCACCGCCGCAAAAGAAGGCGGTAGGGCTGCATAGTCCGCCATTGCGTATACCATTCAGCGCCGAGGTGGACGGTATTGGCAGAAGGTGGTGATGAAAAGTCTTTTCTCGAACCTGTCTACAAGCTCCGTCGGTGCGTTTTGCAGGTGAGCTCTGTTGAAAGCTCAGGCTTGTCAAACGAGCTTTGAGCACTTCAGTTTCTTGCAGCTAAGAGAAACGGGACCTGCTAACAACAAAAGCGTGAGATTGACTACCATGCCGGTGTTATTCCCACCGCCGCAAATGAAGGTGGTAGGGCTGCATAGTCCGCCATTGCGTATACCATTCAGCGCCGAGGTCGATGGTATTGGCAGAAGGTGGTGATGAAAGGTCTTTGCTCGAACATGTCTACAAGCTCCGTCGGTGCGTTTTGCAGGTGAGCTCTGTTGAAAGCTCAGGCTTGTCAAACGAGCTTTGAGCACTTCAGTTTCTTGCAGCTAAGAGAAACGGGACCTGCTAACAACAAAAGCGTGAGATTGACTACCATGCCGGTGTTATTCCCACCGCCGCAAATGAAGGCGGTAGGGCTGCATAGTCCGCCATTGCGTATACCATTCAGCGCCGAGGTCGACGGTATTGGCAGAAGGAGGTGATGAAAGGCCTTTGCTCGAACATGTCTACAAGCTCCGTCGGTGCGCTTTGCAGGTGAGCTCTGTTGAAAGCTCAGGCTTGTCAAACGAGCTTTGAGCACTTCAGTTTCTTGCAGCTAAGAGAAACGGGACCTGCTAACAACAAAAGCGTGAGATTGACTACCATGCCGGTGTTATTCCCACCGCCGCAAATGAAGGCGGTAGGGCTGCATAGTCCGCCATTGCGTATACCATTCAGCGCCGAGGTCGACGGTATTGGCAGAAGGAGGTGATGAAAGGCCTTTGCTCGAACATGTCTACAAGCTCCGTCGGTGCGTTTTGCAGGTGAGCTCTGTTGAAAGCTCAGGCTTGTCAAACGAGCTTTGAGCACTTCAGTTTCTTGCAGCTAAGAGAAACGGGACCTGCTAACAACAAAAGCGTGAGATTGACTACCATGCCGGTGTTATTCCCACCGCCGCAAATGAAGGTGGTAGGGCTGCATAGTCCGCCATTGCGTATATCATTCAGCGCCGAGGTGGACGGTATTGGCAGAAGGTGGTGATGAAAAGTATTTTCTCGAACCTGTCTACAAGCTCCGTCGGTGCGTTTTGCAGGTGAGCTCTGTTGAAAGCTCAGGCTTGTCAAACGAGCTTTGAGCACTTCAGTTTCTTGCAGCTAAGAGAAACGGGACCTGCTAACAACAAAAGCGTGAGATTGACTACCATGCCGGTGTTATTCCCACCGCCGCAAAAGAAGGCGGTAGGGCTGCATAGTCCGCCATTGCGTATATCATTCAGCGCCGAGGTGGACGGTATTGGCAGAAGGTGGTGATGAAAAGTCTTTTCTCGAACCTGTCTACAAGCTCCGTCGGTGCGTTTTGCAGGTGAGCTCTGTTGAAAGCTCAGGCTTGTCAAACGAGCTTTGAGCACTTCAGTTTCTTGCAGCTAAGAGAAACGGGACCTGCTAACAACAAAAGCGTGAGATTGACTACCATGCCGGTGTTATTCCCACCGCCGCAAATGAAGGTGGTAGGGCTGCATAGTCCGCCATTGCGTATACCATTCAGCGCCGAGGTCGATGGTATTGGCAGAAGGTGGTGATGAAAGGTCTTTTCTCGAACCTGTCTACAAGCTCCGTCGGTGCGTTTTGCAGGTGAGCTCTGTTGAAAGCTCAGGCTTGTCAAACGAGCTTTGAGCACTTCAGTTTCTTGCAGCTAAGAGAAACGGGACCTGCTAACAACAAAAGCGTGAGATTGACTACCATGCCGGTGTTATTCCCACCGCCGCAAATGAAGGTGGTAGGGCTGCATAGTCCGCCATTGCGCATACCATTCAGCGCCGAGGTGGACGGTATTGGCAGAAGGTGGTGATAAAAAGTCTTTTCTCGAACCTGTCTACAAGCTCCGTCGGTGCGTTTTGCAGGTGAGCTCTGTTGAAAGCTCAGCCTTGTCAAACGAGCTTTGAGCACTTCAGTTTCTTGCAGCTAAGAGAAACGGGACCTGCTAACAACAAAAGCGTGAGATTGACTACCATGCCGGTGTTATTCCCACCGCCGCAAAAGAAGGCGGTAGGGCTGCATAGTCCGCCATTGCGTATACCATTCAGCGCCGAGGTGGACGGTATTGGCAGAAGGTGGTGATGAAAAGTCTTTTCTCGAACCTGTCTACAAGCTCCGTCGGTGCGTTTTGCAGGTGAGCTCTGTTGAAAGCTCAGGCTTGTCAAACGAGCTTTGAGCACTTCAGTTTCTTGCAGCTAAGAGAAACGGGACCTGCTAACAACAAAAGCGTGAGATTGACTACCATGCCGGTGTTATTCCCACCGCCGCAAATGAAGGTGGTAGGGCTGCATAGTCCGCCATTGCGTATACCATTCAGCGCCGAGGTCGATGGTATTGGCAGAAGGTGGTGATGAAAGGTCTTTGCTCGAACATGTCTACAAGCTCCGTCGGTGCGTTTTGCAGGTGAGCTCTGTTGAAAGCTCAGGCTTGTCAAACGAGCTTTGAGCACTTCAGTTTCTTGCAGCTAAGAGAAACGGGACCTGCTAACAACAAAAGCGTGAGATTGACTACCATGCCAGTGTTATTCCCACCGCCGCAAAAGAAGGCGGTAGGGCTGCATAGTCCGCCATTGCGTATACCATTCAGCGCCGAGGTCGACGGTATTGGCAGAAGGTGGTGATGAAAGGTCTTTGCTCGAACATGTCTACAAGCTCCGTCGGTGCATTTTGCAGGTGAGCTCTGTTGAAAGCTCAGGCTTGTCAAACGAGCTTTGAGCACTTCAGTTTCTTGCAGCTAAGAGAAACGGGACCTGCTAACAACAAAAGCGTGAGATTGACTACCATGCCGGTGTTATTCCCACCGCCGCAAATGAAGGTGGTAGGGCTGCATAGTCCGCCATTGCGTATATCATTCAGCGCCTAGGTGGACGGTATTGGCAGAAGGTGGTGATGAAAAGTCTTTTCTCGAACCTGTCTACAAGCTCCGTCGGTGCGTTTTGCAGGTGAGCTCTGTTGAAAGCTCAGGCTTGTCAAACGAGCTTTGAGCACTTCAGTTTCTTGCAGCTAAGAGAAACGGGACCTGCTAACAACAAAAGCGTGAGATTGACTACCATGCCGGTGTTATTCCCACCGCCGCAAAAGAAGGCGGTAGGGCTGCATAGTCCGCCATTGCGTATATCATTCAGCGCCGAGGTGGACGGTATTGGCAGAAGGTGGTGATGAAAAGTCTTTTCTCGAACCTGTCTACAAGCTCCGTCGGTGCGCTTTGCAGGTGAGCTCTGTTGAAAGCTCAGGCTTGTCAAACGAGCTTTGAGCACTTCAGTTTCGTGCAGCTAAGAGAAACGGGACCTGCTAACAACAAAAGCGTGAGATTGACTACCATGCCAGTGTTATTCCCACCGCCGCAAATGAAGGTGGTAGGGCTGCATAGTCCGCCATTGCGTATACCATTCAGCGCTGAGGTCGATGGTATTGGCAGAAGGTGGTGATGAAAAGTCTTTTCTCGAACCTGTCTACAAGCTCCGTCGGTGCGTTTTGCAGGTGAGCTCTGTTGAAAGCTCAGGCTTGTCAAACGAGCTTTGAGCACTTCAGTTTCTTGCAGCTAAGAGAAACGGGACCTGCTAACAACAAAAGCGTGAGATTGACTACCATGCCGGTGTTATTCCCACCGCCGCAAATGAAGGTGGTAGGGCTGCATAGTCCGCCATTGCGTATACCATTCAGCGCCGAGGTCGATGGTATTGGCAGAAGGTGGTGATGAAAGGTCTTTGCTCGAACATGTCTACAAGCTCCGTCGGTGCGTTTTGCAGGTGAGCTCTGTTGAAAGCTCAGGCTTGTCAAACGAGCTTTGAGCACTTCAGTTTCTTGCAGCTAAGAGAAACGGGACCTGCTAACAACAAAAGCGTGAGATTGACTACCATGCCGGTGTTATTCCCACCGCCGCAAAAGAAGGCGGTAGGGCTGCATAGTCCGCCATTGCGTATATCATTCAGCGCCGAGGTGGACGGTATTGGCAGAAGGTGGTGATGAAAAGTCTTTTCTCGAACCTGTCTACAAGCTCCGTCGGTGCGTTTTGCAGGTGAGCTCTGTTGAAAGCTCAGGCTTGTCAAACGAGCTTTGAGCACTTCAGTTTCTTGCAGCTAAGAGAAACGGGACCTGCTAGCAACAAAAGCGTGAGATTGACTACCATGCCGGTGTTATTCCCACCGCCGCAAAAGAAGGCGGTAGGGCTGCATAGTCCGCCATTGCGTATATCATTCAGCGCCGAGGTGGACGGTATTGGCAGAAGGTGGTGATGAAAAGTCTTTTCTCGAACCTGTCTACAAGCTCCGTCGGTGCGTTTTGCAGGTGAGCTCTGTTGAAAGCTCAGGCTTGTCAAACGAGCTTTGAGCACTTCAGTTTCTTGCAGCTAAGAGAAACGGGACCTGCTAACAACAAAAGCGTTAGATTGACTACCATGCCGGTGTTATTCCCACCGCCGCAAAAGAAGGTGGTAGGGCTGCATAGTCCGCCGTTGCGTATACCATTCAGCGCCGAGGTCGACGGTATTGGCAGAAGGAGGTGATGAAAAGTCTTTTCTCGAACCTGTCTACAAGCTCCGTCGGTGTGTTTTGCAGGTGAGCTGTGTTGAAAACTCAGGCTTGTCAAACGAGCTTTGAGCACTTCAGTTTCTTGCAGCTAAGAGAAACGGGACCTGCTAACAACAAAAGCGTGAGATTGACTACCATGCCGGTGTTATTCCCACCGCCGCAAATGAAGGTGGTAGGGCTGCATAGTCCGCCATTGCGTATACCATTCAGCGCCGAGGTCGATGGTATTGGCAGAAGGTGGTGATGAAAGGTCTTTTCTCGAACCTGTCTACAAGCTCCGTCGGTGCGTTTTGCAGGTGAGCTCTGTTGAAAGCTCAGGCTTGTCAAACGAGCTTTGAGCACTTCAGTTTCTTGCAGCTAAGAGAAACGGGACCTGCTAACAACAAAAGCGTGAGATTGACTACCATGCCGGTGTTATTCCCACCGCCGCAAATGAAGGTGGTAGGGCTGCATAGTCCGCCATTGCGTATACCATTCAGCGCCGAGGTGGACGGTATTGGCAGAAGGAGGTGATGAAAAGTCTTTTCTCGAACCTGTCTACAAGCTCCGTCGGTGCGTTTTGCAGGTGAGCTCTGTTGAAAGCTCAGCCTTGTCAAACGAGCTTTGAGCACTTCAGTTTCTTGCAGCTAAGAGAAACGGGACCTGCTAACAACAAAAGCGTGAGATTGACTACCATGCCGGTGTTATTCCCACCGCCGCAAAAGAAGGCGGTAGGGCTGCATAGTCCGCCATTGCGTATACCATTCAGCGCCGAGGTCGATGGTATTGGCAGAAGGTGGTGATGAAAGGTCTTTGCTCGAACATGTCTACAAGCTCCGTCGGTGCGTTTTGCAGGTGAGCTCTATTGAAAGCTCAGGCTTGTCAAACGAGCTTTGAGCACTGCAGTTTCTTGCAGCTAAGAGAAACGGGACCTGCTAACAACAAAAGCGTGAGATTGACTACCATGCCGGTGTTATTCCCACCGCCGCAAATGAAGGCGGTAGGGCTGCATAGTCCGCCATTGCGTATACCATTCAGCGCCGAGGTCGACGGTATTGGCAGAAGGAGGTGATGAAAGGCCTTTGCTCGAACATGTCTACAAGCTCCGTCGGTGCGTTTTGCAGGTGAGCTCTGTTGAAAGCTCAGGCTTGTCAAACGAGCTTTGAGCACTTCAGTTTCTTGCAGCTAAGAGAAACGGGACCTGCTAACAACAAAAGCGTGAGATTGACTACCATGCCGGTGTTATTCCCACCGCCGCAAATGAAGGCGGTAGGGCTGCATAGTCCGCCATTGCGTATACCATTCAGCGCCGAGGTGGACGGTATTGGCAGAAGGAGGTGATGAAAAGTCTTTTCTCGAACCTGTCTACAAGCTCCGTCGGTGCGTTTTGCAGGTGAGCTCTGTTGAAAGCTCAGCCTTGTCAAACGAGCTTTGAGCACTTCAGTTTCTTGCAGCTAAGAGAAACGGGACCTGCTAACAACAAAAGCGTGAGATTGACTACCATGCCGGTGTTATTCCCACCGCCGCAAATGAAGGTGGTAGGGCTGCATAGTCCGCCATTGCGTATACCATTCAGCGCCGAGGTCGACGGTATTGGCAGAAGGAGGTGATGAAAAGTCTTTTCTCGAACCTGTCTACAAGCTCCGTCGGTGCGTTTTGCAGGTGAGCTCTGTTGAAAGCTCAGCCTTGTCAAACGAGCTTTGAGCACTTCAGTTTCTTGCAGCTAAGAGAAACGGGACCTGCTAACAACAAAAGCGTGAGATTGACTACCATGCCGGTGTTATTCCCACCGCCGCAAAAGAAGGCGGTAGGGCTGCATAGTCCGCCATTGCGTATACCATTCAGCGCCGAGGTGGACGGTATTGGCAGAAGGTGGTGATGAAAAGTCTTTTCTCGAACCTGTCTACAAGCTCCGTCGGTGCGTTTTGCAGGTGAGCTCTGTTGAAAGCTCAGGCTTGTCAAACGAGCTTTGAGCACTTCAGTTTCTTGCAGCTAAGAGAAACGGGACCTGCTAACAACAAAAGCGTGAGATTGACTACCATGCCGGTGTTATTCCCACCGCCGCAAATGAAGGTGGTAGGGCTGCATAGTCCGCCATTGCGTATACCATTCAGCGCCGAGGTCGATGGTATTGGCAGAAGGTGGTGATGAAAGGTCTTTGCTCGAACATGTCTACAAGCTCCGTCGGTGCGTTTTGCAGGTGAGCTCTGTTGAAAGCTCAGGCTTGTCAAACGAGCTTTGAGCACTTCAGTTTCTTGCAGCTAAGAGAAACGGGACCTGCTAACAACAAAAGCGTGAGATTGACTACCATGCCGGTGTTATTCCCACCGCCGCAAATGAAGGCGGTAGGGCTGCATAGTCCGCCATTGCGTATACCATTCAGCGCCGAGGTCGACGGTATTGGCAGAAGGAGGTGATGAAAGGCCTTTGCTCGAACATGTCTACAAGCTCCGTCGGTGCGTTTTGCAGGTGAGCTCTATTGAAAGCTCAGGCTTGTCAAACGAGCTTTGAGCACTGCAGTTTCTTGCAGCTAAGAGAAACGGGACCTGCTAACAACAAAAGCGTGAGATTGACTACCATGCCGGTGTTATTTCCACCGCCGCAAATGAAGGCGGTAGGGCTGCATAGTCCGCCATTGCGTATACCATTCAGCGCCGAGGTCGACGGTATTGGCAGAAGGAGGTGATGAAAGGCCTTTGCTCGAACATGTCTACAAGCTCCGTCGGTGCGTTTTGCAGGTGAGCTCTGTTGAAAGCTCAGGCTTGTCAAACGAGCTTTGAGCACTTCAGTTTCTTGCAGCTAAGAGAAACGGGACCTGCTAACAACAAAAGCGTGAGATTGACTACCATGCCGGTGTTATTCCCACCGCCGCAAATGAAGGCGGTAGGGCTGCATAGTCCGCCATTGCGTATACCATTCAGCGCCGAGGTCGACGGTATTGGCAGAAGGAGGTGATGAAAGGCCTTTGCTCGAACATGTCTACAAGCTCCGTCGGTGCGTTTTGCAGGTGAGCTCTATTGAAAGCTCAGGCTTGTCAAACGAGCTTTGAGCACTTCAGTTTCTTGCAGCTAAGAGAAACGGGACCTGCTAACAACAAAAGCGTGAGATTGACTACCATGCCGGTGTTATTCCCACCGCCGCAAAAGAAGGCGGTAGGGCTGCATAGTCCGCCATTGCGTATACCATTCAGCGCCGAGGTCGACGGTATTGGCAGAAGGAGGTGATGAAAGGCCTTTGCTCGAACATGTCTACAAGCTCCGTCGGTGCGTTTTGCAGGTGAGCTCTATTGAAAGCTCAGGCTTGTCAAACGAGCTTTGAGCACTTCAGTTTCTTGCAGCTAAGAGAAACGGGACCTGCTAACAACAAAAGCGTGAGATTGACTACCATGCCGGTGTTATTCCCACCGCCGCAAATGAAGGCGGTAGGGCTGCATAGTCCGCCATTGCGTATACCATTCAGCGCCGAGGTCGACGGTATTGGCAGAAGGAGGTGATGAAAGGCCTTTGCTCGAACATGTCTACAAGCTCCGTCGGTGCGTTTTGCAGGTGAGCTCTATTGAAAGCTCAGGCTTGTCAAACGAGCTTTGAGCACTTCAGTTTCTTGCAGCTAAGAGAAACGGGACCTGCTAACAACAAAAGCGTGAGATTGACTACCATGCCGGTGTTATTCCCACCGCCGCAAATGAAGGTGGTAGGGCTGCATAGTCCGCCATTGCGTATACCATTCAGCGCCGAGGTCGACGGTATTGGCAGAAGGAGGTGATGAAAGGCCTTTGCTCGAACATGTCTACAAGCTCCGTCGGTGCGCTTTGCAGGTGAGCTCCGTTGAAAGCTCAGGCTTGTCAAACGAGCTTTGAGCACTTCAGTTTCTTGCAGCTAAGAGAAACGGGACCTGCTAACAACAAAAGCGTGAGATTGACTACCATGCCGGTGTTATTCCCACCGCCGCAAATGAAGGTGGTAGGGCTGCATAGTCCGCCATTGCGTATACCATTCAGCGCCGAGGTAGATGGTATTGGCAGAAGGTGGTGATGAAAGGTCTTTGCTCGAACATGTCTACAAGCTCCGTCGGTGCGTTTTGCAGGTGAGCTCTATTGAAAGCTCAGGCTTGTCAAACGAGCTTTGAGCACTTCAGTTTCTTGCAGCTAAGAGAAACGGGACCTGCTAACAACAAAAGCGTGAGATTGACTACCATGCCGGTGTTATTCCCACCGCCGCAAATGAAGGTGGTAGGGCTGCATAGTCCGCCATTGCGTATACCATTCAGCGCCGAGGTCGATGGTATTGGCAGAAGGTGGTGATGAAAGGTCTTTGCTCGAACATGTCTACAAGCTCCGTCGGTGCCTTTTGCAGGTGAGCTCTGTTGAAAGCTCAGGCTTGTCAAACGAGCTTTGAGCACTTCAGTTTCTTGCAGCTAAGAGAAACGGGACCTGCTAACAACAAAAGCGTGAGATTGACTACCATGCCGGTGTTATTCCCACCGCCGCAAATGAAGGTGGTAGGGCTGCATATTCCGCCATTGCGTATACCATTCAGCGCCGAGGTCGACGGTATTGGTAGAAGGAGGTGATGAAAGGCCTTTGCTCGAACATGTCTACAAGCTCCGTCGGTGCGTTTTGCAGGTGAGCTCTATTGAAAGCTCAGGCTTGTCAAACGAGCTTTGAGCACTTCAGTTTCTTGCAGCTAAGAGAAACGGGACCTGCTAACAACAAAAGCGTGAGATTGACTACCATGCCGGTGTTATTCCCACCGCCGCAAATGAAGGTGGTAGGGCTGCATAGTCCGCCATTGCGTATACCATTCAGCGCCGAGGTCGATGGTATTGGCAGAAGGTGGTGATGAAAAGTCTTTTCTCGAACCTGTCTACAAGCTCCGTCGGTGCGTTTTGCAGGTGAGCTCTGTTGAAAGCTCAGGCTTGTCAAACGAGCTTTGAGCACTTCAGTTTCTTGCAGCTAAGAGAAACGGGACCTGCTAACAACAAAAGCGTGAGATTGACTACCATGCCGGTGTTATTCCCACCGCCGCAAATGAAGGTGGTAGGGCTGCATAGTCCGCCATTGCGTATACCATTCAGCGCCGAGGTCGATGGTATTGGCAGAAGGTGGTGATGAAAGGTCTTTGCTCGAACATGTCTACAAGCTCCGTCGGTGCGTTTTGCAGGTGAGCTCTATTGAAAGCTCAGGCTTGTCAAACGAGCTTTGAGCACTTCAGTTTCTTGCAGCTAAGAGAAACGGGACCTGCTAACAACAAAAGCGTGAGATTGACTACCATGCCAGTGTTATTCCCACCGCCGCAAAAGAAGGCGGTAGGGCTGCATAGTCCGCCATTGCGTATACCATTCAGCGCCGAGGTCGATGGTATTGGCAGAAGGTGGTGATGAAAGGTCTTTGCTCGAACATGTCTACAAGCTCCGTCGGTGCGTTTTGCAGGTGAGCTCTATTGAAAGCTCAGGCTTGTCAAACGAGCTTTGAGCACTTCAGTTTCTTGCAGCTAAGAGAAACGGGACCTGCTAACAACAAAAGCGTGAGATTGACTACCATGCCAGTGTTATTCCCACCGCCGCAAAAGAAGGCGGTAGGGCTGCATAGTCCGCCATTGCGTATACCATTCAGCGCCGAGGTCGATGGTATTGGCAGAAGGTGGTGATGAAAGGTCTTTGCTCGAACATGTCTACAAGCTCCGTGGGTGCGTTTTGCAGGTGAGCTCTATTGAAAGCTCAGGCTTGTCAAACGAGCTTTGAGCACTTCAGTTTCTTGCAGCTAAGAGAAACGGGACCTGCTAACAACAAAAGCGTGAGATTGACTACCATGCCGGTGTTATTCCCACCGCGGCAAATGAAGGTGGTAGGGCTGCATAGTCCGCCATTGCGTATACCATTCAGCGCCGAGGTCGATGGTATTGGCAGAAGGAGGTGATGAAAGGCCTTTGCTCGAACATGTCTACAAGCTCCGTCGGTGCGTTTTGCAGGTGAGCTCTGTTGAAAGCTCAGGCTTGTCAAACGAGCTTTGAGCACTTCAGTTTCTTGCAGCTAAGAGAAACGGGACCTGCTAACAACAAAAGCGTGAGATTGACTACCATGCCGGTGTTATTCCCACCGCCACAAAAGAAGGCGGTAGGGCTGCATAGTCCGCCATTGCGTATACCATTCAGCGCCGAGGTCGACGGTATTGGCAGAAGGAGGTGATGAAAGGTCTTTGCTCGAACATGTCTACAAGCTCCGTCGGAGCGTTTAGCAGGTGAGCTCTGTTGAAAGCTCAGGCTTGTCAAACGAGCTTTTAGCACTTCAGTTTCTTGCAGCTAAGAGAAACGGGACCTGCTAACAACAAAAGCGTGAGATTGACTACCATGCCGGTGTTATTCCCACCGCCACAAGAGAAGGCGGTAGGGCTGCATAGTCCGCCATTGCGTATACCATTCAGCGCCGAGGTCGACGGTATTGGCAGAAGGAGGTGATGAAAGGCCTTTGCTCGAACATGTCTACAAGCTCCGTCGGAGCCTTTAGCAGGTGAGCTCTGTTGAAAGCTCAGGCTTGTCAAACGAGCTTTTAGCACTTCAGTTTCTTGCAGCTAAGAGAAACGGGACCTGCTAACAACAAAAGCGTGAGATTGACTACCATGCCGGTGTTATTCCCACCGCCACAAAAGAAGGCGGTAGGGCTGCATAGTCCGCCATTGCGTATACCATTCAGCGCCGAGGTCGACGGTATTGGCAGAAGGAGGTGATGAAAGGTCTTTGCTCGAACATTTCTACAAGCTCCGTCGGAGCGTTTTGCAGGTGAGCTCTGTTGAAAGCTCAGGCTTGTCAAACGAGCTTTTAGCACTTCAGTTTCTTGCAGCTAAGAGAAACGGGACCTGCTAACAACAAAAGCGTGAGATTGACTACCATGCCGGTGTTATTCCCACCGCCACAAAAGAAGGCGGTAGGGCTGCATAGTCCGCCATTGCGTATACCATTCAGCGCCGAGGTCGATGGTATTGGCAGAAGGAGGTGATGAAAGGTCTTTGCTCGAACATGTCTACAAGCTCCGTCGGAGCCTTTAGCAGGTGAGCTCTGTTGAAAGCTCAGGCTTGTCAAACGAGCTTTGAGCACTTCAGTTTCTTGCAGCTAAGAGAAACGGGACCTGCTAACAACAAAAGCGTGAGATTGACTACCATGCCGGTGTTATTCCCACCGCCGCAAATGAAGGCGGTAGGGCTGCATAGTCCGCCATTGCGTATACCATTGAACGCCGAGGTCGACGGTATTGGCAGAAGGAGGTGATGAAAGGCCTTTGCTCGAACATGTCTACAAGCTCCGTCGGTGCGTTTTGCAGGTGAGCTCTATTGAAAGCTCAGGCTTGTCAAACGAGCTTTGAGCACTTCAGTTTCTTGCAGCTAAGAGAAACGGGACCTGCTAACAACAAAAGCGTGAGATTGACTACCATGCCGGTGTTATTCCCACCGCCGCAAATGAAGGCGGTAGGGCTGCATAGTCCGCCATTGCGTATACCATTCAGCGCCGAGGTCGATGGTATTGGCAGAAGGTGGTGATGAAAGGACTTTGCTCGAACATGTCTACAAGCTCCGTCGGTGCGTTTTGCAGGTGAGCTCTATTGAGAGCTCAGGCTTGTCAAACGAGCTTTGAGCACTTCAGTTTCTTGCAGCTAAGAGAAACGGGACCTGCTAACAACAAAAGCGTGAGATTGACTACCATGCCGGTGTTATTCCCACCGCCGCAAATGAAGGCGGTAGGGCTGCATAGTCCGCCATTGCGTATACCATTCAGCGCCGAGGTCGATGGTATTGGCAGAAGGAGGTGATGAAAGGCCTTTGCTCGAACATGTCTACAAGCTCCGTCGGTGCGTTTTGCAGGTGAGCTCTATTGAAAGCTCAGGCTTGTCAAACGAGCTTTGAGCACTTCAGTTTCTTGCAGCTAAGAGAAACGGGACCTGCTAACAACAAAAGCGTGAGATTGACTACCATGCCGGTGTTATTCCCACCGCCGCAAATGAAGGCGGTAGGGCTGCATAGTCGGCCATTGCGTATACCATTCAGCGCCGATGTCGACGGTATTGGCAGAAGGAGGTGATGAAAGGCCTTTGCTCGAACATGTCTACAAGCTCCGTCGGTGCGTTTTGCAGGTGAGCTCTGTTGAAAGCTCAGGCTTGTCAAACGAGCTTTGAGCACTTCAGTTTCTTGCAGCTAAGAGAAACGGGACCTGCTAACAACAAAAGCGTGAGATTGACTACCATGCCAGTGTTATTCCCACCGCCGCAAAAGAAGGCGGTAGGGCTGCATAGTCCGCCATTGCGTATACCATTCAGCGCCGAGGTCGACGGTATTGGCAGAAGGAGGTGATGAAAGGCCTTTGCTCGAACATGTCTACAAGCTCCGTCGGTGCGTTTTGCAGGTGAGCTCTATTGAAAGCTCAGGCTTGTCAAACGAGCTTTGAGCACTTCAGTTTCTTGCAGCTAAGAGAAACGGGACCTGCTAACAACAAAAGCGTGAGATTGACTACCATGCCGGTGTTATTCCCACCGCCGCAAATGAAGGCGGTAGGGCTGCATAGTCCGCCATTGCGTATACCATTCAGCGCCGAGGTCGACGGTATTGGCAGAAGGTGGTGATGAAAGGCCTTTTCTCGAACATGTCTACAAGCTCCGTCGGTGCGTTTTGCAGGTGAGCTCTATTGAAAGCTCAGGCTTGTCAAACGAGCTTTGAGCACTTCAGTTTCTTGCAGCTAAGAGAAACGGGACCTGCTAACAACAAAAGCGTGAGATTGACTACCATGCCGGTGTTATTCCCACCGCCGCAAATGAAGGCGGTAGGGCTGCATAGTCCGCCATTGCGTATACCATTCAGCGCCGAGGTCGATGGTATTGGCAGAAGGAGGTGATGAAAGGCCTTTGCTCGAACATGTCTACAAGCTCCGTCGGTGCGTTTTGCAGGTGAGCTCTGTTGAAAGCTCAGGCTTGTCAAACGAGCTTTGAGCACTTCAGTTTCTTGCAGCTAAGAGAAACGGGACCTGCTAACAACAAAAGCGTGAGATTGACTACCATGCCGGTGTTATTCCCACCGCCGCAAATGAAGGTGGTAGGGCTGCATAGTCCGCCATTGCGTATACCATTCAGCGCCGAGGTCGATGGTATTGGCAGAAGGTAGTGATGAAAGGTCTTTGCTCGAACATGTCTACAAGCTCCGTCGGTGCGTTTTGCAGGTGAGCTCTGTTGAAAGCTCAGGCTTGTCAAACGAGCTTTGAGCACTTCAGTTTCTTGCAGCTAAGAGAAACGGGACCTGCTAACAACAAAAGCGTGAGATTGACTACCATGCCAGTGTTATTCCCACCGCCGCAAAAGAAGGCGGTAGGGCTGCATAGTCCGCCATTGCGTATACCATTCAGCGCCGAGGTCGACAGTATTGGCAGAAGGATGTGATGAAAGGCCTTTGCTCGAACATGTCTACAAGCTCCGTCGGTGCGTTTTGCAGGTGAGCTCTACTGAAAGCTCAGGCTTGTCAAACGAGCTTTGAGCACTTCAGTTTCTTGCAGCTAAGAGAAACGGGACCTGCTAACAACAAAAGCGTGAGATTGACTACCATGCCGGTGTTATTCCCACCGCCACAAAAGAAGGCGGTAGGGCTGCATAGTCCGCCATTGCGTATACCATTCAGCGCCGAGGTCGAGGGTATTGGCAGAAGGATGTGATGAAAGGCCTTTGCTCGAACATGTCTACAAGCTCCGTCGGTGCGTTTTGCAGGTGAGCTCTGTTGAAAGCTCAGGCTTGTCAAACGAGCTTTGAGCACTTCAGTTTCTTGCAGCTAAGAGAAACGGGACCGGCTAACAACAAAAGCGTGAGATTGACTACCATGCCGGTGTTATTCCCACCGCCGCAAATGAAGGCGGTAGGGCTGCATAGTCCGCCATTGCGTATACCATTCAGCGCCGAGGTCGACGGTATTGGCAGAAGGAGGTGATGAAAGGCCTTTGCTCGAACATGTCTACAAGCTCCGTCGGTGCGTTTTGCAGGTGAGCTCTATTGAAAGCTCAGGCTTGTCAAACGAGCTTTGAGCACTTCAGTTTCTTGCAGCTAAGAGAAACGGGACCTGCTAACAACAAAAGCGTGAGATTGACTAC
Organism: Amblyomma americanum; assembly: GCF_052857255.1. Lineage (NCBI taxonomy): Eukaryota > Metazoa > Arthropoda > Arachnida > Ixodida > Ixodidae > Amblyomma > Amblyomma americanum. Next base: position 224,381,442 of record NC_135498.1, on the reverse strand, counting down.
CATGCCGGTGTTATTCCCACCGCCGCAAATGAAGGTGGTAGGGCTGCATAGTCCGCCATTGCGTATACCATTCAGCGCCGAGGTCGATGGTATTGGCAGAAGGTGGTGATGAAAGGTCTTTGCTCGAACATGTCTACAAGCTCCGTCGGTGCGTTTTGCAGGTGAGCTCTATTGAAAGCTCAGGCTTGTCAAACGAGCTTTGAGCACTTCAGTTTCTTGCAGCTAAGAGAAACGGGACCTGCTAACAACAAAAGCGTGAGATTGACTACCATGCCGGTGTTATTCCCACCGCCGCAAATGAAGGCGGTAGGGCTGCATAGTCCGCCATTGCGTATACCATTCAGCGCCGAGGTCGACGGTATTGGCAGAAGGATGTGATGAAAGGCCTTTGCTCGAACATGTCTACAAGCTCCGTCGGTGCGTTTTGCAGGTGAGCTCTATTGAAAGCTCAGGCTTGTCAAACGAGCTTTGAGCACTTCAGTTTCTTGCAGCTAAGAGAAACGGGACCTGCTAACAACAAAAGCGTGAGATTGACTACCATGCCGGTGTTATTCCCACCGCCACAAAAGAAGGCGGTAGGGCTGCATAGTCCGCCATTGCGTATACCATTCAGCGCCGAGGTCGACGGTATTGGCAGAAGGATGTGATGAAAGGCCTTTGCTCGAACATGTCTACAAGCTCCGTCGGTGTGTTTTGCAGGTGAGCTCTGTTGAAAGCTCAGGCTTGTCAAACGAGCTTTGAGCACTTCAGTTTCTTGCAGCTAAGAGAAACGGGACCGGCTAACAACAAAAGCGTGAGATTGACTACCATGCCGGTGTTATTCCCACCGCCGCAAATGAAGGCGGTAGGGCTGCATAGTCCGCCATTGCGTATACCATTCAGCGCCGAGGTCGACGGTATTGGCAGAAGGAGGTGATGAAAGGCCTTTGCTCGAACATGTCTACAAGCTCCGTCGGTGCGTTTTGCAGGTGAGCTCTATTGAAAGCTCAGGCTTGTCAAACGAGCTTTGAGCACTTCAGTTTCTTGCAGCTAAGAGAAACGGGACCTGCTAACAACAAAAGCGTGAGATTGACTACCATGCCGGTGTTATTCCCACCGCCGCAAATGAAGGTGGTAGGGCTGCATAGTCCGCCATTGCGTATACCATTCAGCGCCGAGGTCGATGGTATTGGCAGAAGGTGGTGATGAAAGGTCTTTGCTCGAACATGTCTACAAGCTCCGTCGGTGCGTTTTGCAGGTGAGCTCTATTGAAAGCTCAGGCTTGTCAAACGAGCTTTGAGCACTTCAGTTTCTTGCAGCTAAGAGAAACGGGACCTGCTAACAACAAAAGCGTGAGATTGACTACCATGCCGGTGTTATTCCCACCGCCGCAAATGAAGGCGGTAGGGCTGCATAGTCCGCCATTGCGTATACCATTCAGCGCCGATGTCGACGGTATTGGCAGAAGGAGGTGATGAAAGGCCTTTGCTCGAACATGTCTACAAGCTCCGTCGGTGCGTTTTGCAGGTGAGCTCTATTGAAAACTCAGGCTTGTCAAACGAGCTTTGAGCACTTCAGTTTCTTGCAGCTAAGAGAAACGGGACCTGCTAACAACAAAAGCGTGAGATTGACTACCATGCCGGTGTTATCCCCACCGCCGCAAAGAAGGCGGTAGGGCTGCATAGTCCGCCATTGCGTATACCATTCAGCGCCGAGGTCGATGGTATTGGCAGAAGGTGGTGATGAAAGGTCTATGCTCGAACATGTCTACAAGCTCCGTCGGTGCGTTTTGCAGGTGAGCTCTGTTGAAAGCTCAGGCTTGTCAAACGAGCTTTGAGCACTTCAGTTTCTTGCAGCTAAGAGAAATGGGACCTGCTAACAACAAAAGCGTGAGATTGACTACCATGCCGGTGTTATTCCCACCGCCGCAAATGAAGGTGGTAGGGCTGCATAGTCCGCCATTGCGTATACCATTCAGCGCCGAGGTCGATGGTATTGGCAGAAGGTGGTGATGAAAGGTCTTTGCTCGAACATGTCTACAAGCTCCGTCGGTGCGTTTTGCAGGTGAGCTCTGTTGAAAGCTCAGGCTTGTCAAACGAGCTTTGAGCACTTCAGTTTCTTGCAGCTAAGAGAAACGGGACCTGCTAACAACAAAAGCGTGAGATTGACTACCATGCCAGTGTTATTCCCACCGCCGCAAAAGAAGGCGGTAGGGCTGCATAGTCCGCCATTGCGTATACCATTCAGCGCCGAGGTCGACGGTATTGGCAGAAGGAGGTGATGAAAGGCCTTTGCTCGAACATGTCTACAAGCTCCGTCGGTGCGTTTTGCAGGTGAGCTCAGTTGAAAGCTCAGGCTTGTCAAACGAGCTTTGAGCACTTCAGTTTCTTGCAGCTAAGAGAAACGGGACCTGCTAACAACAAAAGCGTGAGATTGACTACCATGCCGGTGTTATTCCCACCGCCGCAAATGAAGGCGGTAGGGCTGCATAGTCCGCCATTGCGTATACCAGTCAGCGCCGAGGTCGACGGTATTGGCAGAAGGAGGTGATGAAAGGCCTTTGCTCGAACATGTCTACAAGCTCCGTCGGAGCGTTTTGTTGGTGAGCTCTGTTGAAAGCTCAGGCTTGTCAAACGAGCTTTGAGCACTTCAGTTTCTTGCAGCTAAGAGAAACGGGACCTGCTAACAACAAAAGCGTGAGATTGACTACCATGCCGGTGTTATTCCCACCGCCGCAAATGAAGGCGGTAGGGCTGCATAGTCCGCCATTGCGTATACCAGTCAGCGCCGAGGTCGACGGTATTGGCAGAAGGTGGTGATGAAAGGTCTTTGCTCGAACATGTCTACAAGCTCCGTCGGAGCGTTTAGCAGGTGAGCTCTGTTGAAAGCTCAGGCTTGTCAAACGAGCTTTGAGCACTTCAGTTTCTTGCAGCTAAGAGAAACGGGACCTGCTAACAACAAAAGCGTGAGATTGACTACCATGCCGCTGTTATTCCCACCGCCGCAAATGAAGGTGGTAGGGCTGCATAGTCCGCCATTGCGTATACCATTCAGCGCCGAGGTCGACGGTATTGGCAGAAGGTGGTGATGAAAGGTCTTTGCTCGAACATGTCTACAAGCTCCGTCGGAGCGTTTAGCAGGTGAGCTCTATTGAAAGCTCAGGCTTGTCAAACGAGCTTTGAGCACTTCAGTTTCTTGCAGCTAAGAGAAACGGGACCTGCTAATAACAAAAGCGTGAGATTGACTACCATGCCGGTGTTATTCCCACCGCCGCAAATGAAGGCGGTAGGGCTGCATAGTCCGCCATTGCGTATACCATTCAGCGCCGAGGTCGACGGTATTGGCAGAAGGTGGTGATGAAAGGTCTTTGCTCGAACATGTCTACAAGCTCCGTCGGAGCGTTCAGCAGGTGAGCTCTGTTGAAAGCTCAGGCTTGTCAAACGAGCTTTGAGCACTTCAGTTTCTTGCAGCTAAGAGAAACGGGACCTGCTAACAACAAAAGCGTGAGATTGACTACCATGCCGGTGTTATTCCCACCGCCGCAAATGAAGGCGGTAGGGCTGCATAGTCCGCCATTGCGTATACCATTCAGCGCCGAGGTCGACGGTATTGGCAGAAGGTGGTGATGAAAGGTCTTTGCTCGAACATGTCTACAAGCTCCGTCGGAGCGTTTTGTTGGTGAGCTCTGTTGAAAGCTCAGGCTTGTCAAACGAGCTTTGAGCACTTCAGTTTCTTGCAGCTAAGAGAAACGGGACCTGCTAACAACAAAAGCGTGAGATTGACTACCATGCCGGTGTTATTCCCACCGCCGCAAAAGAAGGCGGTAGGGCTGCATAGTCCGCCATTGCGTATACCATTCAGCGCCGAGGTCGACGAGTATTGGCAGAAGGTGGTGATGAAAGGTCTTTGCTCGAACATGTCTACAAGCTCCGTCGGAGCGTTTTGCAGGTGAGCTCTGTTGAAAGCTCAGGCTTGTCAAACGAGCTTTGAGCACTTCAGTTTCTTGCAGCTAAGAGAAACGGGACCTGCTAACAACAAAAGCGTGAGATTGACTACCATGCCGGTGTTATTCCCACCGCCGCAAATGAAGGCGGTAGGGCTGCATAGTCCGCCATTGCGTATACCATTCAGCGCCGAGGTCGACGGTATTGGCAGAAGGAGGTGATGAAAGGTCTTTGCTCGAACATGTCTACAAGCTCCGTCGGAGCGTTCAGCAGGTGAGCTCTGTTGAAAGCTCAGGCTTGTCAAACGAGCTTTGAGCACTTCAGTTTCTTGCAGCTAAGAGAAACGGGACCTGCTAACAACAAAAGCGTGAGATTGACTACCATGCCGGTGTTATTCCCACCGCCGCAAAAGAAGGCGGTAGGGCTGCATAGTCCGCCATTGCGTATACCATTCAGCGCCGAGGTCGACGGTATTGGCAGAAGGAGGTGATGAAAGGTCTTTGCTCGAACATGTCTACAAGCTCCGTCGGAGCGTTTTGCAGGTGAGCTCTGTTGAAAGCTCAGGCTTGTCAAACGAGCTTTGAGCACTTCAGTTTCTTGCAGCTAAGAGAAACGGGACCTGCTAACAACAAAAGCGTGAGATTGACTACCATGCCGGTGTTATTCCCACCGCCGCAAAAGAAGGCGGTAGGGCTGCATAGTCCGCCATTGCGTATACCATTCAGCGCCGAGGTCGACGGTATTGGCAGAAGGTGGTGATGAAAGGTCTTTGCTCGAACATGTCTACAAGCTCCGTCGGAGCGTTCAGCAGGTGAGCTCTGTTGAAAGCTCAGGCTTGTCAAACGAGCTTTGAGCACTTCAGTTTCTTGCAGCTAAGAGAAACTGAAGTGCTCAAAGCTCGTTTGACAAGCCTGAGCTTTCAACAGAGCTCACCTGCTGAACGCTCCGACGGAGCTTGTAGACTCCGTCGGAGCGTTCAGCAGGTGAGCTCTGTTGAAAGCTCAGGCTTGTCAAACGAGCTTTGAGCACTTCAGTTTCTTGCAGCTAAGAGAAACGGGACCTGCTAACAACAAAAGCGTGAGATTGACTACCATGCCGGTGTTATTCCCACCGCCGCAAATGAAGGCGGTAGGGCTGCATAGTCCGCCATTGCGTATACCATTCAGCGCCGAGGTCGACGGTATTGGCAGAAGGTGGTGATGAAAGGTCTTTGCTCGAACATGTCTACAAGCTCCGTCGGAGCGTTTTGTTGGTGAGCTCTGTTGAAAGCTCAGGCTTGTCAAACGAGCTTTGAGCACTTCAGTTTCTTGCAGCTAAGAGAAACGGGACCTGCTAACAACAAAAGCGTGAGATTGACTACCATGCCGGTGTTATTCCCACCGCCGCAAATGAAGGCGGTAGGGCTGCATAGGCCGCCATTGCGTATACCAGTCAGCGCCGAGGTCGACGGTATTGGCAGAAGGTGGTGATGAAAGGTCTTTGCTCGAACATGTCTACAAGCTCCGTCGGAGCGTTTTGCAGGTGAGCTCTGTTGAAAGCTCAGGCTTGTCAAACGAGCTTTGAGCACTTCAGTTTCTTGCAGCTAAGAGAAACGGGACCTGCTAACAACAAAAGCGTGAGATTGACTACCATGCCGGTGTTATTCCCACCGCCGCAAAAGAAGGCGGTAGGGCTGCATAGTCCGCCATTGCGTATACCATTCAGCGCCGAGGTCGACGGTATTGGCAGAAGGTGGTGATGAAAGGTCTTTGCTCGAACATGTCTACAAGCTCCGTCGGAGCGTTCAGCAGGTGAGCTCTGTTGAAAGCTCAGGCTTGTCAAACGAGCTTTGAGCACTTCAGTTTCTTGCAGCTAAGAGAAACGGGACCTGCTAACAACAAAAGCGTGAGATTGACTACCATGCCGGTGTTATTCCCACCGCCGCAAATGAAGGTGGTAGGGCTGCATAGTCCGCCATTGCGTATACCATTCAGCGCCGAGGTCGACGGTATTGGCAGAAGGTGGTGATGAAAGGTCTTTGCTCGAACATGTCTACAAGCTCCGTCGGTGCGTTTTGCAGGTGAGCTCTATTGAAAGCTCAGGCTTGTCAAACGAGCTTTGAGCACTTCAGTTTCTTGCAGCTAAGAGAAACGGGACCTGCTAACAACAAAAGCGTGAGATTGACTACCATGCCGGTGTTATTCCCACCGCCGCAAATGAAGGCGGTAGGGCTGCATAGTCCGCCATTGCGTATACCATTCAGCGCCGAGGTCGACGGTATTGGCAGAAGGTGGTGATGAAAGGTCTTTGCTCGAACATGTCTACAAGCTCCGTCGGAGCGTTTAGCAGGTGAGCTCTACTGAAAGCTCAGGCTTGTCAAACGAGCTTTGAGCACTTCAGTTTCTTGCAGCTAAGAGAAACGGGACCTGCTAACAACAAAAGCGTGAGATTGACTACCATGCCGGTGTTATTCCCACCGCCGCAAAAGAAGGCGGTAGGGCTGCATAGTCCGCCATTGCGTATACCATTTAGCGCCGAGGTCGACGGTATTGGCAGAAGGAGGTGATGAAAGGTCTTTGCTCGAACATGTCTACAAGCTCCGTCGGAGCGTTTTGCAGGTGAGCTCTGTTGAAAGCTCAGGCTTGTCAAACGAGCTTTGAGCACTTCAGTTTCTTGCAGCAAAGAGAAACGGGACCTGCTAACAACAAAAGCGTGAGATTGACTACGATGCCGGTGTTATTCCCACCGCCGCAAATGAAGGCGGTAGGGCTGCATAGTCCGCCATTGCGTATACCATTCAGCGCCGAGGTCGACAGTATTGACAGAAGGTGGTGATGAAAGGTCTTTGCTCGAACATGTCTACAAGCTCCGTCGGAGCGTTTTGCAGGTGAGCTCTGTTGAAAGCTCAGGCTTGTCAAACGAGCTTTGAGCACTTCAGTTTCTTGCAGCTAAGAGAAACGGGACCTGCTAACAACAAAAGCGTGAGATTGACTACCATGCCGGTGTTATTCCCACCGCCGCAAAAGAAGGCGGTAGGGCTGCATAGTCCGCCATTGCGTATACCATTCAGCGCCGAGGTCGACGGTATTGGCAGAAGGTGGTGATGAAAGGTCTTTGCTCGAACATGTCTACAAGCTCCGTCGGAGCGTTCAGCAGGTGAGCTCTGTTGAAAGCTCAGGCTTGTCAAACGAGCTTTGAGCACTTCAGTTTCTTGCAGCTAAGAGAAACGGGACCTGCTAACAACAAAAGCGTGAGATTGACTACCATGCCGGTGTTATTCCCACCGCCGCAAATGAAGGCGGTAGGGCTGCATAGTCCGCCATTGCGTATACCATTCAGCGCCGAGGTCGACGGTATTGGCAGAAGGTGGTGATGAAAGGTCTTTGCTCGAACATGTCTACAAGCTCCGTCGGTGCGTTTTGCAGGTGAGCTCTGTTGAAAGCTCAGGCTTGTCAAACGAGCTTTGAGCACTTCAGTTTCTTGCAGCTAAGAGAAATGGGACCTGCTAACAACAAAAGCGTGAGATTGACTACCATGCCGGTGTTATTCCCACCGCCGCAAATGAAGGTGGTAGGGCTGCATAGTCCGCCATTGCGTATACCATTCAGCGCCGAGGTCGACGGTATTGGCAGAAGGTGGTGATGAAAGGTCTTTGCTCGAACATGTCTACAAGCTCCGTCGGTGCGTTTTGCAGGTGAGCTCTGTTGAAAGCTCAGGCTTGTCAAACGAGCTTTGAGCACTTCAGTTTCTTGCAGCTAAGAGAAACGGGACCTGCTAACAACAAAAGCGTGAGATTGACTACCATGCCAGTGTTATTCCCACCGCCGCAAAAGAAGGCGGTAGGGCTGCATAGTCCGCCATTGCGTATACCATTCAGCGCCGAGGTCGACGGTATTGGCAGAAGGAGGTGATGAAAGGCCTTTGCTCGAACATGTCTACAAGCTCCGTCGGTGCGTTTTGCAGGTGAGCTCTGTTGAAAGCTCAGGCTTGTCAAACGAGCTTTGAGCACTTCAGTTTCTTGCAGCTAAGAGAAACGGGACCTGCTAACAACAAAAGCGTGAGATTGACTACCATGCCGGTGTTATTCCCACCGCCACAAAAGAAGGCGGTAGGGCTGCATAGTCCGCCATTGCGTATACCATTCAGCGCCGAGGTCGACGGTATTGGCAGAAGGAGGTGATGAAAGGCCTTTGCTCGAACATGTCTACAAGCTCCGTCGGTGCGTTTTGCAGGTGAGCTCTGTTGAAAGCTCAGGCTTGTCAAACGAGCTTTGAGCACTTCAGTTTCTTGCAGCTAAGAGAAACGGGACCTGCTAACAACAAAAGCGTGAGATTGACTACCATGCCGGTGTTATTCCCACCGCCGCAAATGAAGGCGGTAGGGCTGCATAGTCCGCCATTGCGTATACCATTCAGCGCCGAGGTCGACGGTATTGGCAGAAGGAGGTGATGAAAGGCCTTTGCTCGAACATGTCTACAAGCTCCGTCGGTGCGTTTTGCAGGTGAGCTCTGTTGAAAGCTCAGGCTTGTCAAACGAGCTTTGAGCACTTCAGTTTCTTGCAGCTAAGAGAAACGGGACCTGCTAACAACAAAAGCGTGAGATTGACTACCATGCCGGTGTTATTCCCACCGCCGCAAATGAAGGTGGTAGGGCTGCATAGTCCGCCATTGCGTATACCATTCAGCGCCGAGGTCGACGGTATTGGCAGAAGGAGGTGATGAAAGGCCTTTGCTCGAACATGTCTACAAGCTCCGTCGGTGCGTTTTGCAGGTGAGCTCTGTTGAAAGCTCAGGCTTGTCAAACGAGCTTTGAGCACTTCAGTTTCTTGCAGCTAAGAGAAACGGGACCTGCTAACAACAAAAGCGTGAGATTGACTACCATGCCGGTGTTATTCCCACCGCCGCAAATGAAGGTGGTAGGGCTGCATAGTCCGCCATTGCGTATACCATTCAGCGCCGAGGTCGACGGTATTGGCAGAAGGTGGTGATGAAAGGTCTTTGCTCGAACATGTCTACAAGCTCCGTCGGAGCGTTCAGCAGGTGAGCTCTGTTGAAAGCTCAGGCTTGTCAAACGAGCTTTGAGCACTTCAGTTTCTTGCAGCTAAGAGAAACGGGACCTGCTAACAACAAAAGCGTGAGATTGACTACCATGCCGGTGTTATTCCCACCGCCGCAAAAGAAGGCGGTAGGGCTGCATAGTCCGCCATTGCGTATACCATTCAGCGCCGAGGTCGACGGTATTGGCAGAAGGAGGTGATGAAAGGCCTTTGCTCGAACATGTCTACAAGCTCCGTCGGAGCGTTTTGCAGGTGAGCTCTGTTGAAAGCTCAGGCTTGTCAAACGAGCTTTGAGCACTTCAGTTTCTTGCAGCAAAGAGAAACGGGACCTGCTAACAACAAAAGCGTGAGATTGACTACGATGCCGGTGTTATTCCCACCGCCGCAAATGAAGGCGGTAGGGCTGCATAGTCCGCCATTGCGTATACCATTCAGCGCCGAGGTCGACGGTATTGGCAGAAGGTGGTGATGAAAGGTCTTTGCTCGAACATGTCTACAAGCTCCGTCGGAGCGTTTTGCAGGTGAGCTCTGTTGAAAGCTCAGTCTTGTCAAACGAGCTTTGAGCACTTCAGTTTCTTGCAGCAAAGAGAAACGGGACCTGCTAACAACAAAAGCGTGAGATTGACTACCATGCCGGTGTTATTCCCACCGCCGCAAATGAAGGCGGTAGGGCTGCATAGTCCGCCATTGCGTATACCATTCAGCGCCGAGGTCGACGGTATTGGCAGAAGGTGGTGATGAAAGGTCTTTGCTCGAACATGTCTACAAGCTCCGTCGGAGCGTTTTGCAGGTGAGCTCTGTTGAAAGCTCAGGCTTGTCAAACGAGCTTTGAGCACTTTAGTTTCTTGCAGCTAAGAGAAACGGGACCTGCTAACAACAAAAGCGTGAGATTGACTACCATGCCGGTGTTATTCCCACCGCCGCAAAAGAAGGTGGTAGGGCCGCATAGTCCGCCATTGCGTATACCATTCAGCGCCGAGGTCGACGGTATTGGCAGAAGGAGGTGATGAAAGGCCTTCGCTCGAACATGTCTACAAGCTCCGTCGGTGCGTTTTGCAGGTGAGCTCTGTTGAAAGCTCAGGCTTGTCAAACGAGCTTTGAGCACTTCAGTTTCTTGCAGCCAAGAGAAACGGGACCTGCTAACAACAAAAGCGTGAGATTGACTACGATGCCGGTGTTATTCCCACCGCCGCAAATGAAGGCGGTAGGGCTGCATAGTCCGCCATTGCGTATACCATTCAGCGCCGAGGTCGACTGTATTGGCAGAAGGTGGTGATGAAAGGTCTTTGCTCGAACATGTCTACAAGCTCCGTCGGAGCGTTTTGCAGGTGAGCTCTGTTGAAAGCTCAGGCTTGTCAAACGAGCTTTGAGCACTTCAGTTTCTTGCAGCTAAGAGAAACGGGACCTGCTAACAACAAAAGCGTGAGATTGACTACCATGCCGGTGTTATTCCCACCGCCGCAAATGAAGGCGGTAGGGCTGCATAGTCCGCCATTGCGTATACCATTCAGCGCCGAGGTCGACGGTATTGGCAGAAGGTGGTGATGAAAGGTCTTTGCTCGAACATGTCTACAAGCTCCGTCGGAGCGTTTTGCAGGTGAGCTCTGTTGAAAGCTCAGGCTTGTCAAACGAGCTTTGAGCACTTCAGTTTCTTGCAGCTAAGAGAAACGGGACCTGCTAACAACAAAAGCGTGAGATTGACTACCATGCCGGTGTTATTCCCACCGCCGCAAAAGAAGGCGGTAGGGCTGCATAGTCCGCCATTGCGTATACCATTCAGCGCCGAGGTCGACGGTATTGGCAGAAGGAGGTGATGAAAGGCCTTTGCTCGAACATGTCTACAAGCTCCGTCGGTGCGTTTTGCAGGCGAGCTCTATTGAAAGCTCATGCTTGTCAAACGAGCTTTGAGCACTTCAGTTTCTTGCAGCTAAGAGAAACGGGACCTGCTAACAACAAAAGCGTGAGATTGACTACCATGCCGGTGTTATTCCCACCGCCGCAAATGAAGGCGGTAGGGCTGCATAGTCCGCCATTGCGTATACCATTCAGCGCCGAGGTCGACGGTATTGGCAGAAGGTGGTGATGAAAGGTCTTTGCTCGAACATGTCTACAAGCTCCGTCGGAGCGTTTTGCAGGTGAGCTCTGTTGAAAGCTCAGGCTTGTCAAACGAGCTTTGAGCACTTCAGTTTCTTGCAGCTAAGAGAAACGGGACCTGCTAACAACAAAAGCGTGAGATTGACTACCATGCCGGTGTTATTCCCACCGCCGCAAAAGAAGGCGGTAGGGCTGCATAGTCCGCCATTGCGTATACCATTCAGCGCCGAGGTCGACGGTATTGGCAGAAGGAGGTGATGAAAGGCCTTTGCTCGAACATGTCTACAAGCTCCGTCGGTGCGTTTTGCAGGCGAGCTCTATTGAAAGCTCATGCTTGTCAAACGAGCTTTGAGCACTTCAGTTTCTTGCAGCTAAGAGAAACGGGACCTGCTAACAACAAAAGCGTGAGATTGACTACCATGCCGGTGTTATTCCCACCGCCGCAAATGAAGGCGGTAGGGCTGCATAGTCCGCCATTGCGTATACCATTCAGCGCCGAGGTCGACGGTATTGGCAGAAGGTGGTGATGAAAGGTCTTTGCTCGAACATGTCTACAAGCTCCGTCGGAGCGTTTTGCAGGTGAGCTCTGTTGAAAGCTCAGGCTTGTCAAACGAGCTTTGAGCACTTCAGTTTCTTGCAGCTAAGAGAAACGGGACCTGCTAACAACAAAAGCGTGAGATTGACTACCATGCCGGTGTTATTCCCACCGCCGCAAAAGAAGGCGGTAGGGCTGCATAGTCCGCCATTGCGTATACCATTCAGCGCCGAGGTCGACGGTATTGGCAGAAGGAGGTGATGAAAGGCCTTTGCTCGAACATGTCTACAAGCTCCGTCGGTGCGTTTTGCAGGCGAGCTCTATTGAAAGCTCATGCTTGTCAAACGAGCTTTGAGCACTTCAGTTTCTTGCAGCTAAGAGAAACGGGACCTGCTAACAACAAAAGCGTGAGATTGACTACCATGCCGGTGTTATTCCCACCGCCGCAAATGAAGGCGGTAGGGCTGCATAGTCCGCCATTGCGTATACCATTCAGCGCCGAGGTCGACGGTATTGGCAGAAGGAGGTGATGAAAGGTCTTTGCTCGAACATGTCTACAAGCTCCGTCGGAGCGTTTTGCAGGTGAGCTCTGTTGAAAGCTCAGGCTTGTCAAACGAGCTTTGAGCACTTTGTTTCTTGCAGCTAAGAGAAACGGGACCTGCTAACAACAAAAGCGTGACATTGACTACCATGCCGGTGTTATTCCCACCGGCGCAAATGAAGGCGGTAGGGCTGCATAGTCCGCCATTGCGTATACCATTCAGCGCCGAGGTCGACGGTATTGGCAGAAGGTGGTGATGAAAGGTCTTTGCTCGAGCATGTCTACAAGCTCCGTCGGAGCGTTTTGCAGGTGAGCTCTGTTGAAAGCTCAGGCTTGTCAAACGAGCTTTGAGCACTTCAGTTTCTTGCAGCTAAGAGAAACGGGACCTGCTAACAACAAAAGCGTGAGATTGACTACCATGCCGGTGTTATTCCCACCGCCGCAAAAGAAGGCGGTAGGGCTGCATAGTCCGCCATTGCGTATACCATTCAGCGCCGAGGTCGACGGTATTGGCAGAAGGTGGTGATGAAAGGTCTTTGCTCGAGCATGTCTACAAGCTCCGTCGGTGCGTTTTGCAGGTGAGCTCTATTGAAAGCTCATGCTTGTCAAACGAGCTTTGAGCACTTCAGTTTCTTGCAGCTAAGAGAAACGGGACCTGCTAACAACAAAAGCGTGAGATTGACTACCATGCCGGTGTTATTCCCACCGCCGCAAATGAAGGCGGTAGGGCTGCATAGTCCGCCATTGCGTATACCATTCAGCGCCGAGGTCGACGGTATTGGCAGAAGGTGGTGATGAAAGGTCTTTGCTCGAACATGTCTACAAGCTCCGTCGGAGCGTTTAGCAGGTGAGCTCTATTGAAAGCTCAGGCTTGTCAAACGAGCTTTGAGCACTTCAGTTTCTTGCAGCTAAGAGAAACGGGACCTGCTAATAACAAAAGCGTGAGATTGACTACCATGCCGGTGTTATTCCCACCGCCGCAAATGAAGGCGGTAGGGCTGCATAGGCCGCCATTGCGTATACCATTCAGCGCCGAGGTCGACGGTATTGGCAGAAGGAGGTGATGAAAGGCCTTTGCTCGAACATGTCTACAAGCTCCGTCGGTGCGTTTTGCAGGTGAGCTCTATTGAAAGCTCAGGCTTGTCAAACGAGCTTTGAGCACTTCAGTTTCTTGCAGCTAAGAGAAACGGGACCTGCTAACAACAAAAGCGTGAGATTGACTATCATGCCGGTGTTATTCCCACCGCCGCAAATGAAGGCGGTAGGGCTGCATAGGCCGCCATTGCGTATACCATTCAGCGCCGAGGTCTCGACGGTATTGGCAGAAGGAGGTGATGAAAGGCCTTTGCTCGAACACTTCTACAAGCTCCGTCGGTGCGTTTTGCAGGTGAGCTCTATTGAAAGCTCAGGCTTGTCAAACGAGCTTTGAGCACTTCAGTTTCTTGCAGCTAAGAGAAACGGGACCTGCTAACAACAAAAGCGTGAGATTGACTACCATGCCGGTGTTATTCCCACCGCCGCAAATGAAGGCGGTAGGGCTGCATAGGCCGCCATTGCGTATACCATTCAGCGCCGAGGTCGACGGTATTGGCAGAAGGAGGTGATGAAAGGCCTTTGCTCGAACATGTCTACAAGCTCCGTCGGTGCGTTTTGCAGGTGAGCTCTATTGAAAGCTCAGGCTTGTCAAACGAGCTTTGAGCACTTCAGTTTCTTGCAGCTAAGAGAAACGGGACCTGCTAACAACAAAAGCGTGAGATTGACTACCATGCCGGTGTTATTCCCACCGCCGCAAATGAAGGCGGTAGGGCTGCATAGGCCGCCATTGCGTATACCATTCAGCGCCGAGGTCGACGGTATTGGCAGAAGGAGGTGATGAAAGGCCTTTGCTCGAACATGTCTACAAGCTCCGTCGGTGCGTTTTGCAGGTGAGCTCTATTGAAAGCTCAGGCTTGTCAAACGAGCTTTGAGCACTTCAGTTTCTTGCGGCTAAGAGAAACGGGACCTGCTAACAACAAAAGCGTGAGATTGACTACCATGCCGGTGTTATTCCCACCGCCGCAAAAGAAGGCGGTAGGGCTGCATAGTCCGCCATTGCGTATACCATTCAGCGCCGAGGTCGACGGTATTGGCAGAAGGAGGTGATGAAAGGCCTTTGCTCGAACATGTCTACAAGCTCCGTCGGTGCGTTTTGCAGGTGAGCTCTATTGAAAGCTCATGCTTGTCAAACGAGCTTTGAGCACTTCAGTTTCTTGCAGCTAAGAGAAACGGGACCTGCTAACAACAAAAGCGTGAGATTGACTACCATGCCGGTGTTATTCCCACCGCCGCAAATGAAGGCGGTAGGGCTGCATAGTCCGCCATTGCGTATACCATTCAGCGCCGAGGTCGACGGTATTGGCAGAAGGTGGTGATGAAAGGTCTTTGCTCGAACATGTCTACAAGCTCCGTCGGAGCGTTTAGCAGGTGAGCTCTATTGAAAGCTCAGGCTTGTCAAACGAGCTTTGAGCACTTCAGTTTCTTGCAGCTAAGAGAAACGGGACCTGCTAATAACAAAAGCGTGAGATTGACTACCATGCCGGTGTTATTCCCACCGCCGCAAATGAAGGTGGTAGGGCTGCATAGGCCGCCATTGCGTATACCATTCAGCGCCGAGGTCGACGGTATTGGCAGAAGGAGGTGATGAAAGGCCTTTGCTCGAACATGTCTACAAGCTCCGTCGGTGCGTTTTGCAGGTGAGCTCTATTGAAAGCTCAGGCTTGTCAAACGAGCTTTGAGCACTTCAGTTTCTTGCAGCTAAGAGAAACGGGACCTGCTAACAACAAAAGCGTGAGATTGACTATCATGCCGGTGTTATTCCCACCGCCGCAAATGAAGGCGGTAGGGCTGCATAGGCCGCCATTGCGTATACCATTCAGCGCCGAGGTCGACGGTATTGGCAGAAGGAGGTGATGAAAGGCCTTTGCTCGAACATGTCTACAAGCTCCGTCGGTGCGTTTTGCAGGTGAGCTCTATTGAAAGCTCAGGCTTGTCAAACGAGCTTTGAGCACTTCAGTTTCTTGCAGCTAAGAGAAACGGGACCTGCTAACAACAAAAGCGTGAGATTGACTACCATGCCGGTGTTATTCCCACCGCCGCAAATGAAGGCGGTAGGGCTGCATAGGCCGCCATTGCGTATACCATTCAGCGCCGAGGTCGACGGTATTGGCAGAAGGAGGTGATGAAAGGCCTTTGCTCGAACATGTCTACAAGCTCCGTCGGTGCGTTTTGCTGGTGAGCTCTATTGAAAGCTCATGCTTGTCAAACGAGCTTTGAGCACTTCAGTTTCTTGCAGCTAAGAGAAACGGGACCTGCTAACAACAAAAGCGTGAGATTGACTACCATGCCGGTGTTATTCCCACCGCCGCAAATGAAGGCGGTAGGGCTGCATAGGCCGCCATTGCGTATACCATTCAGCGCCGAGGTCGACGGTATTGGCAGAAGGAGGTGATGAAAGGCCTTTGCTCGAACATGTCTACAAGCTCCGTCGGTGCGTTTTGCAGGTGAGCTCTATTGAAAGCTCAGGCTTGTCAAACGAGCTTTGAGCACTTCAGTTTCTTGCGGCTAAGAGAAACGGGACCTGCTAACAACAAAAGCGTGAGATTGACTACCATGCCGGTGTTATTCCCACCGCCGCAAAAGAAGGCGGTAGGGCTGCATAGTCCGCCATTGCGTATACCATTCAGCGCCGAGGTCGACGGTATTGGCAGAAGGAGGTGATGAAAGGCCTTTGCTCGAACATGTCTACAAGCTCCGTCGGTGCGTTTTGCAGGTGAGCTCTATTGAAAGCTCATGCTTGTCAAACGAGCTTTGAGCACTTCAGTTTCTTGCAGCTAAGAGAAACGGGACCTGCTAACAACAAAAGCGTGAGATTGACTACCATGCCGGTGTTATTCCCACCGCCGCAAATGAAGGCGGTAGGGCTGCATAGGCCGCCATTGCGTATACCATTCAGCGCCGAGGTCGACGGTATTGGCAGAAGGAGGTGATGAAAGGCCTTTGCTCGAACATGTCTACAAGCTCCGTCGGTGCGTTTTGCAGGTGAGCTCTGTTGAAAGCTCAGGCTTGTCAAACGAGCTTTGAGCACTTCAGTTTCTTGCAGCTAAGAGAAACGGCACCTGCTAACAACAAAAGCGTGAGATTGACTACCATGCCGGTGTTATTCCCACCGCCGCAAATGAAGGCGGTAGGGCTGCATAGGCCGCCATTGCGTATACCATTCAGCGCCGAGGTCGACGGTATTGGCAGAAGGAGGTGATGAAAGGCCTTTGCTCGAACATGTCTACAAGCTCCGTCGGTGCGTTTTGCAGGTGAGCTCTATTGAAAGCTCATGCTTGTCAAACGAGCTTTGAGCACTTCAGTTTCTTGCAGCTAAGAGAAACGGGACCTGCTAACAACAAAAGCGTGAGATTGACTACCATGCCGGTGTTATTCCCACCGCCGCAAATGAAGGCGGTAGGGCTGCATAGGCCGCCATTGCGTATACCATTCAGCGCCGAGGTCGACGGTATTGGCAGAAGGAGGTGATGAAAGGCCTTTGCTCGAACATGTCTACAAGCTCCGTCGGTGCGTTTTGCAGGTGAGCTCTGTTGAAAGCTCAGGCTTGTCAAACGAGCTTTGAGCACTTCAGTTTCTTGCAGCTAAGAGAAACGGCACCTGCTAACAACAAAAGCGTGAGATTGACTACCATGCCGGTGTTATTCCCACCGCCGCAAATGAAGGCGGTAGGGCTGCATAGGCCGCCATTGCGTATACCATTCAGCGCCGAGGTCGACGGTATTGGCAGAAGGAGGTGATGAAAGGCCTTTGCTCGAACATGTCTACAAGCTCCGTCGGTGCGTTTTGCTGGTGAGCTCTGTTGAAAGCTCAGGCTTGTCAAACGAGCTTTGAGCACTTCAGTTTCTTGCAGCTAAGAGAAACGGGACCTGCTAACAACAAAAGCGTGAGATTGACTACCATGCCGGTGTTATTCCCACCGCCGCAAATGAACGTGGTAGGGCTGCATAGTCCGCCATTGCGTATACCATTCAGCGCCGAGGTCGACGGTATTGGCAGAAGGAGGTGATGAAAGGCCTTTGCTCGAACATGTCTACAAGCTCCGTCGGTGCGTTTTGCTGGTGAGCTCTATTGAAAGCTCAGGCTTGTCAAACGAGCTTTGAGCACTTCAGTTTCTTGCAGCTAAGAGAAACGGGACCTGCTAACAACAAAAGCGTGAGATTGACTACCATGCCGGTGTTATTCCCACCGCCGCAAATGAAGGCGGTAGGGCTGCATAGGCCGCCATTGCGTATACCATTCAGCGCCGAAGTCGACGGTATTGGCAGAAGGAGGTGATGAAAGGCCTTTGCTCGAACATGTCTACAAGCTCCGTCGGTGCGTTTTGCAGGTGAGCTCTATTGAAAGCTCATGCTTGTCAAACGAGCTTTGAGCACTTCAGTTTCTTGCAGCTAAGAGAAACGGGACCTGCTAACAACAAAAGCGTGAGATTGACTACCATGCCGGTGTTATTCCCACCGCCGCAAATGAAGGCGGTAGGGCTGCATAGGCCGCCATTGCGTATACCATTCAGCGCCGAGGTCGACGGTATTGGCAGAAGGAGGTGATGAAAGGCCTTTGCTCGAACATGTCTACAAGCTCCGTCGGTGCGTTTTGCTGGTGAGCTCTATTGAAAGCTCAGGCTTGTCAAACGAGCTTTGAGCACTTCAGTTTCTTGCAGCTAAGAGAAACGGGACCTGCTAACAACAAAAGCGTGAGATTGACTACCATGCCGGTGTTATTCCCACCGCCGCAAATGAAGGCGGTAGGGCTGCATAGGCCGCCATTGCGTATACCATTCAGCGCCGAGGTCGACGGTATTGGCAGAAGGAGGTGATGAAAGGTCTTTGCTCGAACATGTCTACAAGCTCCGTCGGTGCGTTTTGCAGGTGAGCTCTATTGAAAGCTCAGGCTTGTCAAACGAGCTTTGAGCACTTCAGTTTCTTGCAGCTAAGAGAAACGGGACCTGCTAACAACAAAAGCGTGAGATTGACTACCATGCCGGTGTTAATCCCACCGCCGCAAATGAAGGCGGTAGGGCTGCATAGGCCGCCATTGCGTATACCATTCAGCGCCGAGGTCGACGGTATTGGCAGAAGGAGGTGATGAAAGGCCTTTGCTCGAACATGTCTACAAGCTCCGTCGGTGCGTTTTGCAGGTGAGCTCTGTTGAAAGCTCAGGCTTGTCAAACGAGCTTTGAGCACTTCAGTTTCTTGCAGCTAAGAGAAACGGGACCTGCTAACAACAAAAGCGTGAGATTGACTACCATGCCGGTGTTATTCCCACCGCCGCAAAAGAAGGCGGTAGGGCTGCATAGTCCGCCATTGCGTATACCATTCAGCGCCGAGGTCGACCGTATTGGCAGAAGGAGGTGATGAAAGGCCTTTGCTCGAACATGTCTACAAGCTCCGTCGGTGCGTTTTGCAGATGAGCTCTATTGAAAGCTCATGTTTGTCAAACGAGCTTTGAGCACTTCAGTTTCTTGCAGCTAAGAGAAACGGGACCTGCTAACAACAAAAGCGTGAGATTGACTACCATGCCGGTGTTATTCCCACCGCCGCAAATGAAGGCGGTAGGGCTGCATAGTCCGCCATTGCGTATACCATTCAGCGCCGAGGTCGACGGTATTGGCAGAAGGTGGTGATGAAAGGTCTTTGCTCGAACATGTCTACAAGCTCCGTCGGAGTGTTTAGCAGGTGAGCTCTATTGAAAGCTCAGGCTTTTCAAACGAGCTTTGAGCACTTCAGTTTCTTGCAGCTAAGAGAAACGGGACCTGCTAATAACAAAAGCGTGAGATTGACTACCATGCCGGTGTTATTCCCACCGCCGCAAATGAAGGCGGTAGGGCTGCATAGGCCGCCATTGCGTATACCATTCAGCGCCGAGGTCGACGGTATTGGCAGAAGGAGGTGATGAAAGGCCTTTGCTCGAACATGTCTACAAGCTCCGTCGGTGCGTTTTGCAGGTGAGCTCTATTGAAAGCTCAGGCTTGTCAAACGAGCTTTGATCACTTCAGTTTCTTGCAGCTAAGAGAAACGGGACCTGCTAATAACAAAAGCGTGAGATTGACTACCATGCCGGTGTTATTCCCACCGCCGCAAATGAAGGCGGTAGGGCTGCATAGTCCGCCATTGCGTATACCATTCAGCGCCGAGGTCGACGGTATTGGCAGAAGGTGGTGATGAAAGGTCTTTGCTCGAACATGTCTACAAGCTCCGTCGGTGCGTTTTGCAGGTGAGCTCTATTGAAAGCTCAGGCTTGTCAAACGAGCTTTGAGCACTTCAGTTTCTTGCAGCTAAGAGAAACGGGACCTGCTAACAACAAAAGCGTGAGATTGACTATCATGCCGGTGTTATTCCCACCGCCGCAAATGAAGGTGGTAGGGCTGCATAGTCCGCCATTGCGTATACCATTCAGCGCCGAGGTCGACGGTATTGGCAGAAGGAGGTGATGAAAGGCCTTTGCTCGAACATGTCTACAAGCTCCGTCGGTGCGTTTTGCAGGTGAGCTCTATTGAAAGCTCAGGCTTGTCAAACGAGCTTTGAGCACTTCAGTTTCTTGCAGCTAAGAGAAACGGGACCTGCTAACAACAAAAGCGTGAGATTGACTATCATGCCGGTGTTATTCCCACCGCCGCAAATGAAGGCGGTAGGGCTGCATAGTCCGCCATTGCGTATACCATTCAGCGCCGAGGTCGACGGTATTGGCAGAAGGAGGTGATGAAAGGTCTTTGCTCGAACATGTCTACAAGCTCCGTCGGAGCGTTTTGCAGGTGAGCTCTGTTGAAAGCTCAGGCTTGTCAAACGAGCTTTGAGCACTTCAGTTTCTTGCAGCTAAGAGAAACGGGACCTGCTAACAACAAAAGCGTGAGATTGACTATCATGCCGGTGTTATTCCCACCGCCGCAAATGTAGGTGGTAGGGCTGCATAGTCCGCCATTGCGTATACCATTCAGCGCTGAGGTCGACGGTATTGGCAGAAGGAGGTAATGAAAGGTCTTTGCTCGAACATGTCTACAAGCTCCGTCGGAGCGTTTTGCAGGTGAGCTCTGTTGAAAGCTCAGGCTTGTCAAACGAGCTTTCAGCACTTCAGTTTCTTGCAGCTAAGAGAAACGGGACCTGCTAACAACAAAAGCGTGAGATTGACTACCATGCCGGTGTTATTCCCACCGCCGCAAATGAAGGCGGTAGGGCTGCATAGTCCGCCATTGCGTATACCATTCAGCGCCGAGGTCGACGGTATTGGCAGAAGGAGGTGATGAAAGGTCTTTGCTCGAACATGTCTACAAGCTCCGTCGGAGCGTTTTGCAGGTGAGCTCTGTTGAAAGCTCAGGCTTGTCAAACGAGCTTTGAGCACTTCAGTTTCTTGCAGCTAAGAGAAACGGGACCTGCTAACAACAAAAGCGTGAGATTGACTATCATGCCGGTGTTATTCCCACCGCCGCAAATGTAGGTGGTAGGGCTGCATAGTCCGCCATTGCGTATACCATTCAGCGCCGAGGTCGACGGTATTGGCAGAAGGAGGTGATGAAAGGTCTTTGCTCGAACATGTCTACAAGCTCCGTCGGAGCGTTTTGCAGGTGAGCTCTGTTGAAAGCTCAGGCTTGTCAAACGAGCTTTGAGCACTTCAGTTTCTTGCAGCTAAGAGAAACGGGACCTGCTAACAACAAAAGCGTGAGATTGACTACCATGCCGGTGTTATTCCCACCGCCGCAAATGAAGGTGGTAGGGCTGCATAGTCCGCCATTGCGTATACCATTCAGCGCCGAGGTCGACGGTATTGGCAGAAGGAGGTGATGAAAGGTCTTTGCTCGAACATGTCTACAAGCTCTGTCGGTGCGTTTTGCTGGTGAGCTCTGTTGAAAGCTCAGGCTTGTCAAACGAGCTTTGAGCACTTCAGTTTCTTGCAGCTAAGAGAAACGGGACCTGCTAACAACAAAAGCGTGAGATTGACTACCATGCCGGTGTTATTCCCACCGCCGCAAATGAAGGCGGTAGGGCTGCATAGTCCGCCATTGCGTATACCATTCAGCGCCGAGGTCGACGGTATTGGCAGAAGGAGGTGATGAAAGGTCTTTGCTCGAACATGTCTACAAGCTCTGTCGGTGCGTTTTGCTGGTGAGCTCTGTTGAAAGCTCAGGTTTGTCAAACGAGCTTTGAGCACTTCAGTTTCTTGCAGCTAAGAGAAACGGGACCTGCTAACAACAAAAGCGTGAGATTGACTACCATGCTGGTGTTATTCCCACCGCCGCAAATGAAGGCGGTAGGGCTGCATAGTCCGCCATTGCGTATACCATTCAGCACCGAGGTCGACGGTATTGGCAGAAGGAGGTGATGAAAGGTCTTTGCTCGAACATGTCTACAAGCTCTGTCGGTGCGTTTTGCTGGTGAGCTCTGTTGAAAGCTCAGGCTTGTCAAACGAGC
Source organism: Amblyomma americanum (assembly GCF_052857255.1). Taxonomy (NCBI): domain Eukaryota; kingdom Metazoa; phylum Arthropoda; class Arachnida; order Ixodida; family Ixodidae; genus Amblyomma; species Amblyomma americanum. The sequence continues at coordinate 224,359,820 of NC_135498.1, read as the reverse complement.
TTTGAGCACTTCAGTTTCTTGCAGCTAAGAGAAACGGGACCTGCTAACAACAAAAGCGTGAGATTGACTACCATGCCGGTGTTATTCCCACCGCCGCAAATGAAGGCGGTAGGGCTGCATAGTCCGCCATTGCGTATACCATTCAGCGCCGAGGTCGACGGTATTGGCAGAAGGTGGTGATGAAAGGTCTTTGCTCGAACATGTCTACAAGCTCTGTCGGTGCGTTTTGCTGGTGAGCTCTGTTGAAAGCTCAGGCTTGTCAAACGAGCTTTGAGCACTTCAGTTTCTTGCAGCTAAGAGAAACGGGACCTGCTAACAACAAAAGCGTGAGATTGACTACCATGCCGGTGTTATTCCCACCGCCGCAAATGAAGGCGGTAGGGCTGCATAGTCCGCCATTGCGTATACCATTCAGCGCCGAGGTCGACGGTATTGGCAGAAGGTGGTGATGAAAGGTCTTTGCTCGAACATGTCTACAAGCTCTGTCGGTGCGTTTTGCTGGTGAGCTCTGTTGAAAGCTCAGGCTTGTCAAACGAGCTTTGAGCACTTCAGTTTCTTGCAGCTAAGAGAAACGGGACCTGCTAACAACAAAAGCGTGAGATTGACTACCATGCCGGTGTTATTCCCACCGCCGCAAATGAAGGCGGTAGGGCTGCATAGTCCGCCATTGCGTATACCATTCAGCGCCGAGGTCGACGGTATTGGCAGAAGGAGGTGATGAAAGGTCTTTGCTCGAACATGTCTACAAGCTCTGTCGGTGCGTTTTGCTGGTGAGCTCTGTTGAAAGCTCAGGCTTGTCAAACGAGCTTTGAGCACTTCAGTTTCTTGCAGCTAAGAGAAACGGGACCTGCTAACAACAAAAGCGTGAGATTGACTACCATGCCGGTGTTATTCCCACCGCCGCAAATGAAGGCGGTAGGGCTGCATAGTCCGCCATTGCGTATACCATTCAGCGCCGAGGTCGACGGTATTGGCAGGTGGTGATGAAAGGTCTTTGCTCGAACATGTCTACAAGCTCTGTCGGTGCGTTTTGCTGGTGAGCTCTGTTGAAAGCTCAGGCTTGTCAAACGAGCTTTGAGCACTTCAGTTTCTTGCAGCTAAGAGAAACGGGACCTGCTAACAACAAAAGCGTGAGATTGACTACCATGCCGGTGTTATTCCCACCGCCGCAAATGAAGGCGGTAGGGCTGCATAGTCCGCCATTGCGTATACTATTCAGCGCCGAGGTCGACTTTATTGGCAGAAGGTGGTGATGAAAGGTCTTTGCTCGAACATGTCTACAAGCTCCGTCGGAGCGTTTTGCAGGTGAGCTCTGTTGAAAGCTCAGGCTTGTCAAACGAGCTTTGAGCACTTCAGTTTCTTGCAGCTAAGAGAAACGGGACCTGCTAACAACAAAAGCGTGAGATTGACTACCATGCCGGTGTTATTCCCACCGCCGCAAAAGAAGGCGGTAGGGCTGCATAGTCCGCTATTGCGTATACCATTCAGCGCCGAGGTCGACGGTATTGGCAGAGGGTGGCGATGAAAGGTCTTTGCTCGAACATGTCTACAAGCTCCGTCGGAGCGTTCAGCAGGTGAGCTCTGTTGAAAGCTCAGGCTTGTCAAACGAGCTTTGAGCACTTCAGTTTCTTGCAGCTAAGAGAAACGGGACCTGCTAACAACAAAAGCGTGAGATTGACTACCATGCCGGTGTTATTCCCACCGCCGCAAATGAAGGTGGTAGGGCTGCATAATCCGCCATTGCGTATACCATTCAGCGCCGAGGTCGACGGTATTGGCAGAAGGTGGTGATGAAAGGTCTTTGCTCGAACATGTCTACAAGCTCCGTCGGAGCGTTTAGCAGGTGAGCTCTATTGAAAGCTCAGGCTTGTCAAACGAGCTTTGAGCACTTCAGTTTCTTGCAGCTAAGAGAAACGGGACCTGCTAATAACAAAAGCGTGAGATTGACTACCATGCCGGTGTTATTCCCACCGCCGCAAATGAAGGCGGTAGGGCTGCATAGTCCGCCATTGCGTATACCATTCAGCGCCGAGGTCGACGGTATTGGCAGAAGGTGGTGATGAAAGGTCTTTGCTCGAACATGTCTACAAGCTCCGTCGGAGCGTTCAGCAGGTGAGCTCTGTTGAAAGCTCAGGCTTGTCAAACGAGCTTTGAGCACTTCAGTTTCTTGCAGCTAAGAGAAACGGGACCTGCTAACAACAAAAGCGTGAGATTGACTACCATGCCGGTGTTATTCCCACCGCCGCAAATGAAGGCGGTAGGGCAGCATAGTCCGCCATTGCGTATACCATTCAGCGCCGAGGTCGACGGTATTGGCAGAAGGTGGTGATGAAAGGTCTTTGCTCGAACATGTCTACAAGCTCCGTCGGTGCGTTTTGCAGGTGAGCTCTGTTGAAAGCTCAGGCTTGTCAAACGAGCTTTGAGCACTTCAGTTTCTTGCAGCTAAGAGAAACGGGACCTGCTAACAACAAAAGCGTGAGATTGACTACCATGCCGGTGTTATTCCCACCGCCGCAAAAGAAGGCGGTAGGGCTGCATAGTCCGCCATTGCGTATACCGTTCAGCGCCGAGGTCGACGGTATTGGCAGAAGGTGGTGATGAAAGGTCTTTGCTCGAACATGTCTACAAGCTCCGTCGGAGCGTTCAGCAGGTGAGCTCTGTTGAAAGCTCAGGCTTGTCAAACGAGCTTTGAGCACTTCAGTTTCTTGCAGCTAAGAGAAACGGGACCTGCTAACAACAAAAGCGTGAGATTGACTACCATGCCGGTGTTATTCCCACCGCCGCAAATGAAGGCGGTAGGGCTGCATAGTCCGCCATTGCGTATACCATTCAGCGCCGAGGTCGACAGTATTGGCAGAAGGTGGTGATGAAAGGTCTTTGCTCGAACATGTCTACAAGCTCCGTCGGAGCGTTTTGCAGGTGAGCTCTGTTGAAAGCTCAGGCTTGTCAAACGAGCTTTGAGCACTTCAGTTTCTTGCAGCTAAGAGAAACGGGACCTGCTAACAACAAAAGCGTGAGATTGACTACCATGCCGGTGTTATTCCCACCGCCGCAAAAGAAGGCGGTAGGGCTGCATAGTCCGCCATTGCGTATACCATTCAGCGCCGAGGTCGACGGTATTGGCAGAAGGTGGTGATGAAAGGTCTTTGCTCGAACATGTCTACAAGCTCCGTCGGAGCGTTCAGCAGGTGAGCTCTGTTGAAAGCTCAGGCTTGTCAAACGAGCTTTGAGCACTTCAGTTTCTTGCAGCTAAGAGAAACGGGACCTGCTAACAACAAAAGCGTGAGATTGACTACCATGCCGGTGTTATTCCCACCGCCGCAAATGAAGGCGGTAGGGCTGCATAGTCCGCCATTGCGTATACCATTCAGCGCCGAGGTCGACGGTATTGGCAGAAGGTGGTGATGAAAGGTCTTTGCTCGAACATGTCTACAAGCTCCGTCGGAGCGTTCAGCAGGTGAGCTCTGTTGAAAGCTCAGGCTTGTCAAACGAGCTTTGAGCACTTCAGTTTCTTGCAGCTAAGAGAAACGGGACCTGCTAACAACAAAAGCGTGAGATTGACTACCATGCCGGTGTTATTCCCACCGCCGCAAAAGAAGGCGGTAGGGCTGCATAGTCCGCCATTGCGTATACCATTCAGCGCCGAGGTCGACGGTATTGGCAGAAGGAGGTGATGAAAGGCCTTTGCTCGAACATGTCTACAAGCTCCGTCGGTGCGTTTTGCAGGTGAGCTCTGTTGAAAGCTCAGGCTTGTCAAACGAGCTTTGAGCACTTCAGTTTCTTGCAGCTAAGAGAAACGGGACCTGCTAACAACAAAAGCGTGAGATTGACTACCATGCCGGTGTTATTCCCACCGCCGCAAATGAAGGTGGTAGGGCTGCATAGTCCGCCATTGCGTATACCATTCAGCGCCGAGGTCGACGGTATTGGCAGAAGGTGGTGATGAAAGGTCTTTGCTCGAACATGTCTACAAGCTCCGTCGGAGCGTTTAGCAGGTGAGCTCTATTGAAAGCTCAGGCTTGTCAAACGAGCTTTGAGCACTTCAGTTTCTTGCAGCTAAGAGAAACGGGACCTGCTAACAACAAAAGCGTGAGATTGACTACCATGCCGGTGTTATTCCCACCGCCGCAAAAGAAGGCGGTAGGGCTGCATAGTCCGCCATTGCGTATACCATTTAGCGCCGAGGTCGACGGTATTGGCAGAAGGAGGTGATGAAAGGTCTTTGCTCGAACATGTCTACAAGCTCCGTCGGAGCGTTTTGCAGGTGAGCTCTGTTGAAAGCTCAGGCTTGTCAAACGAGCTTTGAGCACTTCAGTTTCTTGCAGCAAAGAGAAACGGGACCTGCTAACAACAAAAGCGTGAGATTGACTACGATGCCGGTGTTATTCCCACCGCCGCAAATGAAGGCGGTAGGGCTGCATAGTCCGCCATTGCGTATACCATTCAGCGCCGAGGTCGACGGTATTGGCAGAAGGTGGTGATGAAAGGTCTTTGCTCGAACATGTCTACAAGCTCCGTCGGAGCGTTTTGCAGGTGAGCTCTGTTGAAAGCTCAGGCTTGTCAAACGAGCTTTGAGCACTTCAGTTTCTTGCAGCAAAGAGAAACGGGACCTGCTAACAACAAAAGCGTGAGATTGACTACCATGCCGGTGTTATTCCCACCGCCGCAAATGAAGGCGGTAGGGCTGCATAGTCCGCCATTGCGTATACCATTCAGCGCCGAGGTCGACGGTATTGGCAGAAGGTGGTGATGAAAGGTCTTTGCTCGAACATGTCTACAAGCTCCGTCGGAGCGTTTTGCAGGTGAGCTCTGTTGAAAGCTCAGGCTTGTCAAACGAGCTTTGAGCACTTCAGTTTCTTGCAGCTAAGAGAAACGGGACCTGCTAACAACAAAAGCGTGAGATTGACTACCATGCCGGTGTTATTCCCACCGCCGCAAAAGAAGGTGGTAGGGCTGCATAGTCCGCCATTGCGTATACCATTCAGCGCCGAGGTCGACGGTATTGGCAGAAGGAGGTGATGAAAGGCCTTCGCTCGAACATGTCTACAAGCTCCGTCGGTGCGTTTTGCAGGTGAGCTCTGTTGAAAGCTCAGGCTTGTCAAACGAGCTTTGAGCACTTCAGTTTCTTGCAGCTAAGAGAAACGGGACCTGCTAACAACAAAAGCGTGAGATTGACTACCATGCCGGTGTTATTCCCACCACCACAAAAGAAGGCGGTAGGGCTGCATAGTCCGCCATTGCGTATACCATTCAGCGCCGAGGTCGACGGTATTGGCAGAAGGAGGTGATGAAAGGCCTTTGCTCGAACATGTCTACAAGCTCCGTCGGTGCGTTTTGCAGGTGAGCTCTGTTGAAAGCTCAGGCTTGTCAAACAAGCTTTGAGCACTTCAGTTTCTTGCAGCAAAGAGAAACGGGACCTGCTAACAACAAAAGCGTGAGATTGACTACCATGCCGGTGTTATTCCCACCGCCGCAAAAGAAGGTGGTAGGGCTGCATAGTCCGCCATTGCGTATACCATTCAGCGCCGAGGTCGACGGTATTGGCAGAAGGAGGTGATGAAAGGCCTTCGCTCGAACATGTCTACAAGCTCCGTCGGTGCGTTTTGCAGGTGAGCTCTGTTGAAAGCTCAGGCTTGTCAAACGAGCTTTGAGCACTTCAGTTTCTTGCAGCTAAGAGAAACGGGACCTGCTAACAACAAAAGCGTGAGATTGACTACCATGCCGGTGTTATTCCCACCACCACAAAAGAAGGCGGTAGGGCTGCATAGTCCGCCATTGCGTATACCATTCAGCGCCGAGGTCGACGGTATTGGCAGAAGGAGGTGATGAAAGGCCTTTGCTCGAACATGTCTACAAGCTCCGTCGGTGCGTTTTGCAGGTGAGCTCTGTTGAAAGCTCATGCTTGTCAAACGAGCTTTGAGCACTTCAGTTTCTTGCAGCTAAGAGAAACGGGACCTGCTAACAACAAAAGCGTGAGATTGACTACGATGCCGGTGTTATTCCCACCGCCGCAAATGAAGGCGGTAGGGCTGCATAGTCCGCCATTGCGTATACCATTCAGCGCCGAGGTCGACGGTATTGGCAGAAGGAGGTGATGAAAGGCCTTTGCTCGAACATGTCTACAAGCTCCGTCGGTGCGTTTTGCAGGTGAGCTCTATTGAAAGCTCATGCTTGTCAAACGAGCTTTGAGCACTTCAGTTTCTTGCAGCTAAGAGAAACGGGACCTGCTAACAACAAAAGCGTGAGATTGACTATCATGCCGGTGTTATTCCCACCGCCGCAAATGAAGGCGGTAGGGCTGCATAGGCCGCCATTGCGTATACCATTCAGCGCCGAGGTCGACGGTATTGGCAGAAGGAGGTGATGAAAGGCCTTTGCTCGAACATTTCTACAAGCTCCGTCGGTGCGTTTTGCTGGTGAGCTCTATTGAAAGCTCAGGCTTGTCAAACGAGCTTTGAGCACTTCAGTTTCTTGCAGCTAAGAGAAACGGGACCTGCTAACAACAAAAGCGTGAGATTGACTACCATGCCGGTGTTATTCCCACCGCCGCAAATGAAGGCGGTAGGGCTGCATAGGCCGCCATTGCGTATACCATTCAGCGCCGAGGTCGACGGTATTGGCAGAAGGTGGTGATGAAAGGTCTTTGCTCGAACATGTCTACAAGCTCCGTCGGTGCGTTTTGCTGGTGAGCTCTGTTGAAAGCTCAGGCTTGTCAAACGAGCTTTGAGCACTTCAGTTTCTTGCAGCTAAGAGAAACGGGACCTGCTAACAACAAAAGCGTGAGATTGACTACCATGCCGGTGTTATTCCCACCGCCGCAAAAGAAGGCGGTAGGGCTGCATAGTCCGCCATTGCGTATACCATTTAGCGCCGAGGTCGACGGTATTGGCAGAAGGAGGTGATGAAAGGTCTTTGCTCGAACATGTCTACAAGCTCCGTCGGAGCGTTTTGCAGGTGAGCTCTGTTGAAAGCTCAGGCTTGTCAAACGAGCTTTGAGCACTTCAGTTTCTTGCAGCAAAGAGAAACGGGACCTGCTAACAACAAAAGCGTGAGATTGACTACGATGCCGGTGTTATTCCCACCGCCGCAAATGAAGGCGGTAGGGCTGCATAGTCCGCCATTGCGTATACCATTCAGCGCCGAGGTCGACGGTATTGGCAGAAGGTGGTGATGAAAGGTCTTTGCTCGAACATGTCTACAAGCTCCGTCGGAGCGTTTTGCAGGTGAGCTCTGTTGAAAGCTCAGGCTTGTCAAACGAGCTTTGAGCACTTCAGTTTCTTGCAGCAAAGAGAAACGGGACCTGCTAACAACAAAAGCGTGAGATTGACTACCATGCCGGTGTTATTCCCACCGCCGCAAATGAAGGCGGTAGGGCTGCATAGTCCGCCATTGCGTATACCATTCAGCGCCGAGGTCGACGGTATTGGCAGAAGGTGGTGATGAAAGGTCTTTGCTCGAACATGTCTACAAGCTCCGTCGGAGCGTTTTGCAGGTGAGCTCTGTTGAAAGCTCAGGCTTGTCAAACGAGCTTTGAGCACTTCAGTTTCTTGCAGCTAAGAGAAACGGGACCTGCTAACAACAAAAGCGTGAGATTGACTACGATGCCGGTGTTATTCCCACCGCCGCAAATGAAGGCGGTAGGGCTGCATAGTCCGCCGAGGTCGACGGTATTGGCAGAAGGTGGTGATGAAAGGTCTTTGCTCGAACATGTCTACAAGCTCCGTCGGAGCGTTTTGCAGGTGAGCTCTGTTGAAAGCTCAGGCTTGTCAAACGAGCTTTGAGCACTTCAGTTTCTTGCAGCTAAGAGAAACGGGACCTGCTAACAACAAAAGCGTGAGATTGACTACCATGCCGGTGTTATTCCCACCACCACAAAAGAAGGCGGTAGGGCTGCATAGTCCGCCATTGCGTATACCATTCAGCGCCGAGGTCGACGGTATTGGCAGAAGGAGGTGATGAAAGGCCTTCGCTCGAACATGTCTACAAGCTCCGTCGGTGCGTTTTGCAGGTGAGCTCTGTTGAAAGCTCAGGCTTGTCAAACGAGCTTTGAGCACTTCAGTTTCTTGCAGCAAAGAGAAACGGGACCTGCTAACAACAAAAGCGTGAGATTGACTACGATGCCGGTGTTATTCCCACCGCCGCAAATGAAGGCGGTAGGGCTGCATAGTCCGCCATTGCGTATACCATTTAGCGCCGAGGTAGACGGTATTGGCAGAAGGAGGTGATGAAAGGTCTTTGCTCGAACATGTCTACAAGCTCCGTCGGAGCGTTTTGCAGGTGAGCTCTGTTGAAAGCTCAGGCTTGTCAAACGAGCTTTGAGCACTTCAGTTTCTTGCAGCCAAGAGAAACGGGACCTGCTAACAACAAAAGCGTGAGATTGACTACGATGCCGGTGTTATTCCCACCGCCGCAAATGAAGGCGGTAGGGCTGCATAGTCCGCCATTGCGTATACCATTCAGCGCCGAGGTCGACTGTATTGGCAGAAGGTGGTGATGAAAGGTCTTTGCTCGAACATGTCTACAAGCTCCGTCGGAGCGTTTTGCAGGTGAGCTCTGTTGAAAGCTCAGGCTTGTCAAACGAGCTTTGAGCACTTCAGTTTCTTGCAGCTAAGAGAAACGGGACCTGCTAACAACAAAAGCGTGAGATTGACTACCATGCCGGTGTTATTCCCACCGCCGCAAATGAAGGCGGTAGGGCTGCATAGTCCGCCATTGCGTATACCATTCAGCGCCGAGGTCGACGGTATTGGCAGAAGGAGGTGATGAAAGGCCTTTGCTCGAACATGTCTACAAGCTCCGTCGGTGCGTTTTGCAGGTGATCTCTATTGAAAGCTCATGCTTGTCAAACGAGCTTTGAGCACTTCAGTTTCTTGCAGCTAAGAGAAACGGGACCTGCTAACAACAAAAGCGTGAGATTGACTACCATGCCGGTGTTATTCCCACCGCCGCAAATGAAGGCGGTAGGGCTGCATAGTCCGCCATTGCGTATGCCATTCAGCGCCGAGGTCGACGGTATTGGCAGAAGGTGGTGATGAAAGGTCTTTGCTCGAACATGTCTACAAGCTCCGTCGGAGCGTTTTGCAGGTGAGCTCTGTTGAAAGCTCAGGCTTGTCAAACGAGCTTTGAGCACTTCAGTTTCTTGCAGCTAAGAGAAACGGGACCTGCTAACAACAAAAGCGTGAGATTGACTACCATGCCGGTGTTATTCCCACCGCCGCAAATGAAGGCGGTAGGGCTGCATAGTCCGCCATTGCGTATACCATTCAGCGCCGAGGTCGACGGTATTGGCAGAAGGTGGTGATGAAAGGCCTTTGCTCGAACATGTCTACAAGCTCCGTCGGTGCGTTTTGCAGGCGAGCTCTATTGAAAGCTCATGCTTGTCAAACGAGCTTTGAGCACTTCAGTTTCTTGCAGCTAAGAGAAACGGGACCTGCTAACAACAAAAGCGTGAGATTGACTACCATGCCGGTGTTATTCCCACCGCCGCAAAAGAAGGCGGTAGGGCTGCATAGTCCGCCATTGCGTATACCATTCAGCGCCGAGGTCGACGGTATTGGCAGAAGGAGGTGATGAAAGGTCTTTGCTCGAACATGTCTACAAGCTCCGTCGGAGCGTTTTGCAGGTGAGCTCTGTTGAAAGCTCAGGCTTGTCAAACGAGCTTTGAGCACTTCAGTTTCTTGCAGCTAAGAGAAACGGGACCTGCTAACAACAAAAGCGTGACATTGACTACCATGCCGGTGTTATTCCCACCGCCGCAAATGAAGGCGGTAGGGCTGCATAGTCCGCCATTGCGTATACCATTCAGCGCCGAGGTCGACGGTATTGGCAGAAGGTGGTGATGAAAGGTCTTTGCTCGAGCATGTCTACAAGCTCCGTCGGAGCGTTTTGCAGGTGAGCTCTGTTGAAAGCTCAGGCTTGTCAAACGAGCTTTGAGCACTTCAGTTTCTTGCAGCTAAGAGAAACGGGACCTGCTAACAACAAAAGCGTGAGATTGACTACCATGCCGGTGTTATTCCCACCGCCGCAAAAGAAGGCGGTAGGGCTGCATAGTCCGCCATTGCGTATACCATTCAGCGCCGAGGTCGACGGTATTGGCAGAAGGAGGTGATGAAAGGCCTTTGCTCGAACATGTCTACAAGCTCCGTCGGTGCGTTTTGCAGGTGAGCTCTATTGAAAGCTCAGGCTTGTCAAACGAGCTTTGAGCACTTCAGTTTCTTGCAGCTAAGAGAAACGGGACCTGCTAATAACAAAAGCGTGAGATTGACTACCATGCCGGTGTTATTCCCACCGCCGCAAATGAAGGCGGTAGGGCTGCATAGGCCGCCATTGCGTATACCATTCAGCGCCGAGGTCGACGGTATTGGCAGAAGGAGGTGATGAAAGGCCTTTGCTCGAACATGTCTACAAGCTCCGTCGGTGCGTTTTGCAGGTGAGCTCTATTGAAAGCTCCGGCTTGTCAAACGAGCTTTGAGCACTTCAGTTTCTTGCAGCTAAGAGAAACGGGACCTGCTAACAACAAAAGCGTGAGATTGACTATCATGCCGGTGTTATTCCCACCGCCGCAAATGAAGGCGGTAGGGCTGCATAGGCCGCCATTGCGTATACCATTCAGCGCCGAGGTCGACGGTATTGGCAGAAGGAGGTGATGAAAGGCCTTTGCTCGAACATGTCTACAAGCTCCGTCGGTGCGTTTTGCAGGTGAGCTCTATTGAAAGCTCAGGCTTGTCAAACGAGCTTTGAGCACTTCAGTTTCTTGCAGCTAAGAGAAACGGGACCTGCTAACAACAAAAGCGTGAGATTGACTATCATGCCGGTGTTATTCCCACCGCCGCAAATGAAGGCGGTAGGGCTGCATAGGCCGCCATTGCGTATACCATTCAGCGCCGAGGTCGACGGTATTGGCAGAAGGAGGTGATGAAAGGCCTTTGCTCGAACATGTCTACAAGCTCCGTCGGTGCGTTTTGCTGGTGAGCTCTATTGAAAGCTCCGGCTTGTCAAACGAGCTTTGAGCACTTCAGTTTCTTGCAGCTAAGAGAAACGGGACCTGCTAACAACAAAAGCGTGAGATTGACTACCATGCCGGTGTTATTCCCACCGCCGCAAATGAAGGCGGTAGGGCTGCATAGGCCGCCATTGCGTATACCATTCAGCGCCGAGGTCGACGGTATTGGCAGAAGGAGGTGATGAAAGGCCTTTGCTCGAACATGTCTACAAGCTCCGTCGGTGCGTTTTGCTGGTGAGCTCTATTGAAAGCTCAGGCTTGTCAAACGAGCTTTGAGCACTTCAGTTTCTTGCAGCTAAGAGAAACGGGACCTGCTAACAACAAAAGCGTGAGATTGACTATCATGCCGGTGTTATTCCCACCGCCGCAAATGAAGGCGGTAGGGCTGCATAGGCCGCCATTGCGTATACCATTCAGCGCCGAGGTCGACGGTATTGGCAGAAGGAGGTGATGAAAGGCCTTTGCTCGAACATGTCTACAAGCTCCGTCGGTGCGTTTTGCAGGTGAGCTCTATTGAAAGCTCAGGCTTGTCAAACGTGCTTTGAGCACTTCAGTTTCTTGCAGCTAAGAGAAACGGGACCTGCTAACAACAAAAGCGTGAGATTGACTACCATGCCGGTGTTATTCCCACCGCCGCAAATGAACGAGGTAGGGCTGCATAGTCCGCCATTGCGTATACCATTCAGCGCCGAGGTCGACGGTATTGGCAGAAGGAGGTGATGAAAGGCCTTTGCTCGAACATGTCTACAAGCTCCGTCGGTGCGTTTTGCTGGTGAGCTCTATTGAAAGCTCAGGCTTGTCAAACGAGCTTTGAGCACTTCAGTTTCTTGCAGCTAAGAGAAACGGGACCTGCTAACAACAAAAGCGTGAGATTGACTACCATGCCGGTGTTATTCCCACCGCCGCAAATGAAGGCGGTAGGGCTGCATAGGCCGCCATTGCGTATACCATTCAGCGCCGAAGTCGACGGTATTGGCAGAAGGAGGTGATGAAAGGCCTTCGCTCGAACATGTCTACAAGCTCCGTCGGTGCGTTTTGCAGGTGAGCTCTATTGAAAGCTCATGCTTGTCAAACGAGCTTTGAGCACTTCAGTTTCTTGCAGCTAAGAGAAACGGGACCTGCTAACAACAAAAGCGTGAGATTGACTACCATGCCGGTGTTATTCCCACCGCCGCAAATGAAGGCGGTAGGGCTGCATAGGCCGCCATTGCGTATACCATTCAGCGCCGAGGTCGACGGTATTGGCAGAAGGAGGTGATGAAAGGCCTTTGCTCGAACATGTCTACAAGCTCCGTCGGTGCGTTTTGCTGGTGAGCTCTATTGAAAGCTCAGGCTTGTCAAACGAGCTTTGAGCACTTCAATTTCTTGCAGCTAAGAGAAATGGGACCTGCTAACAACAAAAGCGTGAGATTGACTACCATGCCGGTGTTATTCCCACCGCCGCAAATGAAGGCGGTAGGGCTGCATAGGCCGCCATTGCGTATACCATTCAGCGCCGAGGTCGACGGTATTGGCAGAAGGAGGTGATGAAAGGTCTTTGCTCGAACATGTCTACAAGCTCCGTCGGTGCGTTTTGCAGGTGAGCTCTATTGAAAGCTCAGGCTTGTCAAACGAGCTTTGAGCACTTCAGTTTCTTGCAGCTAAGAGAAACGGGACCTGCTAACAACAAAAGCGTGAGATTGACTACCATGCCGGTGTTATTCCCACCGCCGCAAATGAAGGCGGTAGGGCTGCATAGGCCGCCATTGCGTATACCATTCAGCGCCGAGGTCGACGGTATTGGCAGAAGGAGGTGATGAAAGGCCTTTGCTCGAACATGTCTACAAGCTCCGTCGGTGCGTTTTGCAGGTGAGCTCTTTTGAAAGCTCAGGCTTGTCAAACGAGCTTTGAGCACTTCAGTTTCTTGCAGCTAAGAGAAACGGGACCTGCTAACAACAAAAGCGTGAGATTGACTATCATGCCGGTGTTATTCCCACCGCCGCAAATGAAGGTGGTAGGGCTGCATAGTCCGCCATTGCGTATACCATTCAGCGCCGAGGTCGACGGTATTGGCAGAAGGAGGTGATGAAAGGTCTTTGCTCGAACATGTCTACAAGCTCCGTCGGTGCGTTTTGCAGGTGAGCTCTTTTGAAAGCTCAGGCTTGTCAAACGAGCTTTGAGCACTTCAGTTTCTTGCAGCTAAGAGAAACGGGACCTGCTAACAACAAAAGCGTGAGATTGACTACCATGCCGGTGTTATTCCCACCGCCGCAAATGAAGGCGGTAGGGCTGCATAGGCCGCCATTGCGTATACCATTCAGCGCCGAGGTCGACGGTATTGGCAGAAGGAGGTGATGAAAGGTCTTTGCTCGAACATGTCTACAAGCTCCGTCGGAGCGTTTTGCAGGTGAGCTCTGTTGAAAGCTCAGGCTTGTCAAACGAGCTTTGAGCACTTCAGTTTCTTGCAGCTAAGAGAAACGGGACCTGCTAACAACAAAAGCGTGAGATTGACTATCATGCCGGTGTTATTCCCACCGCCGCAAATGAAGGTGGTAGGGCTGCATAGTCCGCCATTGCGTATACCATTCAGCGCCGAGGTCGACGGTATTGGCAGAAGGAGGTGATGAAAGGTCTTTGCTCGAACATGTCTACAAGCTCCGTCGGAGCGTTTTGCAGGTGAGCTCTGTTGAAAGCTCAGGCTTGTCAAACGAGCTTTGAGCACTTCAGTTTCTTGCAGCTAAGAGAAACGGGACCTGCTAACAACAAAAGCGTGAGATTGACTACCATGCCGGTGTTATTCCCACCGCCGCAAATGAACGTGGTAGGGCTGCATAGTCCGCCATTGCGTATACCATTCAGCGCCGAGGTCGACGGTATTGGCAGAAGGAGGTGATGAAAGGTCTTTGCTCGAACATGTCTACAAGCTCCGTCGGAGCGTTTTGCAGGTGAGCTCTGTTGAAAGCTCAGGCTTGTCAAACGAGCTTTGAGCACTTCAGTTTCTTGCAGCTAAGAGAAACGGGACCTGCTAACAACCTAAGCGTGAGATTGACTACCATGCCGGTGTTATTCCCACCGCCGCAAAAGAAGGCGGTAGGGCTGCATAGTCCGCCATTGCGTATACCATTCAGCGCCGAGGTCGACGGTATTGGCAGAAGGAGGTGATGAAAGGTCTTTGCTCGAACATGCCTACAAGCTCCGTCGGAGCGTTTTGCAGGTGAGCTCTGTTGAAAGCTCAGGCTTGTCAAACGAGCTTTGAGCACTTCAGTTTCTTGCAGCTAAGAGAAACGGGACCTGCTAACAACAAAAGCGTGAGATTGACTACCATGCCGGTGTTATTCCCACCGCCGCAAATGAAGGCGGTAGGGCTGCATAGTCCGCCATTGCGTATACCATTCAGCGCCGCGGTCGACGGTATTGGCAGAAGGTGGTGATGAAAGGTCTTTGCTCGAGCATGTCTACAAGCTCCGTCGGAGCGTTTTGCAGGTGAGCTCTGTTGAAAGCTCAGGCTTGTCAAACGAGCTTTGAGCACTTCAGTTTCTTGCAGCTAAGAGAAACGGGACCTGCTAACAACAAAAGCGTGAGATTGACTACCATGCCGGTGTTATTCCCACCGCCGCAAAAGAAGGCGGTAGGGCTGCATAGTCCGCCATTGCGTATACCATTCAGCGCCGAGGTCGACCGTATTGGCAGAAGGAGGTGATGAAAGGCCTTTGCTCGAACATGTCTACAAGCTCCGTCGGTGCGTTTTGCAGATGAGCTCTATTGAAAGCTCATGTTTGTCAAACGAGCTTTGAGCACTTCAGTTTCTTGCAGCTAAGAGAAACGGGACCTGCTAACAACAAAAGCGTGAGATTGACTACCATGCCGGTGTTATTCCCACCGCCGCAAATGAAGGCGGTAGGGCTGCATAGTCCGCCATTGCGTATACCATTCAGCGCCGAGGTCGACGGTATTGGCAGAAGGTGGTGATGAAAGGTCTTTGCTCGAACATGTCTACAAGCTCCGTCGGAGTGTTTAGCAGGTGAGCTCTATTGAAAGCTCAGGCTTGTCAAACGAGCTTTGAGCACTTCAGTTTCTTGCAGCTAAGAGAAACGGGACCTGCTAATAACAAAAGCGTGAGATTGACTACCATGCCGGTGTTATTCCCACCGCCGCAAATGAAGGCGGTAGGGCTGCATAGGCCGCCATTGCGTATACCATTCAGCGCCGAGGTCGACGGTATTGGCAGAAGGTGGTGATGAAAGGTCTTTGCTCGAACATGTCTACAAGCTCCGTCGGAGTGTTTAGCAGGTGAGCTCTATTGAAAGCTCAGGCTTGTCAAACGAGCTTTGAGCACTTCAGTTTCTTGCAGCTAAGAGAAACGGGACCTGCTAATAACAAAAGCGTGAGATTGACTACCATGCCGGTGTTATTCCCACCGCCGCAAATGAAGGCGGTAGGGCTGCATAGTCCGCCATTGCGTATACCATTCAGCGCCGAGGTCGACGGTATTGGCAGAAGGTGGTGATGAAAGGTCTTTGCTCGAACATGTCTACAAGCTCCGTCGGAGTGTTTAGCAGGTGAGCTCTATTGAAAGCTCAGGCTTTTCAAACGAGCTTTGAGCACTTCAGTTTCTTGCAGCTAAGAGAAACGGGACCTGCTAATAACAAAAGCGTGAGATTGACTACCATGCCGGTGTTATTACCACCGCCGCAAATGAAGGCGGTAGGGCTGCATAGGCCGCCATTGCGTATACCATTCAGCGCCGAGGTCGACGGTATTGGCAGAAGGAGGTGATGAAAGGCCTTTGCTCGAACATGTCTACAAGCTCCGTCGGTGCGTTTTGCAGGTGAGCTCTATTGAAAGCTCAGGCTTGTCAAACGAGCTTTGAGCACTTCAGTTTCTTGCAGCTAAGAGAAACGGGACCTGCTAATAACAAAAGCGTGAGATTGACTACCATGCCGGTGTTATTCCCACCGCCGCAAATGAAGGCGGTAGGGCTGCATAGTCCGCCATTGCGTATACCATTCAGCGCCGAGGTCGACGGTATTGGCAGAAGGTGGTGATGAAAGGTCTTTGCTCGAACATGTCTACAAGCTCCGTCGGAGTGTTTAGCAGGTGAGCTCTATTGAAAGCTCAGGCTTGTCAAACGAGCTTTGAGCACTTCAGTTTCTTGCAGCTAAGAGAAACGGGACCTGGTAATAACAAAAGCGTGAGATTGACTACCATGCCGGTGTTATTCCCACCGCCGCAAATGAAGGCGGTAGGGCTGCATAGGCCGCCATTGCGTATACCATTCAGCGCCGAGGTCGACGGTATTGGCAGAAGGAGGTGATGAAAGGCCTTTCTTTGCTCGAACATGTCTACAAGCTCCGTCGGTGCGTTTTGCAGGTGAGCTCTATTGAAAGCTCAGGCTTGTCAAACGAGCTTTGAGCACTTCAGTTTCTTGCAGCTAAGAGAAACGGGACCTGCTAACAACAAAAGCGTGAGATTGACTATCATGCCGGTGTTATTCCCACCGCCGCAAATGAAGGTGGTAGGGCTGCATAGTCCGTCATTGCGTATACCATTCAGCGCCGAGGTCGACGGTATTGGCAGAAGGAGGTGATGAAAGGCCTTTGCTCGAACATGTCTACAAGCTCCGTCGGTGCGTTTTGCAGGTGAGCTCTATTGAAAGCTCAGGCTTGTCAAACGAGCTTTGAGCACTTCAGTTTCTTGCAGCTAAGAGAAACGGGACCTGCTAACAACAAAAGCGTGAGATTGACTATCATGCCGGTGTTATTCCCACCGCCGCAAATGAAGGTGGTAGGGCTGCATAGTCCGCCATTGCGTATACCATTCAGCGCCGAGGTCGACGGTATTGGCAGAAGGAGGTGATGAAAGGCCTTTGCTCGAACATGTCTACAAGCTCCGTCGGTGCGTTTTGCAGGTGAGCTCTATTGAAAGCTCAGGCTTGTCAAACGAGCTTTGAGCACTTCAGTTTCTTGCAGCTAAGAGAAACGGGACCTGCTAACAACAAAAGCGTGAGATTGACTATCATGCCGGTGTTATTCCCACCGCCGCAAATGAAGGCGGTAGGGCTGCATAGTCCGCCATTGCGTATACCATTCAGCGCCGAGGTCGACGGTATTGGCAGAAGGAGGTGATGAAAGGTCTTTGCTCGAACATGTCTACAAGCTCCGTCGGAGCGTTTTGCAGGTGAGCTCTGTTGAAAGCTCAGGCTTGTCAAACGAGCTTTGAGCACTTCAGTTTCTTGCAGCTAAGAGAAACGGGACCTGCTAACAACAAAAGCGTGAGATTGACTATCATGCCGGTGTTATTCCCACCGCCGCAAATGTAGGTGGTAGGGCTGCATAGTCCGCCATTGCGTATACCATTCAGCGCCGAGGTCGACGGTATTGGCAGAAGGAGGTGATGAAAGGTCTTTGCTCGAACATGTCTACAAGCTCCGTCGGAGCGTTTTGCAGGTGAGCTCTGTTGAAAGCTCAGGCTTGTCAAACGAGCTTTGAGCACTTCAGTTTCTTGCAGCTAAGAGAAACGGGACCTGCTAACAACAAAAGCGTGAGATTGACTACCATGCCGGTGTTATTCCCACCGCCGCAAATGAAGGTGGTAGGGCTGCATAGTCCGCCATTGCGTATACCATTCAGCGCCGAGGTCGATGGTATTGGCAGGAGGAGGTGATGAAAGGTCTTTGCTCGAACATGTCTACAAGCTCCGTCGGAGCGTTTTGCAGGTGAGCTCTGTTGAAAGCTCAGGCTTGTCAAACGAGCTTTGAGCACTTCAGTTTCTTGCAGCTAAGAGAAACGGGACCTGCTAACAACAAAAGCGTGAGATTGACTATCATGCCGGTGTTATTCCCACCGCCGCAAAATAAGGCGGTAGGGCTGCATAGTCCGCCATTGCGTATACCATTCAGCGCCGAGGTCGACGGTATTGGCAGAAGGAGGTGATGAAAGGTCTTTGCTCGAACATGTCTACAAGCTCCGTCGGAGCGTTTTGCAGGTGAGCTCTGTTGAAAGCTCAGGCTTGTCAAACGAGCTTTGAGCACTTCAGTTTCTTGCAGCTAAGAGAAACGGGACCTGCTAACAACAAAAGCGTGAGATTGACTACCATGCCGGTGTTATTCCCACCGCCGCAAATGAAGGCGGTAGGGCTGCATAGTCCGCCATTGCGTATACCATTCAGCGCCGAGGTCGACGGTATTGGCAGAAGGTGGTGATGAAAGGTCTTTGCTCGAACATGTCTACAAGCTCCGTCGGAGCGTTTTGCAGGTGAGCTCTGTTGAAAGCTCAGGCTTGTCAAACGAGCTTTGAGCACTTCAGTTTCTTGCAGCTAAGAGAAACGGGACCTGCTAACAACAAAAGCGTGAGATTGACTACCATGCCGGTGTTATTCCCACCGCCGCAAATGAAGGCGGTAGGGCTGCATAGTCCGCCATTGCGTATACCATTCAGCGCCGAGGTCGACGGTATTGGCAGAAGGAGGTGATGAAAGGTCTTTGCTCGAACATGTCTACAAGCTCTGTCGGTGCGTTTTGCTGGTGAGCTCTGTTGAAAGCTCAGGCTTGTCAAACGAGCTTTGAGCACTTCAGTTTCTTGCAGCTAAGAGAAACGGGACCTGCTAACAACAAAAGCGTGAGATTGACAACCATGCCGGTGTTATTCCCACCGCCACAAAAGAAGGTGGTAGGGCTGCATAGTCCGCCATTGCGTATACCATTCAGCGCCGAGGTCGACGGTATTGGCAGAAGATGGTGATGAAAGGACTTTGCTCGAACATGTCTACAAGCTCTGTCGGTGCGTTTTGCTGGTGAGCTCTGTTGAAAGCTCAGGCTTGTCAAACGAGCTTTGAGCACTTCAGTTTCTTGCAGCTAAGAGAAACGGGACCTGCTAACAACAAAAGCGTGAGATTGACTACCATGCCGGTGTTATTCCCACCGCCGCAAATGAAGGCGGTAGGGCTGCATAGTCCGCCATTGCGTATACCATTCAGCGCCGAGGTCGACGGTATTGGCAGAAGGTGGTGATGAAAGGTCTTTGCTCGAACATGTCTACAAGCTCTGTCGGTGCGTTTTGCTGGTGAGCTCTGTTGAAAGCTCAGGCTTGTCAAACGAGCTTTGAGCACTTCAGTTTCTTGCAGCTAAGAGAAACGGGAGCTGCTAACAACAAAAGCGTGAGATTGACTACCATGCCGGTGTTATTCCCACCGCCGCAAATGAAGGCGGTAGGGCTGCATAGTCCGCCATTGCGTATACCATTCAGCGCCGAGGTCGACGGTATTGGCAGAAGGAGGTGATGAAAGGTCTTTGCTCGAACATGTCTACAAGCTCTGTCGGTGCGTTTTGCTGGTGAGCTCTGTTGAAAGCTCAGGCTTGTCAAACGAGCTTTGAGCACTTCAGTTTCTTGCAGCTAAGAGAAACGGGACCTGCTAACAACAAAAGCGTGAGATTGACTACCATGCCGGTGTTATTCCCACCGCCGCAAATGAAGGCGGTAGGGCTGCATAGTCCGCCATTGCGTATACCATTCAGCGCCGAGGTCGACGGTATTGGCAGAAGGAGGTGAGAAAGGTCTTTGCTCGAACATGTCTACAAGCTCCGTCGGAGCGTTTTGCTGGTGAGCTCTGTTGAAAGCTCAGGCTTGTCAAACGAGCTTTGAGCACTTCAGTTTCTTGCAGCTAAGAGAAACGGGACCTGCTAACAACCTAAGCGTGAGATTGACTACCATGCCGGTGTTATTCCCACCGCCGCAAATGAAGGCGGTAGGGCTGCATAGTCCGCCATTGCGTATACCATTCAGCGCCGAGGTCGACGGTATTGGCAGAAGGAGGTGATGAAAGGTCTTTGCTCGAACATGCCTACAAGCTCCGTCGGAGCGTTTTGCAGGTGAGCTCTGTTGAAAGCTCAGGCTTGTCAAACGAGCTTTGAGCACTTCAGTTTCTTGCAGCTAAGAGAAACGGGACCTGCTAACAACAAAAGCGTGAGATTGACTATCATGCCGGTGTTATTCCCACCGCCGCAAAATAAGGCGGTAGGGCTGCATAGTCCGCCATTGCGTATACCATTCAGCGCCGAGGTCGACGGTATTGGCAGAAGGAGGTGATGAAAGGTCTTTGCTCGAACATGTCTACAAGCTCCGTCGGAGCGTTTTGCAGGTGAGCTCTGTTGAAAGCTCAGGCTTGTCAAACGAGCTTTGAGCACTTCAGTTTCTTGCAGCTAAGAGAAACGGGACCTGCTAACAACAAAAGCGTGAGATTGACTACCATGCCGGTGTTATTCCCACCGCCGCAAAAGAAGGCGGTAGGGCTGCATAGTCCGCCATTGCGTATACCATTCAGCGCCGAGGTCGACCGTATTGGCAGAAGGAGGTGATGAAAGGCCTTTGCTCGAACATGTCTACAAGCTCCGTCGGTGCGTTTTGCAGATGAGCTCTATTGAAAGCTCATGTTTGTCAAACGAGCTTTGAGCACTTCAGTTTCTTGCAGCTAAGAGAAACGGGACCTGCTAACAACAAAAGCGTGAGATTGACTACCATGCCGGTGTTATTCCCACCGCCGCAAATGAAGGCGGTAGGGCTGCATAGTCCGCCATTGCGTATACCATTCAGCGCCGAGGTCGACGGTATTGGCAGAAGGTGGTGATGAAAGGTCTTTGCTCGAACATGTCTACAAGCTCCGTCGGAGTGTTTAGCAGGTGAGCTCTATTGAAAGCTCAGGCTTGTCAAACGAGCTTTGAGCACTTCAGTTTCTTGCAGCTAAGAGAAACGGGACCTGCTAATAACAAAAGCGTGAGATTGACTACCATGCCGGTGTTATTCCCACCGCCGCAAATGAAGGCGGTAGGGCTGCATAGGCCGCCATTGCGTATACCATTCAGCGCCGAGGTCGACGGTATTGGCAGAAGGTGGTGATGAAAGGTCTTTGCTCGAACATGTCTACAAGCTCCGTCGGAGTGTTTAGCAGGTGAGCTCTATTGAAAGCTCAGGCTTGTCAAACGAGCTTTGAGCACTTCAGTTTCTTGCAGCTAAGAGAAACGGGACCTGCTAATAACAAAAGCGTGAGATTGACTACCATGCCGGTGTTATTCCCACCGCCGCAAATGAAGGCGGTAGGGCTGCATAGTCCGCCATTGCGTATACCATTCAGCGCCGAGGTCGACGGTATTGGCAGAAGGTGGTGATGAAAGGTCTTTGCTCGAACATGTCTACAAGCTCCGTCGGAGTGTTTAGCAGGTGAGCTCTATTGAAAGCTCAGGCTTTTCAAACGAGCTTTGAGCACTTCAGTTTCTTGCAGCTAAGAGAAACGGGACCTGCTAATAACAAAAGCGTGAGATTGACTACCATGCCGGTGTTATTACCACCGCCGCAAATGAAGGCGGTAGGGCTGCATAGGCCGCCATTGCGTATACCATTCAGCGCCGAGGTCGACGGTATTGGCAGAAGGAGGTGATGAAAGGCCTTTGCTCGAACATGTCTACAAGCTCCGTCGGTGCGTTTTGCAGGTGAGCTCTATTGAAAGCTCAGGCTTGTCAAACGAGCTTTGAGCACTTCAGTTTCTTGCAGCTAAGAGAAACGGGACCTGCTAATAACAAAAGCGTGAGATTGACTACCATGCCGGTGTTATTCCCACCGCCGCAAATGAAGGCGGTAGGGCTGCATAGTCCGCCATTGCGTATACCATTCAGCGCCGAGGTCGACGGTATTGGCAGAAGGAGGTGATGAAAGGCCTTTGCTCGAACATGTCTACAAGCTCCGTCGGTGCGTTTTGCAGGTGAGCTCTATTGAAAGCTCAGGCTTGTCAAACGAGCTTTGAGCACTTCAGTTTCTTGCAGCTAAGAGAAACGGGACCTGCTAACAACAAAAGCGTGAGATTGACTATCATGCCGGTGTTATTCCCACCGCCGCAAATGAAGGCGGTAGGGCTGCATAGTCCGCCATTGCGTATACCATTCAGCGCCGAGGTCGACGGTATTGGCAGAAGGAGGTGATGAAAGGTCTTTGCTCGAACATGTCTACAAGCTCCGTCGGAGCGTTTTGCAGGTGAGCTCTGTTGAAAGCTCAGGCTTGTCAAACGACCTTTGAGCACTTCAGTTTCTTGCAGCTAAGAGAAACGGGACCTGCTAACAACAAAAGCGTGAGATTGACTATCATGCCGGTGTTATTCCCACCGCCGCAAATGTAGGTGGTAGGGCTGCATAGTCCGCCATTGCGTATACCATTCAGCGCCGAGGTCGACGGTATTGGCAGAAGGAGGTGATGAAAGGTCTTTGCTCGAACATGTCTACAAGCTCTGTCGGTGCGTTTTGCTGGTGAGCTCTGTTGAAAGCTCAGGCTTGTCAAACGAGCTTTGAGCACTTCAGTTTCTTGCAGCTAAGAGAAACGGGACCTGCTAACAACAAAAGCGTGAGATTGACAACCATGCCGGTGTTATTCCCACCGCCACAAAAGAAGGTGGTAGGGCTGCATAGTCCGCCATTGCGTATACCATTCAGCGCCGAGGTCGACGGTATTGGCAGAAGATGGTGATGAAAGGACTTTGCTCGAACATGTCTACAAGCTCTGTCGGTGCGTTTTGCTGGTGAGCTCTGTTGAAAGCTCAGGCTTGTCAAACGAGCTTTGAGCACTTCAGTTTCTTGCAGCTAAGAGAAACGGGACCTGCTAACAACAAAAGCGTGAGATTGACTACCATGCCGGTGTTATTCCCACCGCCGCAAATGAAGGCGGTAGGGCTGCATAGTCCGCCATTGCGTATACCATTCAGCGCCGAGGTCGACGGTATTGGCAGAAGGTGGTGATGAAAGGTCTTTGCTCGAACATGTCTACAAGCTCTGTCGGTGCGTTTTGCTGGTGAGCTCTGTTGAAAGCTCAGGCTTGTCAAACGAGCTTTGAGCACTTCAGTTTCTTGCAGCTAAGAGAAACGGGAGCTGCTAACAACAAAAGCGTGAGATTGACTACCATGCCGGTGTTATTCCCACCGCCGCAAATGAAGGCGGTAGGGCTGCATAGTCCGCCATTGCGTATACCATTCAGCGCCGAGGTCGACGGTATTGGCAGAAGGAGGTGATGAAAGGTCTTTGCTCGAACATGTCTACAAGCTCTGTCGGTGCGTTTTGCTGGTGAGCTCTGTTGAAAGCTCAGGCTTGTCAAACGAGCTTTGAGCACTTCAGTTTCTTGCAGCTAAGAGAAACGGGACCTGCTAACAACAAAAGCGTGAGATTGACTACCATGCCGGTGTTATTCCCACCGCCGCAAATGAAGGCGGTAGGGCTGCATAGTCCGCCATTGCGTATACCATTCAGCGCCGAGGTCGACGGTATTGGCAGAAGGTGGTGATGAAAGGTCTTTGCTCGAACATGTCTACAAGCTCTGTCGGTGCGTTTTGCTGGTGAGCTCTGTTGAAAGCTCAGGCTTGTCAAACGAGCTTTGAGCACTTCAGTTTCTTGCAGCTAAGAGAAACGGGACCTGCTAACAACAAAAGCGTGAGATTGACTACCATGCCGGTGTTATTCCCACCGCCGCAAATGAAGGCGGTAGGGCTGCATAGTCCGCCATTGCGTATACCATTCAGCGCCGAGGTCGACTGTATTGGCAGAAGGTGGTGATGAAAGGTCTTTGCTCGAACATGTCTACAAGCTCTGTCGGTGCGTTTTGCTGGTGAGCTCTGTTGAAAGCTCAGGCTTGTCAAACGAGCTTTGAGCACTTCAGTTTCTTGCAGCTAAGAGAAACGGGACCTGCTAACAACAAAAGCGTGAGATTGACTATCATGCCGGTGTTATTCCCACCGCCGCAAAATAAGGCGGTAGGGCTGCATAGTCCGCCATTGCGTATACCATTCAGCGCCGAGGTCGACGGTATTGGCAGAAGGAGGTGATGAAAGGTCTTTGCTCGAACATGTCTACAAGCTCCGTCGGAGCGTTTTGCAGGTGAGCTCTGTTGAAAGCTCAGGCTTGTCAAACGAGCTTTGAGCACTTCAGTTTCTTGCAGCTAAGAGAAACGGGACCTGCTAACAACAAAAGCGTGAGATTGACTACCATGCCGGTGTTATTCCCACCGCCGCAAATGAAGGCGGTAGGGCTGCATAGTCCGCCATTGCGTATACCATTCAGCGCCGAGGTCGACGGTATTGGCAGAAGGTGGTGATGAAAGGTCTTTGCTCGAACATGTCTACAAGCTCCGTCGGAGCGTTTTGCAGGTGAGCTCTGTTGAAAGCTCAGGCTTGTCAAACGAGCTTTGAGCACTTCAGTTTCTTGCAGCTAAGAGAAACGGGACCTGCTAACAACAAAAGCGTGAGATTGACTACCATGCCGGTGTTATTCCCACCGCCGCAAATGAAGGCGGTAGGGCTGCATAGTCCGCCATTGCGTATACCATTCAGCGCCGAGGTCGACGGTATTGGCAGAAGGAGGTGATGAAAGGTCTTTGCTCGAACATGTCTACAAGCTCTGTCGGTGCGTTTTGCTGGTGAGCTCTGTTGAAAGCTCAGGCTTGTCAAACGAGCTTTGAGCACTTCAGTTTCTTGCAGCTAAGAGAAACGGGACCTGCTAACAACAAAAGCGTGAGATTGACAACCATGCCGGTGTTATTCCCACCGCCACAAAAGAAGGTGGTAGGGCTGCATAGTCCGCCATTGCGTATACCATTCAGCGCCGAGGTCGACGGTATTGGCAGAAGATGGTGATGAAAGGACTTTGCTCGAACATGTCTACAAGCTCTGTCGGTGCGTTTTGCTGGTGAGCTCTGTTGAAAGCTCAGGCTTGTCAAACGAGCTTTGAGCACTTCAGTTTCTTGCAGCTAAGAGAAACGGGACCTGCTAACAACAAAAGCGTGAGATTGACTACCATGCCGGTGTTATTCCCACCGCCGCAAATGAAGGCGGTAGGGCTGCATAGTCCGCCATTGCGTATACCATTCAGCGCCGAGGTCGACGGTATTGGCAGAAGGTGGTGATGAAAGGTCTTTGCTCGAACATGTCTACAAGCTCTGTCGGTGCGTTTTGCTGGTGAGCTCTGTTGAAAGCTCAGGCTTGTCAAACGAGCTTTGAGCACTTCAGTTTCTTGCAGCTAAGAGAAACGGGAGCTGCTAACAACAAAAGCGTGAGATTGACTACCATGCCGGTGTTATTCCCACCGCCGCAAATGAAGGCGGTAGGGCTGCATAGTCCGCCATTGCGTATACCATTCAGCGCCGAGGTCGACGGTATTGGCAGAAGGAGGTGATGAAAGGTCTTTGCTCGAACATGTCTACAAGCTCTGTCGGTGCGTTTTGCTGGTGAGCTCTGTTGAAAGCTCAGGCTTGTCAAACGAGCTTTGAGCACTTCAGTTTCTTGCAGCTAAGAGAAACGGGACCTGCTAACAACAAAAGCGTGAGATTGACTACCATGCCGGTGTTATTCCCACCGCCGCAAATGAAGGCGGTAGGGCTGCATAGTCCGCCATTGCGTATACCATTCAGCGCCGAGGTCGACGGTATTGGCAGAAGGTGGTGATGAAAGGTCTTTGCTCGAACATGTCTACAAGCTCTGTCGGTGCGTTTTGCTGGTGAGCTCTGTTGAAAGCTCAGGCTTGTCAAACGAGCTTTGAGCACTTCAGTTTCTTGCAGCTAAGAGAAACGGGACCTGCTAACAACAAAAGCGTGAGATTGACTACCATGCCGGTGTTATTCCCACCGCCGCAAATGAAGGCGGTAGGGCTGCATAGTCCGCCATTGCGTATACCATTCAGCGCCGAGGTCGACTGTATTGGCAGAAGGTGGTGATGAAAGGTCTTTGCTCGAACATGTCTACAAGCTCTGTCGGTGCGTTTTGCTGGTGAGCTCTGTTGAAAGCTCAGGCTTGTCAAACGAGCTTTGAGCACTTCAGTTTCTTGCAGCTAAGAGAAACGGGACCTGCTAACAACAAAAGCGTGAGATTGACTACCATGCCGGTGTTATTCCCACCGCCGCAAATGAAGGCGGTAGGGCTGCATAGTCCGCCATTGCGTATACCATTCAGCGCCGAGGTCGACGGTATTGGCAGAAGGAGGTGATGAAAGGTCTTTGCTCGAACATGTCTACAAGCTCTGTCGGTGCGTTTTGCTGGTGAGCTCTGTTGAAAGCTCAGGCTTGTCAAACGAGCTTTGAGCACTTCAGTTTCTTGCAGCTAAGAGAAACGGGACCTGCTAACAACAAAAGCGTGAGATTGACTACCATGCCGGTGTTATTCCCACCGCCGCAAATGAAGGCGGTAGGGCTGCATAGTCCGCCATTGCGTATACCATTCAGCGCCGAAATCGACGGTATTGGCAGAAGGTGGTGATGAAAGGTCTTTGCTCGAACATGTCTACAAGCTCTGTCGGTGCGTTTTGCTGGTGAGCTCTGTTGAAAGCTCAGGCTTGTCAAACGAGCTTTGAGCACTTCAGTTTCTTGCAGCTAAGAGAAACGGGACCTGCTAACAACAAAAGCGTGAGATTGACTACCATGCTGGTGTTATTCCCACCGCCGCAAATGAAGGCGGTAGGGCTGCATAGTCCGCCATTGCGTATACCATTCAGCACCGAGGTCGACGGTATTGGCAGAAGGAGGTGATGAAAGGTCTTTGCTCGAACATGTCTACAAGCTCTGTCGGTGCGTTTTGCTGGTGAGCTCTGTTGAAAGCTCAGGCTTGTCAAACGAGCTTTGAGCACTTCAGTTTCTTGCAGCTAAGAGAAACGGGACCTGCTAACAACAAAAGCGTGAGATTGACTACCATGCCGGTGTTATTCCCACCGCCGCAAATGAAGGCGGTAGGGCTGCATAGTCCGCCATTGCGTATACCATTCAGCGCCGAGGTCGACGGTATTGGCAGGTGGTGATGAAAGGTCTTTGCTCGAACATGTCTACAAGCTCTGTCGGTGCGTTTTGCTGGTGAGCTCTGTTGAAAGCTCAGGCTTGTCAAATGAGCTTTGAGCACTTCAGTTTCTTGCAGCTAAGAGAAACGGGACCTGCTAACAACAAAAGCGTGAGATTGACTACCATGCCGGTGTTATTCCCACCGCCGCAAATGAAGGCGGTAGGGCTGCATAGTCCGCCATTGCGTATGCCATTCAGCGCCGAGGTCGACTTTATTGGCAGAAGGTGGTGATGAAAGGTCTTTGCTCGAACATGTCTACAAGCTCCGTCGGAGCGTTTTGCAGGTGAGCTCTGTTGAAAGCTCAGGCTTGTCAAACGAGCTTTGAGCACTTCAGTTTCTTGCAGCTAAGAGAAACGGGACCTGCTAACAACAAAAGCGTGAGATTGACTACCATGCCGGTGTTATTCCCACCGCCGCAAATGAAGGCGGTAGGGCTGCATAGTCCGCCATTGCGTATACCATTCAGCGCCGAGGTCGACGGTATTGGCAGAAGGAGGTGATGAAAGGTCTTTGCTCGAACATGTCTACAAGCTCTGTCGGTGCGTTTTGCTGGTGAGCTCTGTTGAAAGCTCAGGCTTGTCAAACGAGCTTTGAGCACTTCAGTTTCTTGCAGCTAAGAGAAACGGGACCTGCTAACAACAAAAGCGTGAGATTGACAACCATGCCGGTGTTATTCCCACCGCCACAAAAGAAGGCGGTAGGGCTGCATAGTCCGCCATTGCGTATACCATTCAGCGCCGAGGTCGACGGTATTGGCAGAAGGAGGTGATGAAAGGCCTTTGCTCGAACATTTCTACAAGCTCCGTCGGTGCGTTTTGCAGGTGAGCTCTGTTGAAAGCTCAGGCTTGTCAAACGAGCTTTGAGCACTTCAGTTTCTTGCAGCTAAGAGAAACGGGACCTGCTAACAACAAAAGCGTGAGATTGACAACCATGCCGGTGTTATTCCCACCGCCACAAAAGAAGGCGGTAGGGCTGCATAGTCCGCCATTGCGTATACCATTCAGCGCCGAGGTCGACGGTATTGGCAGAAGGAGGTGATGAAAGACCTTTGCTCGAACATGTCTACAAGCTCTGTCGGTGCGTTTTGCAGGTGAGCTCTGTTGAAACCTCAGGCTTGTCAAACGAGCTTTGAGCACTTCAGTTTCTTGCAGCTAAGAGAAACGGGACCTGCTAACAACAAAACCGTGAGATTGACAACCATGCCGGTGTTATTCCCACCGCCACAAAAGAAGGCGGTAGGGCTGCATAGTCCGCCATTGCGTATACCATCCAGCGCCGAGGTCGACGGTATTGGCAGAAGGTGGTGATGAAAGGTCTTTGCTCGAACATGTCTACAAGCTCTGTCGGTGCGTTTTGCTGGTGAGCTCTTTTGAAAGCTCAGGCTTGTCAAACGAGCTTTGAGCACTTCAGTTTCTTGCAGCTAAGAGAAACGGGACCTGCTAACAACAAAAGCGTGAGATTGACAACCATGCCGGTGTTATTCCCACCGCCACAAAAGAAGGCGGTAGGGCTGCATAGTCCGCCATTGCGTATACCATTCAGCGCCGAGGTCGACGGTATTGGCAGAAGGAGGTGATGAAAGGCCTTTGCTCGAACATTTCTACAAGCTCCGTCGGTGCGTTTTGCAGGTGAGCTCTGTTGAAAGCTCAGGCTTGTCAAACGAGCTTTGAGCACTTCAGTTTCTTGCAGCTAAGAGAAACGGGACCTGCTAACAACAAAAGCGAGAGATTGACAACCATGCCGGTGTTATTCCCACCGCCACAAAAGAAAGCGGTAGGGCTGCATAGTCCGCCATTGCGTATAACATTCAGCGCCGAGGTCGACGGTATTGGCAGAAGGTGGTGATGAAAGGTCTTTGCTCGAACATGTCTACAAGCTCTGTCGGTGCGTTTTGCTGGTGAGCTCTGTTGAAAGCTCAGGCTTGTCAAACGAGCTTTGAGCACTTCAGTTTCTTGCAGCTAAGAGAAACGGGACCTGCTAACAACAAAAGCGTGAGATGGACAACCATGCCGGTGTTATTCCCACCGCCACAAAAGAAGGCGGTAGGGCTGCATAGTCCGCCATTGCGTATACCATTCAGCGCCGAGGTCGACGGTATTGGCAGAAGGTGGTGATGAAAGGTCTTTGCTCGAACATGTCTACAAGCTCTGTCGGTGCGTTTTGCTGGTGAGCTCTGTTGAAAGCTCAGGCTTGTCAAACGAGCTTTGAGCACTTCAGTTTCTTGCAGCTAAGAGAAACGGGAGCTGCTAACAACAAAAGCGTGAGATTGACTACCATGCCGGTGTTATTCCCACCGCCGCAAATGAAGGCGGTAGGGCTGCATAGTCCGCCATTGCGTATACCATTCAGCGCCGAGGTCGACGGTATTGGCAGAAGGAGGTGATGAAAGGTCTTTGCTCGAACATGTCTACAAGCTCTGTCGGTGCGTTTTGCTGGTGAGCTCTGTTGAAAGCTCAGGCTTGTCAAACGAGCTTTGAGCACTTCAGTTTCTTGCAGCTAAGAGAAACGGGACCTGCTAACAACAAAAGCGTGAGATTGACTACCATGCCGGTGTTATTCCCACCGCCGCAAATGAAGGCGGTAGGGCTGCATAGTCCGCCATTGCGTATACCATTCAGCGCCGAGGTCGACGGTATTGGCAGAAGGTGGTGATGAAAGGTCTTTGCTCGAACATGTCTACAAGCTCTGTCGGTGCGTTTTGCTGGTGAGCTCTGTTGAAAGCTCAGGCTTGTCAAACGAGCTTTGAGCACTTCAGTTTCTTGCAGCTAAGAGAAACGGGACCTGCTAACAACAAAAGCGTGAGATTGACTACCATGCCGGTGTTATTCCCACCGCCGCAAATGAAGGCGGTAGGGCTGCATAGTCCGCCATTGCGTATACCATTCAGCGCCGAGGTCGACGGTATTGGCAGAAGGTGGTGATGAAAGGTCTTTGCTCGAACATGTCTACAAGCTCTGTCGGTGCGTTTTGCTGGTGAGCTCTGTTGAAAGCTCAGGCTTGTCAAACGAGCTTTGAGCACTTCAGTTTCTTGCAGCTAAGAGAAACGGGACCTGCTAACAACAAAAGCGTGAGATTGACTACCATGCCGGTGTTATTCCCACCGCCGCAAATGAAGGCGGTAGGGCTGCATAGTCCGCCATTGCGTATACCATTCAGCGCCGAGGTCGACGGTATTGGCAGAAGGAGGTGATGAAAGGTCTTTGCTCGAACATGTCTACAAGCTCTGTCGGTGCGTTTTGCTGGTGAGCTCTGTTGAAAGCTCAGGCTTGTCAAACGAGCTTTGAGCACTTCAGTTTCTTGCAGCTAAGAGAAACGGGACCTGCTAACAACAAAAGCGTGAGATTGACTACCATGCCGGTGTTATTCCCACCGCCGCAAATGAAGGCGGTAGGGCTGCATAGTCCGCCATTGCGTATACCATTCAGCACCGAGGTCGACGGTATTGGCAGAAGGAGGTGATGAAAGGTCTTTGCTCGAACATGTCTACAAGCTCTGTCGGTACGTTTTGCTGGTGAGCTCTGTTGAAAGCTCAGGCTTGTCAAACGAGCTTTGAGCACTTCAGTTTCTTGCAGCTAAGAGAAACGGGACCTGCTAACAACAAAAGCGTGAGATTGACTACCATGCCGGTGTTATTCCCACCGCCGCAAATGAAGGCGGTAGGGCTGCATAGTCCGCCATTGCGTATACCATTCAGCGCCGAGGTCGACGGTATTGGCAAAAGGAGGTGATGAAAGGTCTTTGCTCGAACATGTCTACAAGCTCTGTCGGTCCGTTTTGCTGGTGAGCTCTGTTGAAAGCTCAGGCTTGTCAAACGAGCTTTGAGCACTTCAGTTTCTTGCAGCTAAGAGAAACGGGACCTGCTAACAACAAAAGCGTGAGATTGACTACCATGCCGGTGTTATTCCCACCGCCGCAAATGAAGGCGGTAGGGCTGCATAGTCCGCCATTGCGTATACCATTCAGCGCCGAGGTCGACGGTATTGGCAGAAGGTGGTGATGAAAGGTCTTTGCTCGAACATGTCTACAAGCTCTGTCGGTGCGTTTTGCTGGTGAGCTCTGTTGAAAGCTCAGGCTTGTCAAACGAGCTTTGAGCACTTCAGTTTCTTGCAGCTAAGAGAAACGGGACCTGCTAACAACAAAAGCGTGAGATTGACTACCATGCCGGAGTTATTCCCACCGCCGCAAATGAAGGCGGTAGGGCTGCATAGTCCGCCATTGCGTATACCATTCAGCGCCGAGGTCGACGGTATTGGCAGAAGGAGGTGATGAAAGGTCTTTGCTCGAACATGTCTACAAGCTCTGTCGGTGCGTTTTGCTGGTGAGCTCTGTTGAAAGCTCAGGCTTGTCAAACGAGCTTTGAGCACTTCAGTTTCTTGCAGCTAAGAGAAACGGGACCTGCTAACAACAAAAGCGTGAGATTGACTACCATGCCGGTGTTATTCCCACCGCCGCAAATGAAGGCGGTAGGGCTGCATAGTCCGCCATTGCGTATACCATTCAGCGCCGAGGTCGACGGTATTGGCAGAAGGTGGTGATGAAAGGTCTTTGCTCGAACATGTCTACAAGCTCTGTCGGTGCGTTTTGCTGGTGAGCTCTGTTGAAAGCTCAGGCTTGTCAAACGAGCTTTGAGCACTTCAGTTTCTTGCAGCTAAGAGAAACGGGACCTGCTAACAACAAAAGCGTGAGATTGACTACCATGCAGGTGTTATTCCCACCGCCGCAAATGAAGGCGGTAGGGCTGCATAGTCCGCCATTGCGTATACCATTCAGCACCGAGGTCGACGGTATTGGCAGAAGGAGGTGATGAAAGGTCTTTGCTCGAAAATGTCTACAAGCTCTGTCAGTGCGTTTTGCTGGTGAGCTCTGTTGAAAGCTCAGGCTTGTCAAACGAGCTTTGAGCACTTCAGTTTCTTGCAGCTAAGAGAAACGGGACCTGCTAACAACAAAAGCGTGAGATTGACTACCATGCCGGTGTTATTCCCAACGCCGCAAATGAAGGCGGTAGGGCTGCATAGTCCGCCATTGCGTATACCATTCAGCGCCGAGGTCGACGGTATTGGCAAAAGGAGGTGATGAAAGGTCTTTGCTCGAACATGTCTACAAGCTCTGTCGGTGCGTTTTGCTGGTGAGCTCTGTTGAAAGCTCAGGCTTGTCAAACGAGCTTTGAGCACTTCAGTTTCTTGCAGCTAAGAGAAGCGGGACCTGCTAACAACAAAAGCGTGAGATTGACTACCATGCCGGTGTTATTCCCACCGCCGCAAATGAAGGCGGTAGGGCTGCATAGTCCGCCATTGCGTATACCATTCAGCGCCGAGGTCGACGGTATTGGCAGAAGGTGGTGATGAAAGGTCTTTGCTCGAACATGTCTACAAGCTCTGTCGGTGCGTTTTGCTGGTGAGCTCTGTTGAAAGCTCAGGCTTGTCAAACGAGCTTTGAGCACTTCAGTTTCTTGCAGCTAAGAGAAACGGGACCTGCTAACAACAAAAGCGTGAGATTGACTACCATGCCGGTGTTATTCCCACCGCCGCAAATGAAGGCGGTAGGGCTGCATAGTCCGCCATTGTGTATACCATTCAGCGCCGAGGTCGACTTTATTGGCAGAAGGTGGTGATGAAAGGTCTTTGCTCGAACATGTCTACAAGCTCCGTCGGAGCGTTTTGCAGGTGAGCTCTGTTGAAAGCTCAGGCTTGTCAAACGAGCTTTGAGCACTTCAGTTTCTTGCAGCTAAGAGAAACGGGACCTGCTAACAACAAAAGCGTGAGATTGACTACCATGCCGGTGTTATTCCCACCGCCGCAAATGAAGGCGGTAGGGCTGCATAGTCCGCCATTGCGTATACCATTCAGCGCCGAGGTCGACTTTATTGGCAGAAGGTGGTGATGAAAGGTC
The DNA here is from genome assembly GCF_052857255.1 of Amblyomma americanum. Taxonomy (NCBI): domain Eukaryota; kingdom Metazoa; phylum Arthropoda; class Arachnida; order Ixodida; family Ixodidae; genus Amblyomma; species Amblyomma americanum. The sequence goes on along the minus strand of NC_135498.1, from coordinate 224,327,107 downwards.
TTTGCTCGAACATGTCTACAAGCTCCGTCGGAGCGTTTTGCAGGTGAGCTCTGTTGAAAGCTCAGGCTTGTCAAACGAGCTTTGAGCACTTCAGTTTCTTGCAGCTAAGAGAAACGGGACCTGCTAACAACAAAAGCGTGAGATTGACTACCATGCCGGTGTTATTCCCACCGCCGCAAATGAAGGCGGTAGGGCTGCATAGTCCGCCATTGCGTATACCATTCAGCGCCGAGGTCGACGGTATTGGCAGAAGGTGGTGATGAAAGGTCTTTGCTCGAACATGTCTACAAGCTCTGTCGGTGCGTTTTGCTGGTGAGCTCTGTTGAAAGCTCAGGCTTGTCAAACGAGCTTTGAGCACTTCAGTTTCTTGCAGCTAAGAGAAACGGGACCTGCTAACAACAAAAGCGTGAGATTGACTACCATGCCGGTGTTATTCCCACCGCCGCAAATGAAGGCGGTAGGGCTGCATAGTCCGCCATTGCGTATACCATTCAGCGCCGAGGTCGACGGTATTGGCAGAAGGAGGTGATGAAAGGTCTTTGCTCGAACATGTCTACAAGCTCTGTCGGTGCGTTTTGCTGGTGAGCTCTGTTGAAAGCTCAGGCTTGTCAAACGACCTTTGAGCACTTCAGTTTCTTGCAGCTAAGAGAAACGGGACCTGCTAACAACAAAAGCGTGAGATTGACTACCATGCCGGTGTTATTCCCACCGCCGCAAATGAAGGCGGTAGGGCTGCATAGTCCGCCATTGCGTATACCATTCAGCACCGAGGTCGACGGTATTGGCAGAAGGAGGTGATGAAAGGTCTTTGCTCGAACATGTCTACAAGCTCTGTCAGTGCGTTTTGCTGGTGAGCTCTGTTGAAAGCTCAGGCTTGTCAAACGAGCTTTGAGCACTTCAGTTTCTTGCAGCTAAGAGAAACGGGACCTGCTAACAACAAAAGCGTGAGATTGACTACCATGCCGGTGTTATTCCCACCGCCGCAAATGAAGGCGGTAGGGCTGCATAGTCCGCCATTGTGTATACCATTCAGCGCCGAGGTCGACTTTATTGGCAGAAGGTGGTGATGAAAGGTCTTTGCTCGAACATGTCTACAAGCTCCGTCGGAGCGTTTTGCAGGTGAGCTCTGTTGAAAGCTCAGGCTTGTCAAACGAGCTTTGAGCACTTCAGTTTCTTGCAGCTAAGAGAAACGGGACCTGCTAACAACAAAAGCGTGAGATTGACTACCATGCCGGTGTTATTCCCACCGCCGCAAATGAAGGCGGTAGGGCTGCATAGTCCGCCATTGCGTATACCATTCAGCGCCGAGGTCGACTTTATTGGCAGAAGGTGGTGATGAAAGGTCTTTGCTCGAACATGTCTACAAGCTCCGTCGGAGCGTTTTGCAGGTGAGCTCTGTTGAAAGCTCAGGCTTGTCAAACGAGCTTTGAGCACTTCAGTTTCTTGCAGCTAAGAGAAACGGGACCTGCTAACAACAAAAGCGTGAGATTGACTACCATGCCGGTGTTATTCCCACCGCCGCAAATGAAGGCGGTAGGGCTGCATAGTCCGCCATTGCGTATACCATTCAGCGCCGAGGTCGACGGTATTGGCAGAAGGTGGTGATGAAAGGTCTTTGCTCGAACATGTCTACAAGCTCTGTCGGTGCGTTTTGCTGGTGAGCTCTGTTGAAAGCTCAGGCTTGTCAAACGAGCTTTGAGCACTTCAGTTTCTTGCAGCTAAGAGAAACGGGACCTGCTAACAACAAAAGCGTGAGATTGACTACCATGCCGGTGTTATTCCCACCGCCGCAAATGAAGGCGGTAGGGCTGCATAGTCCGCCATTGCGTATACCATTCAGCGCCGAGGTCGACGGTATTGGCAGAAGGAGGTGATGAAAGGTCTTTGCTCGAACATGTCTACAAGCTCTGTCGGTGCGTTTTGCTGGTGAGCTCTGTTGAAAGCTCAGGCTTGTCAAACGACCTTTGAGCACTTCAGTTTCTTGCAGCTAAGAGAAACGGGACCTGCTAACAACAAAAGCGTGAGATTGACTACCATGCCGGTGTTATTCCCACCGCCGCAAATGAAGGCGGTAGGGCTGCATAGTCCGCCATTGCGTATACCATTCAGCGCCGAGGTCGACGGTATTGGCAGAAGGTGGTGATGAAAGGTCTTTGCTCGAACATGTCTACAAGCTCTGTCGGGGCGTTTTGCTGGTGAGCTCTGTTGAAAGCTCAGGATTGTCAAACGAGCTTTGAGCACTTCAGTTTCTTGCAGCTAAGAGAAACGGGACCTGCTAACAACAAAAGCGTGAGATTGACTACCATGCCGGTGTTATTCCCACCGCCGCAAATGAAGGCGGTAGGGCTGCATAGTCCGCCATTGCGTATACCATTCAGCACCGAGGTCGACGGTATTGGCAGAAGGAGGTGATGAAAGGTCTTTGCTCGAACATGTCTACAAGCTCTGTCGGTGCGTTTTGCTGGTGAGCTCTGTTGAAAGCTCAGGCTTGTCAAACGAGCTTTGAGCACTTCAGTTTCTTGCAGCTAAGAGAAACGGGACCTGCTAACAACAAAAGCGTGAGATTGACTACCATGCCGGTGTTATTCCCACCGCCGCAAATGAAGGCGGTAGGGCTGCATAGTCCGCCATTGCGTATACCATTCAGCGCCGAGGTCGACGGTATTGGCAAAAGGAGGTGATGAAAGGTCTTTGCTCGAACATGTCTACAAGCTCTGTCGGTGCGTTTTGCTGGTGAGCTCTGTTGAAAGCTCAGGCTTGTCAAACGAGCTTTGAGCACTTCAGTTTCTTGCAGCTAAGAGAAACGGGACCTGCTAACAACAAAAGCGTGAGATTGACTATCATGCCGGTGTTATTCCCACCGCCGCAAATGAAGGCGGTAGGGCTGCATAGTCCGCCATTGCGTATACCATTCAGCGCCGAGGTCGACGGTATTGGCAGAAGGTGGTGATGAAAGGTCTTTGCTCGAACATGTCTACAAGCTCTGTCGGTGCGTTTTGCTGGTGAGCTCTGTTGAAAGCTCAGGCTTGTCAAACGAGCTTTGAGCACTTCAGTTTCTTGCAGCTAAGAGAAACGGGACCTGCTAACAACAAAAGCGTGAGATTGACTACCATGCCGGTGTTATTCCCACCGCCGCAAATGAAGGCGGTAGGGCTGCATAGTCCGCCATTGCGTATACCATTCAGCGCCGAGGTCGACGGTATTGGCAGAAGGAGGTGATGAAAGGTCTTTGCTCGAACATGTCTACAAGCTCTGTCGGTGCGTTTTGCTGGTGAGCTCTGTTGAAAGCTCAGGCTTGTCAAACGAGCTTTGAGCACTTCAGTTTCTTGCAGCTAAGAGAAACGGGACCTGCTAACAACAAAAGCGTGAGATTGACTACCATGCCGGTGTTATTCCCACCGCCGCAAATGAAGGCGGTAGGGCTGCATAGTCCGCCATTGCGTATACCATTCAGCGCCGAGGTCGACGGTATTGGCAGAAGGTGGTGATGAAAGGTCTTTGCTCGAACATGTCTACAAGCTCTGTCGGTGCGTTTTGCTGGTGAGCTCTGTTGAAAGCTCAGGCTTGTCAAACGAGCTTTGAGCACTTCAGTTTCTTGCAGCTAAGAGAAACGGGACCTGCTAACAACAAAAGCGTGAGATTGACTACCATGCCGGTGTTATTCCCACCGCCGCAAATGAAGGCGGTAGGGCTGCATAGTCCGCCATTGCGTATACCATTCAGCGCCGAGGTCGACGGTATTGGCAGAAGGTGGTGATGAAAGGTCTTTGCTCGAACATGTCTACAAGCTCTGTCGATGCGTTTTGCTGGTGAGCTCTGTTGAAAGCTCAGGCTTGTCAAACGAGCTTTGAGCACTTCAGTTTCTTGCAGCTAAGAGAAACGGGACCTGCTAACAACAAAAGCGTGAGATTGACTACCATGCCGGTGTTATTCCCACCGCCGCAAATGAAGGCGGTAGGGCTGCATAGTCCGCCATTGCGTATACCATTCAGCGCCGAGGTCGACGGTATTGGCAGAAGGAGGTGATGAAAGGTCTTTGCTCGAACATGTCTACAAGCTCTGTCGGTGCGTTTTGCTGGTGAGCTCTGTTGAAAGCTCAGGCTTGTCAAACGAGCTTTGAGCACTTCAGTTTCTTGCAGCTAAGAGAAACGGGACCTGCTAACAACAAAAGCGTGAGCTTGACTACCATGCCGGTGTTATTCCCACCGCCGCAAATGAAGGCGGTAGGGCTGCATAGTCCGCCATTGCGTATACCATTCAGCGCCGAGGTCGACGGTATTGGCAGAAGGTGGTGATGAAAGGTCTTTGCTCGAACATGTCTACAAGCTCTGTCGGTGCGTTTTGCTGGTGAGCTCTGTTGAAAGCTCAGGCTTGTCAAACGAGCTTTGAGCACTTCAGTTTCTTGCAGCTAAGAGAAACGGGACCTGCTAACAACAAAAGCGTGAGATTGACTACCATGCCGGTGTTATTCCCACCGCCGCAAATGAAGGCGGTAGGGCTGCATAGTCCGCCATTGCGTATACCATTCAGCGCCGAGGTCGACGGTATTGGCAAAAGGAGGTGATGAAAGGTCTTTGCTCGAACATGTCTACAAGCTCTGTCGGTGCGTTTTTCTGGTGAGCTCTGTTGAAAGCTCAGGCTTGTCAAACGAGCTTTGAGCACTTCAGTTTCTTGCAGCTAAGAGAAACGGGACCTGCTAACAACAAAAGCGTGAGATTGACTACCATGCCGGTGTTATTTCCACCGCCGCAAATGAAGGCGGTAGGGCTGCATAGTCCGCCATTGCGTATACCATTCAGCGCCGAGGTCGACGGTATTGGCAGAAGGTGGTGATGAAAGGTCTTTGCTCGAACATGTCTACAAGCTCTGTCGGTGCGTTTTGCTGGTGAGCTCTGTTGAAAGCTCAGGCTTGTCAAACGAGCTTTGAGCACTTCAGTTTCTTGCAGCTAAGAGAAACGGGACCTGCTAACAACAAAAGCGTGAGATTGACTACCATGCCGGTGTTATTCCCACCGCCGCAAATGAAGGCGGTAGGGCTGCATAGTCCGCCATTGCGTATACCATTCAGCGCCGAGGTCGACTTTATTGGCAGAAGGTGGTGATGAAAGGTCTTTGCTCGAACATGTCTACAAGCTCCGTCGGAGCGTTTTGCAGGTGAGCTCTGTTGAAAGCTCAGGCTTGTCAAACGAGCTTTGAGCACTTCAGTTTCTTGCAGCTAAGAGAAACGGGACCTGCTAACAACAAAAGCGTGAGATTGACTACCATGCCGGTGTTATTCCCACCGCCGCAAATGAAGGCGGTAGGGCTGCATAGTCCGCCATTGCGTATACCATTCAGCGCCGAGGTCGACGGTATTGGCAGAAGGTGGTGATGAAAGGTCTTTGCTCGAACATGTCTACAAGCTCTGTCGGTGCGTTTTGCTGGTGAGCTCTTTTGAAAGCTCAGGCTTGTCAAACGAGCTTTGAGCACTTCAGTTTCTTGCAGCTAAGAGAAACGGGACCTGCTAACAACAAAAGCGTGAGATTGACAACCATGCCGGTGTTATTCCCACCGCCACAAAAGAAGGCGGTAGGGCTGCATAGTCCGCCATTGCGTATACCATTCAGCGCCGAGGTCGACGGTATTGGCAGAAGGAGGTGATGAAAGGCCTTTGCTCGAACATTTCTACAAGCTCCGTCGGTGCGTTTTGCAGGTGAGCTCTGTTGAAAGCTCAGGCTTGTCAAACGAGCTTTGAGCACTTCAGTTTCTTGCAGCTAAGAGAAACGGGACCTGCTAACAACAAAAGCGTGAGATTGACAACCATGCCGGTGTTATTCCCACCGCCACAAAAGAAGGCGGTAGGGCTGCATAGTCCGCCATTGCGTATACCATTCAGCGCCGAGGTCGACGGTATTGGCAGAAGGAGGTGATGAAAGGCCTTTGCTCGAACATTTCTACAAGCTCCGTCGGTGCGTTTTGCAGGTGAGCTCTGTTGAAAGCTCAGGCTTGTCAAACGAGCTTTGAGCACTTCAGTTTCTTGCAGCTAAGAGAAACGGGACCTGCTAACAACAAAAGCGAGAGATTGACAACCATGCCGGTGTTATTCCCACCGCCACAAAAGAAAGCGGTAGGGCTGCATAGTCCGCCATTGCGTATAACATTCAGCGCCGAGGTCGACGGTATTGGCAGAAGGTGGTGATGAAAGGTCTTTGCTCGAACATGTCTACAAGCTCTGTCGGTGCGTTTTGCTGGTGAGCTCTGTTGAAAGCTCAGGCTTGTCAAACGAGCTTTGAGCACTTCAGTTTCTTGCAGCTAAGAGAAACGGGACCTGCTAACAACAAAAGCGTGAGATTGACAACCATGCCGGTGTTATTCCCACCGCCACAAAAGAAGGCGGTAGGGCTGCATAGTCCGCCATTGCGTATACCATTCAGCGCCGAGGTCGACGGTATTGGCAGAAGGTGGTGATGAAAGGTCTTTGCTCGAACATGTCTACAAGCTCTGTCGGTGCGTTTTGCTGGTGAGCTCTGTTGAAAGCTCAGGCTTGTCAAACGAGCTTTGAGCACTTCAGTTTCTTGCAGCTAAGAGAAACGGGACCTGCTAACAACAAAAGCGTGAGATTGACTACCATGCCGGTGTTATTCCCACCGCCGCAAATGAAGGCGGTAGGGCTGCATAGTCCGCCATTGCGTATACCATTCAGCGCCGAGGTCGACGGTATTGGCAGAAGGTGGTGATGAAAGGTCTTTGCTCGAACATGTCTACAAGCTCTGTCGGTGCGTTTTGCTGGTGAGCTCTGTTGAAAGCTCAGGCTTGTCAAACGAGCTTTGAGCACTTCAGTTTCGTGCAGCTAAGAGAAACGGGACCTGCTAACAACAAAAGCGTGAGATTGACTACCATGCCGGTGTTATTCCCACCGCCGCAAATGAAGGCGGTAGGGCTGCATAGTCCGCCATTGCGTATACCATTCAGCGCCGAGGTCGACGGTATTGGCAAAAGGAGGTGATGAAAGGTCTTTGCTCGAACATGTCTACAAGCTCTGTCGGTGCGTTTTGCTGGTGAGCTCTGTTGAAAGCTCAGGCTTGTCAAACGAGCTTTGAGCCCTTCAGTTTCTTGCAGCTAAGAGAAACGGGACCTGCTAACAACAAAAGCGTGAGATTGACTACCATGCCGGTGTTATTCCCACCGCCGCAAATGAAGGCGGTAGGGCTGCATAGTCCGCCATTGCGTATACCATTCAGCGCCGAGGTCGACGGTATTGGCAGAAGGTGGTGATGAAAGGTCTTTGCTCGAACATGTCTACAAGCTCTGTCGGTGCGTTTTGCTGGTGAGCTCTGTTGAAAGCTCAGGCTTGTCAAACGAGCTTTGAGCACTTCAGTTTCTTGCAGCTAAGAGAAACGGGACCTGCTAACAACAAAAGCGTGAGATTGACTACCATGCCGGTGTTATTCCCACCGCCGCAAATGAAGGCGGTAGGGCTGCATAGTCCGCCATTGCGTATACCATTCAGCGCCGAGGTCGACTTTATTGGCAGAAGGTGGTGATGAAAGGTCTTTGCTCGAACATGTCTACAAGCTCCGTCGGAGCGTTTTGCAGGTGAGCTCTGTTGAAAGCTCAGGCTTGTCAAACGAGCTTTGAGCACTTCAGTTTCTTGCAGCTAAGAGAAACGGGAGCTGCTAACAACAAAAGCGTGAGATTGACTACCATGCCGGTGTTATTCCCACCGCCGCAAATGAAGGCGGTAGGGCTGCATAGTCCGCCATTGCGTATACCATTCAGCGCCGAGGTCGACGGTATTGGCAGAAGGAGGTGATGAAAGGTCTTTGCTCGAACATGTCTACAAGCTCTGTCGGTGCGTTTTGCTGGTGAGCTCTGTTGAAAGCTCAGGCTTGTCAAACGAGCTTTGAGCACTTCAGTTTCTTGCAGCTAAGAGAAACGGGACCTGCTAACAACAAAAGCGTGAGATTGACTACCATGCCGGTGTTATTCCCACCGCCGCAAATGAAGGCGGTAGGGCTGCATAGTCCGCCATTGCGTATACCATTCAGCGCCGAGGTCGACGGTATTGGCAGAAGGTGGTGATGAAAGGTCTTTGCTCGAACATGTCTACAAGCTCTGCCGGTGCGTTTTGCTGGTGAGCTCTGTTGAAAGCTCAGGCTTGTCAAACGAGCTTTGAGCACTTCAGTTTCTTGCAGCTAAGAGAAACGGGACCTGCTAACAACAAAAGCGTGAGATTGACTAACATGCCGGTGTTATTCCCACCGCCGCAAATGAAGGCGGTAGGGCTGCATAGTCCGCCATTGCGTATACCATTCAGCGCCGAGGTCGACGGTATTGGCAGAAGGTGGTGATGAAAGGTCTTTGCTCGAACATGTCTACAAGCTCTGTCAGTGCGTTTTGCTGGTGAGCTCTGTTGAAAGCTCAGGCTTGTCAAACGAGCTTTGAGCACTTCAGTTTCTTGCAGCTAAGAGAAACGGGACCTGCTAACAACAAAAGCGTGAGATTGACTACCATGCCGGTGTTATTCCCACCGCCGCAAATGAAGGCGGTAGGGCTGCATAGTCCGCCATTGCGTATACCATTCAGCGCCGAGGTCGACGGTATTGGCAGAAGGAGGTGATGAAAGGTCTTTGCTCGAACATGTCTACAAGCTCTGTCGGTGCGTTTTGCTGGTGAGCTCTGTTGAAAGCTCAGGCTTGTCAAACGAGCTTTGAGCACTTCAGTTTCTTGCAGCTAAGAGAAACGGGACCTGCTAACAACAAAAGCGTGAGATTGACTACCATGCCGGTGTTATTCCCACCGCCGCAAATGAAGGCGGTAGGGCTGCATAGTCCGCCATTGCGTATACCATTCAGCGCCGAGGTCGACGGTATTGGCAGAAGGTGGTGATGAAAGGTCTTTGCTCGAACATGTCTACAAGCTCTGTCGGTGCGTTTTGCTGGTGAGCTCTGTTGAAAGCTCAGGCTTGTCAAACGAGCTTTGAGCACTTCAGTTTCTTGCAGCTAAGAGAAACGGGACCTGCTAACAACAAAAGCGTGAGATTGACTACCATGCCGGTGTTATTCCCACCGCCGCAAATGAAGGCGGTAGGGCTGCATAGTCCGCCATTGCGTATACCATTCAGCGCCGAGGTCGACGGTATTGGCAGAAGGTGGTGATGAAAGGTCTTTGCTCGAACATGTCTACAAGCTCTGTCGGTGCGTTTTGCTGGTGAGCTCTGTTGAAAGCTCAGGCTTGTCAAACGAGCTTTGAGCACTTCAGTTTCTTGCAGCTAAGAGAAACGGGACCTGCTAACAACAAAAGCGTGAGATTGACTACCATGCCGGTGTTATTCCCACCGCCGCAAATGAAGGCGGTAGGGCTGCATAGTCCGCCATTGCGTATACCATTCAGCGCCGAGGTCGACGGTATTGGCAAAAGGAGGTGATGAAAGGTCTTTGCTCGAACATGTCTACAAGCTCTGTCGGTGCGTTTTGCTGGTGCGCTCTGTTGAAAGCTCAGGCTTGTCAAACGAACTTTGAGCACTTCAGTTTCTTGCAGCTAAGAGAAATGGGACCTGCTAACAACAAAAGCGTGAGATTGACTACCATGCCGGTGTTATTCCCACCGCCGCAAATGAAGGCGGTAGGGCTGCATAGTCCGCCATTGCGTATACCATTCAGCGCCGAGGTCGACGGTATTGGCAGAAGGTGGTGATGAAAGGTCTTTGCTCGAACATGTCTACAAGCTCTGTCGGTGCGTTTTGCTGGTGAGCTCTGTTGAAAGCTCAGGCTTGTCAAACGAGCTTTGAGCACTTCAGTTTCTTGCAGCTAAGAGAAACGGGACCTGCTAACAACAAAAGCGTGAGATTGACTACCATGCCGGTGTTATTCCCACCGCCGCAAATGAAGGCGGTAGGGCTGCATAGTCCGCCATTGCGTATACCATTCAGCGCCGAGGTCGACTTTATTGGCAGAAGGTGGTGATGAAAGGTCTTTGCTCGAACATGTCTACAAGCTCCGTCGGAGCGTTTTGCAGGTGAGCTCTGTTGAAAGCTCAGGCTTGTCAAACGAGCTTTGAGCACTTCAGTTTCTTGCAGCTAAGAGAAACGGGACCTGCTAACAACAAAAGCGTGAGATTGACTACCATGCCGGTGTTATTCCCACCGCCGCAAATGAAGGCGGTAGGGCTGCATAGTCCGCCATTGCGTATACCATTCAGCGCCGAGGTCGACGGTATTGGCAGAAGGTGGTGATGAAAGGTCTTTGCTCGAACATGTCTACAAGCTCTGTCGGTGCGTTTTGCTGGTGAGCTCTGTTGAAAGCTCAGGCTTGTCAAACGAGCTTTGAGCACTTCAGTTTCTTGCAGCTAAGAGAAACGGGACCTGCTAACAACAAAAGCGTGAGATTGACAACCATGCCGGTGTTATTCCCACCGCCACAAAAGAAGGCGGTAGGGCTGCATAGTCCGCCATTGCGTATACCATTCAGCGCCGAGGTCGACGGTATTGGCAGAAGGTGGTGATGAAAGGTCTTTGCTCGAACATGTCTACAAGCTCTGTCAGTGCGTTTTGCTGGTGAGCTCTGTTGAAAGCTCAGGCTTGTCAAACGAGCTTTGAGCACTTCAGTTTCTTGCAGCTAAGAGAAACGGGACCTGCTAACAACAAAAGCGTGAGATTGACAACCATGCCGGTGTTATTCCCACCGCCACAAAATAAGGCGGTAGGGCTGCATAGTCCGCCATTGCGTATACCATTCAGCGCCGAGGTCGACGGTATTGGCAGAAGGTGGTGATGAAAGATCTTTGCTCGAACATGTCTACAAGCTCTGTCGGTGCGTTTTGCTGGTGAGCTCTGTTGAAAGCTCAGGCTTGTCAAACGAGCTTTGAGCACTTCAGTTTCTTGCAGCTAAGAGAAACGGGACCTGCTAACAACAAAAGCGTGAGATTGACAACCATGCCGGTGTTATTCCCACCGCCACAAAAGAAGGCGGTAGGGCTGCATAGTCCGCCATTGCGTATACCATTCAGCGCCGAGGTCGACGGTATTGGCAGAAGGTGGTGATGAAAGGTCTTTGCTCGAACATGTCTACAAGCTCTGTCGGTGCGTTTTGCAGGTGAGCTCTGTTGAAAGCTCAGGCTTGTCAAACGAGCTTTGAGCACTTCAGTTTCTTGCAGCTAAGAGAAACGAGACCTGCTAACAACAAAAGCGTGAGATTGACTACCATGCCGGTGTTATTCCCATCGCCACAAAAGAAGGCGGTAGGGCTGCATAGTCCGTCATTGCGTATACCATTCAGCGCCGAGGTCGACGGTATTGGCAGAAGGAGGTGATGAAAGGTCTTTGCTCGAACATGTCTACAAGCTCCGTCGGAGCGTTTTGCAGGTGAGCTCTGTTGAAAGCTCAGGCTTGTCAAACGAGCTTTGAGCACTTCATTTTCTTGCAGCTAAGAGAAACGGGACCTGCTAACAACAAAAGCGTGAGATTGACTACCATGCCGGTGTTATTCCCATCGCCACAAAAGAAGGCGGTAGGGCTGCATAGTCCGTCATTGCGTATACCATTCAGCGCCGAGGTCGACGGTATTGGCAGAAGGAGGTGATGAAAGGTCTTTGCTCGAACATGTCTACAAGCTCTGTCGGTGCGTTTTGCTGGTGAGCTCTGTTGAAAGCTCAGGCTTGTCAAACGAGCTTTGAGCACTTCAGTTTCTTGCAGCTAAGAGAAACGGGACCTGCTAACAGCAAAAGCGTGAGATTGACTACCATGCCGGTGTTATTCCCACCGCCGCAAAAGAATTTGGTAGGGCTGCATAGTCCGTCATTGCGTATACCATTCAGCGCCGAGGTCGACGGTATTGGCAGAAGGAGGTGATGAAGGGCCTTTGCTCGAACATGTCTACAAGCTCCGTCGGTGCGTTTTGCAGGTGAGCTCTGTTGAAAGCTCTGGCTTGTTAAACGAGCTTTGAGCACTTCAGTTTCTTGCAGCTAAGAGAAACGGGACCTGCTAACAGCAAAAGCGTGAGATTGACTACCATGCCGGTGTTATTCCCATCGCCACAAAAGAAGGCGGTAGGGCTGCATAGTCCGCCATTGCGTATACCATTCAGCGCCGAGGTCGACGGTATTGGCAGAAGGAGGTGATGAAAGGTCTTTGCTCGAACATGTCTACAAGCTCCGTCGGTGCGTTTTGCAGGTGAGCTCTGTTGAAAGCTCTGGCTTGTTAAACGAGCTTTGAGCACTTCATTTTCTTGCAGCTAAGAGAAACGGGACCTGCTAACAACAAAAGCGTGAGATTGACTACCATGCCGGTGTTATTCCCATCGCCACAAAAGAAGGCGGTAGGGCTGCATAGTCCGTCATTGCGTATACCATTCAGCGCCGAGGTCGACGGTATTGGCAGAAGGAGGTGATGAAAGGTCTTTGCTCGAACATGTCTACAAGCTCTGTCGGTGCGTTTTGCTGGTGAGCTCTGTTGAAAGCTCAGGCTTGTCAAACGAGCTTTGAGCACTTCATTTTCTTGCAGCTAAGAGAAACGGGACCTGCTAACAGCAAAAGCGTGAGATTGACTACCATGCCGGTGTTATTCCCACCGCCGCAAAAGAATTTGGTAGGGCTGCATAGTCCGTCATTGCGTATACCATTCAGCGCCGAGGTCGACGGTATTGGCAGAAGGAGGTGATGAAGGGCCTTTGCTCGAACATGTCTACAAGCTCCGTCGGTGCGTTTTGCAGGTGAGCTCTGTTGAAAGCTCTGGCTTGTTAAACGAGCTTTGAGCACTTCATTTTCTTGCAGCTAAGAGAAACGGGACCTGCTAACAACAAAAGCGTGAGATTGACTACCATGCCGGTGTTATTCCCATCGCCACAAAAGAAGGCGGTAGGGCTGCATAGTCCGTCATTGCGTATACCATTCAGCGCCGAGGTCGACGGTATTGGCAGAAGGAGGTGATGAAGGGCCTTTGCTCGAACATGTCTACAAGCTCCGTCGGTGCGTTTTGCAGGTGAGCTCTGTTGAAAGCTCTGGCTTGTTAAACGAGCTTTGAGCACTTCAGTTTCTTGCAGCTAAGAGAAACGGGACCTGCTAACAGCAAAAGCGTGAGATTGACTACCATGCCGGTGTTATTCCCATCGCCACAAAAGAAGGCGGTAGGGCTGCATAGTCCGTCATTGCGTATACCATTCAGCGCCGAGGTCGACGGTATTGGCAGAAGGAGGTGATGAAGGGCCTTTGCTCGAACATGTCTACAAGCTCCGTCGGTGCGTTTTGCAGGTGAGCTCTGTTGAAAGCTCTGGCTTGTTAAACGAGCTTTGAGCACTTCAGTTTCTTGCAGCTAAGAGAAACGGGACCTGCTAACAGCAAAAGCGTGAGATTGACTACCATGCCGGTGTTATTCCCACCGCCGCAAATGAAGGCCGTAGGGCTGCATAGTCCGCCATTGCGTATACCATTCAGCGCCGAGGTCGACGGTATTGGCAGAAGGTGGTGATGAAAGGTCTTTGCTCGAACATGTCTACAAGCTCTGTCGGTGCGTTTTGCTGGTGAGCTCTGTTGAAAGCTCAGGCTTGTCAAACGAGCTTTGAGCACTTCAGTTTCTTGCAGCTAAGAGAAACGGGACCTGCTAACAACAAAAGCGTGAGATTGACAACCATGCCGGTGTTATTCCCACCGCCACAAAAGAAGGCGGTAGGGCTGCATAGTCCGCCATTGCGTATACCATTCAGCGCCGAGGTCGACGGTATTGGCAGAAGGAGGTGATGAAAGGCCTTTGCTCGAACATGTCTACAAGCTCTGTCGGTGCGTTTTGCTGGTGAGCTCTGTTGAAAGCTCAGGCTTGTCAAACGAGCTTTGAGCACTTCAGTTTCTTGCAGCTAAGAGAAACGGGACCTGCTAACAACGAAAGCGTGAGATTGACAACCATGCTGGTGTTATTCCCACCGCCACAAAAGAAGGCGGTAGGGCTGCATAGTCCGCCATTGCGTATACCATTCAGCGCTGAGGTCGACGGTATTGGCAGAAGGTGGTGATGAAAGGTCTTTGCTCGAACATGTCTACAAGCTCCGTCGGTGCGTTTTGCTGGTGAGCTCTGTTGAAAGCTCAGGCTTGTCAAACGAGCTTTGAGCACTTCAGTTTCTCTCAGCTAAGAGAAACGGGACCTGCTAACAACAAAAGCGTGAGATTGACAACCATGCCGGTGTTATTCCCACCGCCACAAAAGAAGGCGGTAGGGCTGCATAGTCCGCTATTGCGTATACCATTCAGCGCCGAGGTCGACGGTATTGGCAGAAGGTGGTGATGAAAGGTCTTTGCTCGAACATGTCTACAAGCTCTGTCGGTGCGTTTTGCTGGTGAGCTCTGTTGAAAGCTCAGGCTTGTCAAACGAGCTTTGAGCACTTCAGTTTCTCTCAGCTAAGAGAAACGGGACCTGCTAACAACAAAAGCGTGAGATTGACAACCATGCCGGTGTTATTCCCACCGCCACAAAAGAAGGCGGTAGGGCTGCATAGTCCGCTATTGCGTATACCATTCAGCGCCGAGGTCGACGGTATTGGCAGAAGGTGGTGATGAAAGGTCTTTGCTCGAACATGTCTACAAGCTCTGTCGGTGCGTTTTGCTGGTGAGCTCTGTTGAAAGCTCAGGCTTGTCAAACGAGCTTTGAGCACTTCAGTTTCTTGCAGCTAAGAGAAACGGGACCTGCTAACAACAAAAGCGTGAGATTGACAACCATGCCGGTGTTATTCCCACCGCCACAAAAGAAGGCGGTAGGGCTGCATAGTCCGCCATTGCGTATACCATTCAGCGCCGAGGTCGACGGTATTGGCAGAAGGAGGTGATGAAAGGCCTTTGCTCGAACATGTCTACAAGCTCTGTCGGTGCGTTTTGCTGGTGAGCTCTGTTGAAAGCTCAGGCTTGTCAAACGAGCTTTGAGCACTTCAGTTTCTTGCAGCTAAGAGAAACGGGACCTGCTAACAACGAAAGCGTGAGATTGACAACCATGCTGGTGTTATTCCCACCGCCACAAAAGAAGGCGGTAGGGCTGCATAGTCCGCCATTGCGTATACCATTCAGCGCCGAGGTCGACGGTATTGGCAGAAGGTGGTGATGAAAGGTCTTTGCTCGAACATGTCTACAAGCTCTGTCGGTGCGTTTTGCTGGTGAGCTCTGTTGAAAGCTCAGGCTTGTCAAACGAGCTTTGAGCACTTCAGTTTCTTGCAGCTAAGAGAAACGGGACCTGCTAACAACAAAAGCGTGAGATTGACAACCATGCCGGTGTTATTCCCACCGCCACAAAAGAAGGCGGTAGGGCTGCATAGTCCGCCATTGCGTATACCATTCAGCGCCGAGGTCGACGGTATTGGCGGAAGGAGGTGATGAAAGGCCTTTGCTCGAACATTTCTACAAGCTCCGTCGGTGCGTTTTGCAGGTGAGCTCTGTTGAAAGCTCAGGCTTGTCAAACGAGTTTTGAGCACTTCAGTTTCTTGCAGCTAGGAGAAACGGGACCTGCTAACAGCAAAAGCGTGAGATTGACTACCATGCCGGTGTTATTCCCATCGCCACAAAAGAAGGCGGTAGGGCTGCATAGTCCGCCATTGCGTATACCATTCAGCGCTGAGGTCGACGGTATTGGCAGAAGGTGGTGATGAAAGGTCTTTGCTCGAACATGTCTACAAGCTCCGTCGGTGCGTTTTGCTGGTGAGCTCTGTTGAAAGCTCAGGCTTGTCAAACGAGCTTTGAGCACTTCAGTTTCTTGCAGCTAAGAGAAACGGGACCTGCTAACAACAAAAGCGTGAGATTGACTACCATGCCGGTGTTATTCCCACCGCCGCAAATGAAGGCCGTAGGGCTGCATAGTCCGCCATTGCGTATACCATTCAGCGCCGAGGTCGACGGTATTGGCAGAAGGTGGTGATGAAAGGTCTTTGCTCGAACATGTCTACAAGCTCTGTCGGTGCGTTTTGCTGGTGAGCTCTGTTGAAAGCTCAGGCTTGTCAAACGAGCTTTGAGCACTTCAGTTTCTCTCAGCTAAGAGAAACGGGACCTGCTAACAACAAAAGCGTGAGATTGACAACCATGCCGGTGTTATTCCCACCGCCACAAAAGAAGGCGGTAGGGCTGCATAGTCCGCCATTGCGTATACCATTCAGCGCCGAGGTCGACGGTATTGGCAGAAGGAGGTGATGAAAGGCCTTTGCTCGAACATTTCTACAAGCTCCGTCGGCGCGTTTTGCAGGTGAGCTCTGTTGAAAGCTCAGGCTTGTCAAACGAGCTTTGAGCACTTCAGTTTCTTGCAGCTAAGAGAAACGGGACCTGCTAACAACAAAAGCGTGAGATTGACAACCATGCCGGTGTTATTCCCACCGCCACAAAAGAAGGCGGTAGGGCTGCATAGTCCGCCATTGCGTATACCATTCAGCGCCGAGGTCGACGGTATTGGCAGAAGGTGGTGATGAAAGGTCTTTGCTCGAACATGTCTACAAGCTCTGTCGGTGCGTTTTGCTGGGGAGCTCTGTTGAAAGCTCAGGCTTGTCAAACGAGCTTTGAGCACTTCAGTTTCTTGCAGCTAAGAGAAACGGGACCTGCTAACAACAAAAGCGTGAGATTGACAACCATGCCGGTGTTATTCCCACCGCCACAAAAGAAGGCGGTAGGGCTGCATAGTCCGCCATTGCGTATACCATTCAGCGCCGAGGTCGACGGTATTGGCAGAAGGAGGTGATGAAAGGCCTTTGCTCGAACATTTATACAAGCTCCGTCGGCGCGTTTTGCAGGTGAGCTCTGTTGAAAGCTCAGGCTTGTCAAACGAGCTTTGAGCACTTCAGTTTCTTGCAGCTAAGAGAAACGGGACCTGCTAACAACAAAAGCGTGAGATTGACAACCATGCCGGTGTTATTCCCACCGCCGCAAAAAAAGGCGGTAGGGCTGCATAGTCCGTCATTGCGTATACCATTCAGCGCCGAGGTCGACGGTATTGGCAGAAGGTGGTGATGAAAGGTCTTTTCTCGAACCTGTCTACAAGCTCCGTCGGTGCGTTTTGCAGGTGAGCTCTGTTGAAAGCTCAGGCTTGTCAAACGAGCTTTGAGCACTTCAGTTTCTTGCAGCTAAGAGAAACGGGACCTGCTAATAACAAAAGCGTGAGATTGACTACCATGCCGGGGTTATTCCCACCGCCGCAAAAGAAGGCGGTAGGGCTGCATAGTCCGCCATTGCGTATACCATTCAGCGCCGAGGTCGACGGTATTGGCAGAAGGTGGTGATGAAAGGTCTTTTCTCGAACCTGTCTACAAGCTCCGTCGGTGCGTTTTGCAGGTGAGCTCTGTTGAAAGCTCAGGCTTGTCAAACGAGCTTTGAGCACTTCAATTTCTTGCAGCTAAGAGAAACGGGACCTGCTAACAACGAAAGCGTGAGATTGACTACCATGCCGGTGTTATTCCCACCGCCGCAAATGAAGGCGGTAGGGCTGCATAGTCCGCCATTGCGTATACCATTCAGCGCCGAGGTCGACGGTATTGGCAGAAGGAGGTGATGAAAGGCCTTTGCTCGAACATTTCTACAAGCTCCGTCGGCGCGTTTTGCAGGTGAGCTCTGTTGAAAGCTCAGGCTTGTCAAACGAGCTTTGAGCACTTCATTTTCTTGCAGCTAAGAGAAACGGGACCTGCTAACAACAAAAGCGTGAGATTGACTACCATGCCGGTGTTATTCCCATCGCCACAAAAGAAGGCGGTAGGGCTGCATAGTCCGTCATTGCGTATACCATTCAGCGCCGAGGTCGACGGTATTGGCAGAAGGAGGTGATGAAAGGTCTTTGCTCGAACATGTCTACAAGCTCTGTCGGTGCGTTTTGCTGGTGAGCTCTGTTGAAAGCTCAGGCTTGTCAAACGAGCTTTGAGCACTTCATTTTCTTGCAGCTAAGAGAAACGGGACCTGCTAACAACAAAAGCGTGAGATTGACAACCATGCCGGTGTTATTCCCACCGCCACAAAAGAAAGCGGTAGGGCTGCATAGTCCGCCATTGCGTATACCATTCAGCGCCGAGGTCGACGGTATTGGCAGAAGGTGGTGATGAAAGGTCTTTGCTCGAACATGTCTACAAGCTCTGTCGGTGCGTTTTGCTGGTGAGCTCTGTTGAAAGCTCAGGCTTGTCAAACGAGCTTTGAGCACTTCAGTTTCTTGCCGCTAAGAGAAACGGGACCTGCTAACAACAAAAGCGTGAGATTGACAACCATGCCGGTGTTATTCCCACCGCCACAAAAGAAAGCGGTAGGGCTGCATAGTCCGCCATTGCGTATACCATTCAGCGCCGAGGTCGACGGTATTGGCAGAAGGTGGTGATGAAAGGTCTTTGCTCGAACATGTCTACAAGCTCTGTCGGTGCGTTTTGCTGGTGAGCTCTGTTGAAAGCTCAGGCTTGTCAAACGAGCTTTGAGCACTTCAGTTTCTTGCAGCTAAGAGAAACGGGACCTGCTAACAACAAAAGCGTGAGATTGACAACCATGCCGGTGTTATTCCCACCGCCACAAAAGAAGGCGGTAGGGCTGCATAGTCCGCCATTGCGTATACCATTCAGCGCCGAGGTCGACGGTATTGGCAGAAGGAGGTGATGAAAGGCCTTTGCTCGAACATTTCTACAAGCTCCGTCGGTGCGTTTTGCAGGTGAGCTCTGTTGAAAGCTCAGGCTTGTCAAACGAGCTTTGAGCACTTCAGTTTCTTGCAGCTAAGAGAAACGGGACCTGCTAACAACAAAAGCGTGAGATTGACAACCATGCCGGTGTTATTCCCACCGCCACAAAAGAAGGCGGTAGGGCTGCATAGTCCGCCATTGCGTATACCATTCAGCGCCGAGGTCGACGGTATTGGCAGAAGGTGGTGATGAAAGGTCTTTGCTCGAACATGTCTACAAGCTCTGTCGGTGCGTTTTGCTGGTGAGCTCTGTTGAAAGCTCAGGCTTGTCAAACGAGCTTTGAGCACTTCAGTTTCTTCCAGCTAAGAGAAACGGGACCTGCTAACAACAAAAGCGTGAGATTGACAACCATGCCGGTGTTATTCCCACCGCCACAAAAGAAGGCGGTAGGGCTGCATAGTCCGCCATTGCGTATACCATTCAGCGCCGAGGTCGACGGTATTGGCAGAAGGAGGTGATGAAAGGCCTTTGCTCGAACATTTCTACAAGCTCCGTCGGCGCGTTTTGCAGGTGAACTCTGTTGAAAGCTCAGGCTTGTGAAACGAGCTTTGAGCACTTCAGTTTCTTGCAGCTAAGAGAAACGGGACCTGCTAACAACAAAAGCGTGAGATTGACAACCATGCCGGTGTTATTCCCACCGCCACAAAAGAAGGCGGTAGGGCTGCATAGTCCGCCATTGCGTATACCATTCAGCGCCGAGGTCGACGGTATTGGCAGAAGGAGGTGATGAAAGGCCTTTGCTCGAACATTTCTACAAGCTCCGTCGGCGCGTTTTGCAGGTGAACTCTGTTGAAAGCTCAGGCTTGTGAAACGAGCTTTGAGCACTTCAGTTTCTTGCAGCTAAGAGAAACGGGACCTGCTAACAACAAAAGCGTGAGATTGACAACCATGCCGGTGTTATTCCCACCGCCACAAAAGAAGGCGGTAGGGCTGCATAGTCCGCTATTGCGTATACCATTCAGCGCCGAGGTCGACGGTATTGGCAGAAGGTGGTGATGAAAGGTCTTTGCTCGAACATGTCTACAAGCTCTGTCGGTGCGTTTTGCTGGTGAGCTCTGTTGAAAGCTCAGGCTTGTCAAACGAGCTTTGAGCACTTCAGTTTCTTGCAGCTAAGAGAAACGGGACCTGCTAACAACAAAAGCGTGAGATTGACAACCATGCCGGTGTTATTCCCACCGCCACAAAAGAAGGCGGTAGGGCTGCATAGTCCGCCATTGCGTATACCATTCAGCGCCGAGGTCGACGGTATTGGCAGAAGGAGGTGATGAAAGGCCTTTGCTCGAACATGTCTACAAGCTCTGTCGGTGCGTTTTGCTGGTGAGCTCTGTTGAAAGCTCAGGCTTGTCAAACGAGCTTTGAGCACTTCAGTTTCTTGCAGCTAAGAGAAACGGGACCTGCTAACAACGAAAGCGTGAGATTGACAACCATGCTGGTGTTATTCCCACCGCCACAAAAGAAGGCGGTAGGGCTGCATAGTCCGCCATTGCGTATACCATTCAGCGCCGAGGTCGACGGTATTGGCAGAAGGTGGTGATGAAAGGTCTTTGCTCGAACATGTCTACAAGCTCTGTCGGTGCGTTTTGCTGGTGAGCTCTGTTGAAAGCTCAGGCTTGTCAAACGAGCTTTGAGCACTTCAGTTTCTTGCAGCTAAGAGAAACGGGACCTGCTAACAACAAAAGCGTGAGATTGACAACCATGCCGGTGTTATTCCCACCGCCACAAAAGAAGGCGGTAGGGCTGCATAGTCCGCCATTGCGTATACCATTCAGCGCCGAGGTCGACGGTATTGGCGGAAGGAGGTGATGAAAGGCCTTTGCTCGAACATTTCTACAAGCTCCGTCGGTGCGTTTTGCAGGTGAGCTCTGTTGAAAGCTCAGGCTTGTCAAACGAGTTTTGAGCACTTCAGTTTCTTGCAGCTAGGAGAAACGGGACCTGCTAACAGCAAAAGCGTGAGATTGACTACCATGCCGGTGTTATTCCCATCGCCACAAAAGAAGGCGGTAGGGCTGCATAGTCCGCCATTGCGTATACCATTCAGCGCTGAGGTCGACGGTATTGGCAGAAGGTGGTGATGAAAGGTCTTTGCTCGAACATGTCTACAAGCTCCGTCGGTGCGTTTTGCTGGTGAGCTCTGTTGAAAGCTCAGGCTTGTCAAACGAGCTTTGAGCACTTCAGTTTCTTGCAGCTAAGAGAAACGGGACCTGCTAACAACAAAAGCGTGAGATTGACTACCATGCCGGTGTTATTCCCACCGCCGCAAATGAAGGCCGTAGGGCTGCATAGTCCGCCATTGCGTATACCATTCAGCGCCGAGGTCGACGGTATTGGCAGAAGGTGGTGATGAAAGGTCTTTGCTCGAACATGTCTACAAGCTCTGTCGGTGCGTTTTGCTGGTGAGCTCTGTTGAAAGCTCAGGCTTGTCAAACGAGCTTTGAGCACTTCAGTTTCTCTCAGCTAAGAGAAACGGGACCTGCTAACAACAAAAGCGTGAGATTGACAACCATGCCGGTGTTATTCCCACCGCCACAAAAGAAGGCGGTAGGGCTGCATAGTCCGCCATTGCGTATACCATTCAGCGCCGAGGTCGACGGTATTGGCAGAAGGAGGTGATGAAAGGCCTTTGCTCGAACATTTCTACAAGCTCCGTCGGCGCGTTTTGCAGGTGAGCTCTGTTGAAAGCTCAGGCTTGTCAAACGAGCTTTGAGCACTTCAGTTTCTTGCAGCTAAGAGAAACGGGACCTGCTAACAACAAAAGCGTGAGATTGACAACCATGCCGGTGTTATTCCCACCGCCACAAAAGAAGGCGGTAGGGCTGCATAGTCCGCCATTGCGTATACCATTCAGCGCCGAGGTCGACGGTATTGGCAGAAGGTGGTGATGAAAGGTCTTTGCTCGAACATGTCTACAAGCTCTGTCGGTGCGTTTTGCTGGGGAGCTCTGTTGAAAGCTCAGGCTTGTCAAACGAGCTTTGAGCACTTCAGTTTCTTGCAGCTAAGAGAAACGGGACCTGCTAACAACAAAAGCGTGAGATTGACAACCATGCCGGTGTTATTCCCACCGCCACAAAAGAAGGCGGTAGGGCTGCATAGTCCGCCATTGCGTATACCATTCAGCGCCGAGGTCGACGGTATTGGCAGAAGGAGGTGATGAAAGGCCTTTGCTCGAACATTTATACAAGCTCCGTCGGCGCGTTTTGCAGGTGAGCTCTGTTGAAAGCTCAGGCTTGTCAAACGAGCTTTGAGCACTTCAGTTTCTTGCAGCTAAGAGAAACGGGACCTGCTAACAACAAAAGCGTGAGATTGACAACCATGCCGGTGTTATTCCCACCGCCGCAAAAAAAGGCGGTAGGGCTGCATAGTCCGTCATTGCGTATACCATTCAGCGCCGAGGTCGACGGTATTGGCAGAAGGTGGTGATGAAAGGTCTTTTCTCGAACCTGTCTACAAGCTCCGTCGGTGCGTTTTGCAGGTGAGCTCTGTTGAAAGCTCAGGCTTGTCAAACGAGCTTTGAGCACTTCAGTTTCTTGCAGCTAAGAGAAACGGGACCTGCTAATAACAAAAGCGTGAGATTGACTACCATGCCGGGGTTATTCCCACCGCCGCAAAAGAAGGCGGTAGGGCTGCATAGTCCGCCATTGCGTATACCATTCAGCGCCGAGGTCGACGGTATTGGCAGAAGGTGGTGATGAAAGGTCTTTTCTCGAACCTGTCTACAAGCTCCGTCGGTGCGTTTTGCAGGTGAGCTCTGTTGAAAGCTCAGGCTTGTCAAACGAGCTTTGAGCACTTCAATTTCTTGCAGCTAAGAGAAACGGGACCTGCTAACAACGAAAGCGTGAGATTGACTACCATGCCGGTGTTATTCCCACCGCCGCAAATGAAGGCGGTAGGGCTGCATAGTCCGCCATTGCGTATACCATTCAGCGCCGAGGTCGACGGTATTGGCAGAAGGAGGTGATGAAAGGCCTTTGCTCGAACATTTCTACAAGCTCCGTCGGCGCGTTTTGCAGGTGAGCTCTGTTGAAAGCTCAGGCTTGTCAAACGAGCTTTGAGCACTTCATTTTCTTGCAGCTAAGAGAAACGGGACCTGCTAACAACAAAAGCGTGAGATTGACTACCATGCCGGTGTTATTCCCATCGCCACAAAAGAAGGCGGTAGGGCTGCATAGTCCGTCATTGCGTATACCATTCAGCGCCGAGGTCGACGGTATTGGCAGAAGGAGGTGATGAAAGGTCTTTGCTCGAACATGTCTACAAGCTCTGTCGGTGCGTTTTGCTGGTGAGCTCTGTTGAAAGCTCAGGCTTGTCAAACGAGCTTTGAGCACTTCATTTTCTTGCAGCTAAGAGAAACGGGACCTGCTAACAACAAAAGCGTGAGATTGACAACCATGCCGGTGTTATTCCCACCGCCACAAAAGAAAGCGGTAGGGCTGCATAGTCCGCCATTGCGTATACCATTCAGCGCCGAGGTCGACGGTATTGGCAGAAGGTGGTGATGAAAGGTCTTTGCTCGAACATGTCTACAAGCTCTGTCGGTGCGTTTTGCTGGTGAGCTCTGTTGAAAGCTCAGGCTTGTCAAACGAGCTTTGAGCACTTCAGTTTCTTGCCGCTAAGAGAAACGGGACCTGCTAACAACAAAAGCGTGAGATTGACAACCATGCCGGTGTTATTCCCACCGCCACAAAAGAAAGCGGTAGGGCTGCATAGTCCGCCATTGCGTATACCATTCAGCGCCGAGGTCGACGGTATTGGCAGAAGGTGGTGATGAAAGGTCTTTGCTCGAACATGTCTACAAGCTCTGTCGGTGCGTTTTGCTGGTGAGCTCTGTTGAAAGCTCAGGCTTGTCAAACGAGCTTTGAGCACTTCAGTTTCTTGCAGCTAAGAGAAACGGGACCTGCTAACAACAAAAGCGTGAGATTGACAACCATGCCGGTGTTATTCCCACCGCCACAAAAGAAGGCGGTAGGGCTGCATAGTCCGCCATTGCGTATACCATTCAGCGCCGAGGTCGACGGTATTGGCAGAAGGAGGTGATGAAAGGCCTTTGCTCGAACATTTCTACAAGCTCCGTCGGTGCGTTTTGCAGGTGAGCTCTGTTGAAAGCTCAGGCTTGTCAAACGAGCTTTGAGCACTTCAGTTTCTTGCAGCTAAGAGAAACGGGACCTGCTAACAACAAAAGCGTGAGATTGACAACCATGCCGGTGTTATTCCCACCGCCACAAAAGAAGGCGGTAGGGCTGCATAGTCCGCCATTGCGTATACCATTCAGCGCCGAGGTCGACGGTATTGGCAGAAGGTGGTGATGAAAGGTCTTTGCTCGAACATGTCTACAAGCTCTGTCGGTGCGTTTTGCTGGTGAGCTCTGTTGAAAGCTCAGGCTTGTCAAACGAGCTTTGAGCACTTCAGTTTCTTCCAGCTAAGAGAAACGGGACCTGCTAACAACAAAAGCGTGAGATTGACAACCATGCCGGTGTTATTCCCACCGCCACAAAAGAAGGCGGTAGGGCTGCATAGTCCGCCATTGCGTATACCATTCAGCGCCGAGGTCGACGGTATTGGCAGAAGGAGGTGATGAAAGGCCTTTGCTCGAACATTTCTACAAGCTCCGTCGGCGCGTTTTGCAGGTGAACTCTGTTGAAAGCTCAGGCTTGTGAAACGAGCTTTGAGCACTTCAGTTTCTTGCAGCTAAGAGAAACGGGACCTGCTAACAACAAAAGCGTGAGATTGACAACCATGCCGGTGTTATTCCCACCGCCACAAAAGAAGGCGGTAGGGCTGCATAGTCCGCCATTGCGTATACCATTCAGCGCCGAGGTCGACGGTATTGGCAGAAGGAGGTGATGAAAGGCCTTTGCTCGAACATTTCTACAAGCTCCGTCGGTGCGTTTTGCAGGTGAGCTCTGTTGAAAGCTCAGGCTTGTCAAACGAGCTTTGAGTACTTCAGTTTCTTGCTGCTAAGAGAAACGGGACCTGCTAACAACAAAAGCGTGAGATTGACTACCATGCCGGTGTTATTCCCACCGCCGCAAAAAAAGGCGGTAGGGCTGCATAGTCCGTCATTGCGTATACCATTCAGCGCCGAGGTCGACGGTATTGGCAGAAGGTGGTGATGAAAGGTCTTTTCTCGAACCTGTCTACAAGCTCCGTCGGTGCGTTTTGCAGGTGAGCTCTGTTGAAAGCTCAGGCTTGTCAAACGAGCTTTGAGCACTTCAGTTTCTTGCAGCTAAGAGAAACGGGACCTGCTAATAACAAAAGCGTGAGATTGACTACCATGCCGGGGTTATTCCCACCGCCGCAAAAGAAGGCGGTAGGGCTGCATAGTCCGCCATTGCGTATACCATTCAGCGCCGAGGTCGACGGTATTGGCAGAAGGTGGTGATGAAAGGTCTTTTCTCGAACCTGTCTACAAGCTCCGTCGGTGCGTTTTGCAGGTGAGCTCTGTTGAAAGCTCAGGCTTGTCAAACGAGCTTTGAGCACTTCAGTTTCTTGCAGCTAAGAGAAACGGGACCTGCTAACAACGAAAGCGTGAGATTGACTACCATGCCGGTGTTATTCCCACCGCCACAAAAGAAGGCGGTAGGGCTGCATAGTCCGCCATTGCGTATACCATTCAGCGCCGAGGTCGACGGTATTGGCAGAAGGAGGTGATGAAAGGCCTTTGCTCGAACATTTCTACAAGCTCCGTCGGTGCGTTTTGCAGGTGAGCTCTGTTGAAAGCTCAGGCTTGTCAAACGAGCTTTGAGTACTTCAGTTTCTTGCTGCTAAGAGAAACGGGACCTGCTAACAACAAAAGCGTGAGATTGACTACCATGCCGGTGTTATTCCCACCGCCGCAAAAAAAGGCGGTAGGGCTGCATAGTCCGTCATTGCGTATACCATTCAGCGCCGAGGTCGACGGTATTGGCAGAAGGTGGTGATGAAAGGTCTTTTCTCGAACCTGTCTACAAGCTCCGTCGGTGCGTTTTGCAGGTGAGCTCTGTTGAAAGCTCAGGCTTGTCAAACGAGCTTTGAGCACTTCAGTTTCTTGCAGCTAAGAGAAACGGGACCTGCTAACAACAAAAGCGTGAGATTGACAACCATGCCGGTGTTATTCCCACCGCCACAAAAGAAGGCGGTAGGGCTGCATAGTCCGCCATTGCGTATACCATTCAGCGCCGAGGTCGACGGTATTGGCAGAAGGTGGTGATGAAAGGTCTTTGCTCGAACATGTCTACAAGCTCTGTCGGTGCGTTTTGCTGGTGAGCTCTGTTGAAAGCTCAGGCTTGTCAAACGAGCTTTGAGCACTTCAGTTTCTTGCAGCTAAGAGAAACGGGACCTGCTAACAACAAAAGCGTGAGATTGACAACCATGCCGGTGTTATTCCCACCGCCACAAAAGAAGGCGGTAGGGCTGCATAGTCCGCCATTGCGTATACCATTCAGCGCCGAGGTCGACGGTATTGGCAGAAGGAGGTGATGAAAGGCCTTTGCTCGAACATTTATACAAGCTCCGTCGGCGCGTTTTGCAGGTGAGCTCTGTTGAAAGCTCAGGCTTGTCAAACGAGCTTTGAGCACTTCAGTTTCTTGCAGCTAAGAGAAACGGGACCTGCTAACAACAAAAGCGTGAGATTGACAACCATGCCGGTGTTATTCCCACCGCCACAAAAGAAGGCGGTAGGGCTGCATAGTCCGCCATTGCGTATACCATTCAGCGCCGAGGTCGACGGTATTGGCAGAAGGAGGTGATGAAAGGCCTTTGCTCGATCATTTCTACAAGCTCCGTCGGTGCGTTTTGCAGGTGAGCTCTGTTGAAAGCTCAGGCTTGTCAAACGAGCTTTGAGTACTTCAGTTTCTTGCTGCTAAGAGAAACGGGACCTGCTAACAACAAAAGCGTGAGATTGACTACCATGCCGGTGTTATTCCCACCGCCGCAAAAAAAGGCGGTAGGGCTGCATAGTCCGTCATTGCGTATACCATTCAGCGCCGAGGTCGACGGTATTGGCAGAAGGTGGTGATGAAAGGTCTTTTCTCGAACCTGTCTACAAGCTCCGTCGGTGCGTTTTGCAGGTGAGCTCTGTTGAAAGCTCAGGCTTGTCAAACGAGCTTTGAGCACTTCAGTTTCTTGCAGCTAAGAGAAACGGGACCTGCTAATAACAAAAGCGTGAGATTGACTACCATGCCGGGGTTATTCCCACCGCCGCAAAAGAAGGCGGTAGGGCTGCATAGTCCGCCATTGCGTATACCATTCAGCGCCGAGGTCGACGGTATTGGCAGAAGGTGGTGATGAAAGGTCTTTTCTCGAACCTGTCTACAAGCTCCGTCGGTGCGTTTTGCAGGTGAGCTCTGTTGAAAGCTCAGGCTTGTCAAACGAGCTTTGAGCACTTCAGTTTCTTGCAGCTAAGAGAAACGGGACCTGCTAACAACGAAAGCGTGAGATTGACTACCATGCCGGTGTTATTCCCACCGCCGCAAATGAAGGCGGTAGGGCTGCATAGTCCGCCATTGCGTATACCATTCAGCGCCGAAGTCGACGGTATTGGCAGAAGGTGGTGATGAAAGGTCTTTTCTCGAACCTGTCTACAAGCTCCGTCGGTGCGTTTTGCAGGTGAGCTCTGTTGAAAGCTCAGGCTTGTCAAACGAGCTTTGAGCACTTCAGTTTCTTGCAGCTAAGAGAAACGGGACCTGCTAACAACGAAAGCGTGAGATTGACTACCATGCCGGTGTTATTCCCACCGCCGCAAATGAAGGCGGTAGGGCTGCATAGTCCGCCATTGCGTATACCATTCAGCGCCGAGGTCGACGGTATTGGCAGAAGGTGGTGATGAAAGGTTTTTGCTCGAACATGCCTACAAGCTCTGTCGGTGCGTTTTGCTGGTGAGCTCTGTTGAAAGCTCAGGCTTGTCAAACGAGCTTTGAGCACTTCGTTTTCTTGCAGCTAAGAGAAACGGGACCTGCTAACAACAAAAGCGTGAGATTGACAACCATGCCGGTGTTATTCCCACCGCCACAAAAGAAGGCGGTAGGGCTGCATAGTCCGCCATTGCGTATACCATTCAGCGCCGAGGTCGACGGTATTGGCAGAAGGTGGTGATGAAAGGTCTTTGCTCGAACATGTCTACAAGCTCTGTCGGTGCGTTTTGCTGGTGAGCTCTGTTGAAAGCTCAGGCTTGTCAAACGAGCTTTGAGCACTTCAGTTTCTTGCAGCTAAGAGAAACGGGACCTGCTAACAACAAAAGCGTGAGATTGACAACCATGCCGGTGTTATTCCCACCGCCACAAAAGAAGGCGGTAGGGCTGCATAGTCCGCCATTGCGTATACCATTCATCGCCGAGGTCGACGGTATTGGCAGAAGGAGGTGATGAAAGGCCTTTGCTCGAACATTTCTACAAGCTCCGTCGGCGCGTTTTGCAGGTGAACTCTGTTGAAAGCTCAGGCTTGTCAAACGAGCTTTGAGCACTTCAGTTTCTTGCAGCTAAGAGAAACGGGACCTGCTAACAACAAAAGCGTGAGATTGACAACCATGCCGGTGTTATTCCCACCGCCACAAAAGAAGGCGGTAGGGCTGCATAGTCCGCCATTGCGTATACCATTCAGCGCCGAGGTCGACGGTATTGGCAGAAGGTGGTGATGAAAGGTCTTTGCTCGAACATGTCTACAAGCTCTGTCGGTGCGTTTTGCTGGTGAGCTCTGTTGAAAGCTCAGGCTTGTCAAACGAGCTTTGAGCACTTCAGTTTCTTGCAGCTAAGAGAAACGGGACCTGCTAACAACAAAAGCGTGAGATTGACAACCATGCCGGTGTTATTCCCACCGCCACAAAAGAAGGCGGTAGGGCTGCATAGTCCGCCATTGCGTATACCATTCAGCGCCGAGGTCGACGGTATTGGCAGAAGGAGGTGATGAAAGGTCTTTGCTCGAACATTTATACAAGCTCCGTCGGCGCGTTTTGCAGGTGAGCTCTGTTGAAAGCTCAGGCTTGTCAAACGAGCTTTGAGCACTTCAGTTTCTTGCAGCTAAGAGAAACGGGACCTGCTAACAACAAAAGCGTGAGATTGACAACCATGCCGGTGTTATTCCCACCGCCACAAAAGAAGGCGGTAGGGCTGCATAGTCCGCCATTGCGTATACCATTCAGCGCCGAGGTCGACGGTATTGGCAGAAGGAGGTGATGAAAGGCCTTTGCTCGAACATTTCTACAAGCTCCGTCGGTGCGTTTTGCAGGTGAGCTCTGTTGAAAGCTCAGGCTTGTCAAACGAGCTTTGAGTACTTCAGTTTCTTGCTGCTAAGAGAAACGGGACCTGCTAACAACAAAAGCGTGAGATTGACTACCATGCCGGTGTTATTCCCACCGCCGCAAAAAAAGGCGGTAGGGCTGCATAGTCCGTCATTGCGTATACCATTCAGCGCCGAGGTCGACGGTATTGGCAGAAGGTGGTGATGAAAGGTCTTTTCTCGAACCTGTCTACAAGCTCCGTCGGTGCGTTTTGCAGGTGAGCTCTGTTGAAAGCTCAGGCTTGTCAAACGAGCTTTGAGCACTTCAGTTTCTTGCAGCTAAGAGAAACGGGACCTGCTAATAACAAAAGCGTGAGATTGACTACCATGCCGGGGTTATTCCCACCGCCGCAAAAGAAGGCGGTAGGGCTGCATAGTCCGCCATTGCGTATACCATTCAGCGCCGAGGTCGACGGTATTGGCAGAAGGTGGTGATGAAAGGTCTTTTCTCGAACCTGTCTACAAGCTCCGTCGGTGCGTTTTGCAGGTGAGCTCTGTTGAAAGCTCAGGCTTGTCAAACGAGCTTTGAGCACTTCAGTTTCTTGCAGCTAAGAGAAACGGGACCTGCTAACAACGAAAGCGTGAGATTGACTACCATGCCGGTGTTATTCCCACCGCCGCAAATGAAGGCGGTAGGGCTGCATAGTCCGCCATTGCGTATACCATTCAGCGCCGAAGTCGACGGTATTGGCAGAAGGTGGTGATGAAAGGTCTTTTCTCGAACCTGTCTACAAGCTCCGTCGGTGCGTTTTGCAGGTGAGCTCTGTTGAAAGCTCAGGCTTGTCAAACGAGCTTTGAGCACTTCAGTTTCTTGCAGCTAAGAGAAACGGGACCTGCTAACAACGAAAGCGTGAGATTGACTACCATGCCGGTGTTATTCCCACCGCCGCAAATGAAGGCGGTAGGGCTGCATAGTCCGCCATTGCGTATACCATTCAGCGCCGAGGTCGACGGTATTGGCAGAAGGTGGTGATGAAAGGTCTTTGCTCGAACATGCCTACAAGCTCTGTCGGTGCGTTTTGCTGGTGAGCTCTGTTGAAAGCTCAGGCTTGTCAAACGAGCTTTGAGCACTTCGTTTTCTTGCAGCTAAGAGAAACGGGACCTGCTAACAACAAAAGCGTGAGATTGACTACCATGCCGGTGTTATTCCCATCGCCACAAAAGAAGGCGGTAGGGCTGCATAGTCCGTCATTGCGTATACCATTCAGCGCCGAGGTCGACGGTATTGGCAGAAGGAGGTGATGAAAGGTCTTTGCTCGAACATGTCTACAAGCTCTGTCGGTGCGTTTTGCTGGTGAGCTCTGTTGAAAGCTCAGGCTTGTCAAACGAGCTTTGAGCACTTCAGTTTCTTGCAGCTAAGAGAAACGGGACCTGCTAATAACAAAAGCGTGAGATTGACTACCATGCCGGGGTTATTCCCACCGCCGCAAATGAAGGCGGTAGGGCTGCATAGTCCGCCATTGCGTATACCATTCAGCGCCGAGGTCGACGGTATTGGCAGAAGGTGGTGATGAAAGGTCTTTGCTCGAACATGCCTACAAGCTCTGTCGGTGCGTTTTGCTGGTGAGCTCTGTTGAAAGCTCAGGCTTGTCAAACGAGCTTTGAGCACTTCATTTTCTTGCAGCTAAGAGAAACGGGACCTGCTAACAACAAAAGCGTGAGATTGACTACCATGCCGGTGTTATTCCCATCGCCACAAAAGAAGGCGGTAGGGCTGCATAGTCCGTCATTGCGTATACCATTCAGCGCCGAGGTCGACGGTATTGGCAGAAGGAGGTGATGAAGGGCCTTTGCTCGAACATGTCTACAAGCTCCGTCGGTGCGTTTTGCTGGTGAGCTCTGTTGAAAGCTCAGGCTTGTCAAACGAGCTTTGAGCACTTCATTTTCTTGCAGCTAAGAGAAACGGGACCTGCTAACAACAAAAGCGTGAGATTGACTACCATGCCGGGGTTATTCCCACCGCCGCAAAAGAATTTGGTAGGGCTGCATAGTCCGTCATTGCGTATACCATTCAGCGCCCAGGTCGACGGTATTGGCAGAAGGAGGTGATGAAGGGCCTTTGCTCGAACATGTCTACAAGCTCCGTCGGTGCGTTTTGCAGGTGAGCTCTGTTGAAAGCTCTGGCTTGTTAAACGAGCTTTGAGCACTTCAGTTTCTTGCAGCTAAGAGAAACGGGACCTGCTAACAGCAAAAGCGTGAGATTGACTACCATGCCGGGGTTATTCCCACCGCCGCAATAGAAGGCGGTAGGGCTGCATAGTCCGCCATTGCGTATACCATTCAGCGCCGAGGTCGACGGTATTGGCAGAAGGGGGTGATGAAAGGTCTTTTCTCGAACCTGTCTACAAGCTCCGTCGGTGCGTTTTGCAGGTGAGCTCTGTTGAAAGCTCTGGCTTGTCAAACGAGCTTTGAGCACTTCATTTTCTTGCAGCTAAGAGAAACGGGACCTGCTAACAGCAAAAGCGTGAGATTGACTACCATGCCGGGGTTATTCCCACCGCCGCAATAGAAGGCGGTAGGGCTGCATAGTCCGCCATTGCGTATACCATTCAGCGCCGAGGTCGACGGTATTGGCAGAAGGTGGTGATGAAAGGTCTTTGCTCGAACATGTCTACAAGCTCTGTCGGTGCGTTTTGCTGGTGAGCTCTGTTGAAAGCTCTGGCTTGTCAAACGAGCTTTGAGCACTTCAGTTTCTTGCAGCTAAGAGAAACGGGACCTGCTAATAACAAAAGCGTGAGATTGACTACCATGCCGGGGTTATTCCCACCGCCGCAAAAGAAGGCGGTAGGGCTGCATAATCCGCCATTGCGTATACCATTCAGCGCCGAGGTCGACGGTATTGGCAGAAGGGGGTGATGAAAGGTCTTTTCTCGAACCTGTCTACAAGCTCTGTCGGTGCGTTTTGCAGGTGAGCTCTGTTGAAAGCTCTGGCTTGTCAAACGAGCTTTGAGCACTTCATTTTCTTGCAGCTAAGAGAAACGGGACCTGCTAACAACAAAAGCGTGAGATTGACTACCATGCCGGTGTTATTCCCATCGCCACAAAAGAAGGCGGTAGGGCTGCATAGTTCGTCATAGCGTATACCATTCAGCGCCGAGGTCGACGGTATTGGCAGAAGGAGGTGATGAAAGGTCTTTGCTCGAACATGTCTACAAGCTCTGTCGGTGCGTTTTGCTGGTGAGCTCTGTTGAAAGCTCAGGCTTGTCAAACGAGCTTTGAGCACTTCAGTTTCTTGCAGCTAAGAGAAACGGGACCTGCTAATAACAAAAGCGTGAGATTGACTACCATGCCGGTGTTATTCCCACCGCCGCAAATGAAGGCGGTAGGGCTGCATAGTCCGCCATTGCGTATACCATTCAGCGCCGAGGTCGACGGTATTGGCAGAAGGGGGTGATGAAAGGTCTTTTCTCGAACCTGTCTAAGAGCTCCGTCGGTGCGTTTTGCAGGTGAGCTCTGTTGAAAGCTCTGGCTTGTCAAACGAGCTTTGAGCACTTCATTTTCTTGCAGCTAAGAGAAACGGGACCTGCTAACAACGAAAGCGTGAGATTGACTACCATGCCGGTGTTATTCCCATCGCCACAAAAGAAGGCGGTAGGGCTGCATAGTCCGTCATTGCGTATACCATTCAGCGCCGAGGTCGACGGTATTGGCAGAAGGAGGTGATGAAGGGCCTTTGCTCGAACATGTCTACAAGCTCTGTCGGTGCGCTTTGCTGGTGAGCTCTGTTGAAAGCTCAGGCTTGTCAAACGAGCTTTGAGCACTTCAGTTTCTTGCAGCTAAGAGAAACAGGACCTGCTAACAGCAAAAGCGTGAGATTGACTACCATGCCGGTGTTATTCCCATCGCCACAAAAGAAGGCGGTAGGGCTGCATAGTCCGTCATTGCGTATACCATTCAGCGCCGAGGTCGACGGTATTGGCAGAAGGAGGTGATGAAAGGTCTTTGCTCGAACATGTCTACAAGCTCTGTCGGTGCGCTTTGCTGGTGAGCTCTGTTGAAAGCTCAGGCTTGTCAAACGAGCTTTGAGCACTTCAGTTTCTTGCAGCTAAGAGAAACAGGACCTGCTAACAGCAAAAGCGTGAGATTGACTACCATGCCGGTGTTATTCCCATCGCCACAAAAGAAGGCGGTAGGGCTGCATAGTCCGTCATTGCGTATACCATTCAGCGCTGAGGTCGACGGTATTGGCAGAAGGAGGTGATGAAGGGCCTTTGCTCGAACATGTCTACAAGCTCCGTCGGTGCGTTTTGCAGGTGAGCTCTGTTGAAAGCTCTGGCTTGTTAAACGAGCTTTGAGCACTTCAGTTTCTTGCAGCTAAGAGAAACGGGACCTGCTAACAGCAAAAGCGTGAGATTGACTACCATGCCGGTGTTATTCCCATCGCCACAAAAGAAGGCGGTAGGGCTGCATAGTCCGCCATTGCGTATACCATTCAGCGCTGAGGTCGACGGTATTGGCAGAAGGTGGTGATGAAAGGTCTTTGCTCGAACATGTCTACAAGCTCCGTCGGTGCGTTTTGCTGGTGAGCTCTGTTGAAAGCTCAGGCTTGTCAAACGAGCTTTGAGCACTTCAGTTTCTTGCAGCTAAGAGAAACGGGACCTGCTAACAACAAAAGCGTGAGATTGACTACCATGCCGGTGTTATTCCCACCGCCGCAAATGAAGGCGGTAGGGCTGCATAGTCCGCCATTGCGTATACCATTCAGCGCCGAGGTCGACTTTATTGGCAGAAGGTGGTGATGAAAGGTCTTTGCTCGAACATGTCTACAAGCTCCGTCGGAGCGTTTTGCAGGTGAGCTCTGTTGAAAGCTCAGGCTTGTCAAACGAGCTTTGAGCACTTCAGTTTCTTGCAGCTAAGAGAAACGGGACCTGCTAACAACAAAAGCGTGAGATTGACTACCATGCCGGTGTTATTCCCACCGCCGCAAATGAAGGCGGTAGGGCTGCATAGTCCGCCATTGCGTATACCATTCAGCGCCGAGGTCGACGGTATTGGCAGAAGGTGGTGATGAAAGGTCTTTGCTCGAACATGTCTACAAGCTCTGTCGGTGCGTTTTGCTGGTGAGCTCTGTTGAAAGCTCAGGCTTGTCAAACGAGCTTTGAGCACTTCAGTTTCTTGCAGCTAAGAGAAACGGGACCTGCTAACAACAAAAGCGTGAGATTGACAACCATGCCGGTGTTATTCCCACCGCCACAAAAGAAGGCGGTAGGGCTGCATAGTCCGCCATTGCGTATACCATTCAGCGCCGAGGTCGACGGTATTGGCAGAAGGTGGTGATGAAAGGTCTTTGCTCGAACATGTCTACAAGCTCTGTCGGTGCGTTTTGCTGGTGAGCTCTGTTGAAAGCTCAGGCTTGTCAAACGAGCTTTGAGCACTTCAGTTTCTTGCAGCTAAGAGAAACGGGACCTGCTAACAACAAAAGCGTGAGATTGACAACCATGCCGGTGTTATTCCCACCGCCACAAAAGAAGGCGGTAGGGCTGCATAGTCCGCCATTGCGTATACCATTCAGCGCCGAGGTCGACGGTATTGGCAGAAGGAGGTGATGAAAGGCCTTTGCTCGAACATTTCTACAAGCTCCGTCGGTGCGTTTTGCAGGTGAGCTCTGTTGAAAGCTCAGGCTTGTCAAACGAGCTTTGAGCACTTCAGTTTCTTGCAGCTAAGAGAAACGGGACCTGCTAACAACAAAAGCGTGAGATTGACAACCATGCCGGTGTTATTCCCACCGCCACAAAAGAAGGCGGTAGGGCTGCATAGTCCGCCATTGCGTATACCATTCAGCGCCGAGGTCGACGGTATTGGCAGAAGGAGGTGATGAAAGACCTTTGCTCGAACATGTCTACAAGCTCTGTCGGTGCGTTTTGCAGGTGAGCTCTGTTGAAACCTCAGGCTTGTCAAACGAGCTTTGAGCACTTCAGTTTCTTGCAGCTAAGAGAAACGGGACCTGCTAACAACGAAAGCGTGAGATTGACAACCATGCCGGTGTTATTCCCACCGCCACAAAAGAAGGCGGTAGGGCTGCATAGTCCGCCATTGCGTATACCATTCAGCGCCGAGGTCGACGGTATTGGCAGAAGGTGGTGATGAAAGGTCTTTGCTCGAACATGTCTACAAGCTCTGTCGGTGCGTTTTGCTGGTGAGCTCTGTTGAAAGCTCAGGCTTGTCAAACGAGCTTTGAGCACTTCAGTTTCTTGCAGCTAAGAGAAACGGGACCTGCTAACAACAAAAGCGTGAGATTGACAACCATGCCGGTGTTATTCCCACCGCCACAAAAGAAGGCGGTAGGGCTGCATAGTCCGCCATTGCGTATACCATTCAGCGCCGAGGTCGACGGTATTGGCAGAAGGAGGTGATGAAAGGCCTTTGCTCGAACATTTCTACAAGCTCTGTCGGTGCGTTTTGCAGGTGAGCTCTGTTGAAAGCTCAGGCTTGTCAAACGAGCTTTGAGCACTTCAGTTTCTTGCAGCTAAGAGAAACGGGACCTGCTAACAACAAAAGCGTGAGATTGACAACCATGCCGGTGTTATTCCCACCGCCACAAAAGAAGGCGGTAGGGCTGCATAGTCCGCCATTGCGTATACCATTCAGCCCCGAGGTCGACGGTATTGGCAGAAGGAGGTGATGAAAGACCTTTGCTCGAACATGTCTACAAGCTCTGTCGGTGCGTTTTGCAGGTGAGCTCTGTTGAAACCTCAGGCTTGTCAAACGAGCTTTGAGCACTTCAGTTTCTTGCAGCTAAGAGAAACGGGACCTGCTAACAACAAAAGCGTGAGATTGACAACCATGCCGGTGTTATTCCCACCGCCACAAAAGAAAGCGGTAGGGCTGCATAGTCCGCCATTGCGTATACCATTCAGCGCCGAGGTCGACGGTATTGGCAGAAGGTGGTGATGAAAGGTCTTTGCTCGAACATGTCTACAAGCTCTGTCGGTGCGTTTTGCTGGTGAGCTCTGTTGAAAGCTCAGGCTTGTCAAACGAGCTTTGAGCACTTCAGTTTCTTGCAGCTAAGAGAAACGGGACCTGCTAACAACAAAAGCGTGAGATTGACAACCATGCCGGTGTTATTCCCACCGCCACAAAAGAAGGCGGTAGGGCTGCATAGTCCGCCATTGCGTATACCATTCAGCGCCGAGGTCGACGGTATTGGCAGAAGGAGGTGATGAAAGGTCTTTGCTCGAACATGTCTACAAGCTCCGTCGGTGCGTTTTGCAGGTGAGCTCTGTTGAAAGCTCAGGCTTGTCAAACGAGCTTTGAGCACTTCAGTTTCTTGCAGCTAAGAGAAACGGGACCTGCTAACAACAAAAGCGTGAGATTGACAACCATGCCGGTGTTATTCCCACCGCCACAAAAGAAGGCGGTAGGGCTGCATAGTCCGCCATTGCGTATACCATTCAGCCCCGAGGTCGACGGTATTGGCAGAAGGAGGTGATGAAAGACCTTTGCTCGAACATGTCTACAAGCTCTGTCGGTGCGTTTTGCAGGTGAGCTCTGTTGAAACCTCAGGCTTGTCAAACGAGCTTTGAGCACTTCAGTTTCTTGCAGCTAAGAGAAACGGGACCTGCTAACAACAAAAGCGTGAGATTGACAACCATGCCGGTGTTATTCCCACCGCCACAAAAGAAAGCGGTAGGGCTGCATAGTCCGCCATTGCGTATACCATTCAGCGCCGAGGTCGACGGTATTGGCAGAAGGTGGTGATGAAAGGTCTTTGCTCGAACATGTCTACAAGCTCCGTCGGTGCGTTTTGCAGGTGAGCTCTGTTGAAAGCTCAGGCTTGTCAAACGAGCTTTGAGCACTTCA
The DNA here is from genome assembly GCF_052857255.1 of Amblyomma americanum. NCBI lineage: Eukaryota > Metazoa > Arthropoda > Arachnida > Ixodida > Ixodidae > Amblyomma > Amblyomma americanum. The sequence goes on along the minus strand of NC_135498.1, from coordinate 224,290,430 downwards.
GTTTCTTGCAGCTAAGAGAAACGGGACCTGCTAACAACAAAAGCGTGAGATTGACAACCATGCCGGTGTTATTCCCACCGCCACAAAAGAAGGCGGTAGGGCTGCATAGTCCGCCATTGCGTATACCATTCAGCGCCGAGGTCGACGGTATTGGCAGAAGGTGGTGATGAAAGGTCTTTGCTCGAACATGTCTACAAGCTCTGTCGGTGCGTTTTGCTGGTGAGCTCTGTTGAAAGCTCAGGCTTGTCAAACGAGCTTTGAGCACTTCAGTTTCTTGCAGCTAAGAGAAACGGGACCTGCTAACAACAAAAGCGTGAGATTGACAACCATGCCGGTGTTATTCCCACCGCCACAAAAGAAGGCGGTAGGGCTGCATAGTCCGCCATTGCGTATACCATTCAGCGCCGAGGTCGACGGTATTGGCAGAAGGAGGTGATGAAAGGCCTTTGCTCGAACATTTCTACAAGCTCCGTCGGCGCGTTTTGCAGGTGAGCTCTGTTGAAAGCTCAGGCTTGTCAAACGAGCTTTGAGCACTTCAGTTTCTTGCAGCTAAGAGAAACGGGACCTGCTAACAACAAAAGCGTGAGATTGACAACCATGCCGGTGTTATTCCCACCGCCACAAAAGAAGGCGGTAGGGCTGCATAGTCCGCCATTGCGTATACCATTCAGCGCCGAGGTCGACGGTATTGGCAGAAGGAGGTGATGAAAGGCCTTTGCTCGAACATTTCTACAAGCTCCGTCGGCGCGTTTTGCAGGTGAGCTCTGTTGAAAGCTCAGGCTTGTCAAACGAGCTTTGAGCACTTCAGTTTCTTGCAGCTAAGAGAAACGGGACCTGCTAACAACAAAAGCGTGAGATTGACAACCATGCCGGTGTTATTCCCACCGCCACAAAAGAAGGCGGTAGGGCTGCATAGTCCGCCATTGCGTATACCATTCAGCGCCGAGGTCGACGGTATTGGCAGAAGGAGGTGATGAAAGGCCTTTGCTTGAACATTTCTACAAGCTCCGTCGGTGCGTTTTGCAGGTGAGCTCTGTTGAAAGCTCAGGCTTGTCAAACGAGCTTTGAGCACTTCAGTTTCTTGCTGCTAAGAGAAACGGGACCTGCTAACAACAAAAGCGTGAGATTGACTACCATGCCGGTGTTATTCCCACCGCCGCAAAAAAAGGCGGTAGGGCTGCATAGTCCGTCATTGCGTATACCATTCAGCGTCGAGGTCGACGGTATTGGCAGAAGGTGGTGATGAAAGGTCTTTTCTCGAACCTGTCTACAAGCTCCGTCGGTGCGTTTTGCAGGTGAGCTCTGTTGAAAGCTCAGGCTTGTCAAACGAGCTTTGAGCACTTCAGTTTCTTACAGCTAAGAGAAACGGGACCTGCTAACAACAAAAGCGTGAGATTGACTACCATGCCGGTGTTATTCCCACCACCGCAAATGAAGGTGGTAGGGCTGCATAGTCCGCCATTGCGTATGCCATTCAGCGCCGAGGTCGACGGTATTGGCAGAAGGAGGTGATGAAAGGTCTTTGCTCGAACATGTCTACAAGCTCCCTCGGTGCGTTTTGCAGGTGAGCTCTGTTGAAAGCTCAGGCTTGTCAAACGAGCTTTGAGCACTTCAGTTTCTTGCAGCTAAGAGAAACGGGACCTGCTAACAACAAAAGCGTGAGATTGACTACCATGCCGGTGTTATTCCCACCACCGCAAATGAAGGTGGTAGGGCTGCATAGTCCGCCATTGCGTATGCCATTCAGCGCCGAGGTCGACGGTATTGGCAGAAGGAGGTGATGAAAGGTCTTTGCTCGAACATGTCTACAAGCTCCCTCGGTGCGTTTTGCAGGTGAGCTCTGTTGAAAGCTCAGGCTTGTCAAACGAGCTTTGAGCACTTCAGTTTCTTGCAGCTAAGAGAAACGGGACCTGCTAACAACAAAAGCGTGAGATTGACAACCATGCCGGTGTTATTCCCACCGCCACAAAAGAAGGCGGTAGGGCTGCATAGTCCGCCATTGCGTATACCATTCAGCGCCGAGGTCGACGGTATTGGCAGAAGGAGGTGATGAAAGGCCTTTGCTCGAACATTTCTACAAGCTCCGTCGGTGCGTTTTGCAGGTGAGCTCTGTTGAAAGCTCAGGCTTGTCAAACGAGCTTTGAGCACTTCAGTTTCTTGCAGCTAAGAGAAACGGGACCTGCTAACAACAAAAGCGTGAGATTGACAACCATGCCGGTGTTATTCCCACCGCCACAAAAGAAGGCGGTAGGGCTGCATAGTCCGCCATTGCGTATACCATTCAGCGCCGAGGTCGACGGTATTGGCAGAAGGTGGTGATGAAAGGTCTTTGCTCGAACATGTCTACAAGCTCTGTCGGTGCGTTTTGCTGGTGAGCTCTGTTGAAAGCTCAGGCTTGTCAAACGAGCTTTGAGCACTTCAGTTTCTTGCAGCTAAGAGAAACGGGACCTGCTAACAACAAAAGCGTGAGATTGACAACCATGCCGGTGTTATTCCCACCGCCACAAAAGAAGGCGGTAGGGCTGCATAGTCCGCCATTGCGTATACCATTCAGCGCCGAGGTCGACGGTATTGGCAGAAGGAGGTGATGAAAGGCCTTTGCTCGAACATTTCTACAAGCTCCGTCGGCGCGTTTTGCAGGTGAGCTCTGTTGAAAGCTCAGGCTTGTCAAACGAGCTTTGAGCACTTCAGTTTCTTACAGCTAAGAGAAACGGGACCTGCTAACAACAAAAGCGTGAGATTGACTACCATGCCAATGTTATTCCCACCACCGCAAATGAAGGTGGTAGGGCTGCATAGTCCGCCATTGCGTATGCCATTCAGCGCCGAGGTCGACGGTATTGGCAGAAGGAGGTGATGAAAGGTCTTTGCTCGAACATGTCTACAAGCTCCCTCGGTGCGTTTTGCAGGTGAGCTCTGTTGAAAGCTCAGGCTTGTCAAACGAGCTTTGAGCACTTCAGTTTCTTGCAGCTAAGAGAAACGGGACCTGCTAACAACAAAAGCGTGAGATTGACTACCATGCCGGTGTTATTCCCACCACCGCAAATGAAGGTGGTAGGGCTGCATAGTCCGCCATTGCGTATGCCATTCAGCGCCGAGGTCGACGGTATTGGCAGAAGGAGGTGATGAAAGGTCTTTGCTCGAACATGTCTACAAGCTCCCTCGGTGCGTTTTGCAGGTGAGCTCTGTTGAAAGCTCAGGCATGTCAAACGAGCTTTGAGCACTTCAGTTTCTTGCAGCTAAGAGAAACGGGACCTGCTAACAACAAAAGCGTGAGATTGACAACCATGCCGGTGTTATTCCCACCGCCACAAAAGAAGGCGGTAGGGCTGCATAGTCCGCCATTGCGTATACCATTCAGCGCCGAGGTCGACGGTATTGGCAGAAGGAGGTGATGAAAGGCCTTTGCTCGAACATTTCTACAAGCTCCGTCGGTGCGTTTTGCAGGTGAGCTCTGTTGAAACCTCAGGCTTGTCAAACGAGCTTTGAGCACTTCAGTTTCTTGCAGCTAAGAGAAACGGGACCTGCTAACAACAAAAGCGTGAGATTGACAACCATGCCGGTGTTATTCCCACCGCCACAAAAGAAAGCGGTAGGGCTGCATAGTCCGCCATTGCGTATACCATTCAGCGCCGAGGTCGACGGTATTGGCAGAAGGTGGTGATGAAAGGTCTTTGCTCGAACATGTCTACAAGCTCTGTCGGTGCGTTTTGCTGGTGAGCTCTGTTGAAAGCTCAGGCTTGTCAAACGAGCTTTGAGCACTTCAGTTTCTTGCAGCTAAGAGAAACGGGACCTGCTAACAACAAAAGCGTGAGATTGACAACCATGCCGGTGTTATTCCCACCGCCACAAAAGAAGGCGGTAGGGCTGCATAGTCCGCCATTGCGTATACCATTCAGCGCCGAGGTCGACGGTATTGGCAGAAGGAGGTGATGAAAGGCCTTTGCTCGAACATTTCTACAAGCTCCGTCGGTGCGTTTTGCAGGTGAGCTCTGTTGAAAGCTCAGGCTTGTCAAACGAGCTTTGAGCACTTCAGTTTCTTGCAGCTAAGAGAAACGAGACCTGCTAACAACAAAAGCGTGAGATTGACAACCATGCCGGTGTTATTCCCACCGCCACAAAAGAAGGCGGTAGGGCTGCATAGTCCGCCATTGCGTATACCATTCAGCGCCGAGGTCGACGGTATTGGCAGAAGGTGGTGATGAAAGGTCTTTGCTCGAACATGTCTACAAGCTCTGTCGGTGCGTTTTGCTGGTGAGCTCTGTTGAAAGCTCAGGCTTGTCAAACGAGCTTTGAGCACTTCAGTTTCTTGCAGCTAAGAGAAACGGGACCTGCTAACAACAAAAGCGTGAGATTGACAACCATGCCGGTGTTATTCCCACCGCCACAAAAGAAGGCGGTAGGGCTGCATAGTCCGCCATTGCGTATACCATTCAGCGCCGAGGTCGACGGTATTGGCAGAAGGAGGTGATGAAAGGCCTTTGCTCGAACATTTCTACAAGCTCCGTCGGCGCGTTTTGCAGGTGAGCTCTGTTGAAAGCTCAGGCTTGTCAAACGAGCTTTGAGCACTTCAGTTTCTTGCAGCTAAGAGAAACGGGACCTGCTAACAACAAAAGCGTGAGATTGACAACCATGCCGGTGTTATTCCCACCGCCACAAAAGAAGGCGGTAGGGCTGCATAGTCCGCCATTGCGTATACCATTCAGCGCCGAGGTCGACGGTATTGGCAGAAGGTGGTGATGAAAGGTCTTTGCTCGAACATGTCTACAAGCTCTGTCGGTGCGTTTTGCTGGTGAGCTCTGTTGAAAGCTCAGGCTTGTCAAACGAGCTTTGAGCACTTCAGTTTCTTGCAGCTAAGAGAAACGGGACCTGCTAACAACAAAAGCGTGAGATTGACTACCATGCCGGTGTTATTCCCACCACCGCAAATGAAGGTGGTAGGGCTGCATAGTCCGCCATTGCGTATGCCATTCAGCGCCGAGGTCGACGGTATTGGCAGAAGGAGGTGATGAAAGGTCTTTGCTCGAACATGTCTACAAGCTCCCTCGGTGCGTTTTGCAGGTGAGCTCTGTTGAAAGCTCAGGCTTGTCAAACGAGCTTTGAGCACTTCAGTTTCTTGCAGCTAAGAGAAACGGGACCTGCTAACAACAAAAGCGTGAGATTGACAACCATGCTGGTGTTATTCCCACCGCCACAAAAGAAGGCGGTAGGGCTGCATAGTCCGCCATTGCGTATACCATTCAGCGCCGAGGTCGACGGTATTGGCAGAAGGAGGTGATGAAAGGCCTTTGCTCGAACATTTCTACAAGCTCCGTCGGTGCGTTTTGCAGGTGAGCTCTGTTGAAAGCTCAGGCTTGTCAAACGAGCTTTGAGCACTTCAGTTTCTTGCAGCTAAGAGAAACGGGACCTGCTAACAACAAAAGCGTGAGATTGACAACCATGCTGGTGTTATTCCCACCGCCACAAAAGAAGGCGGTAGGGCTGCATAGTCCGCCATTGCGTATGCCATTCAGCGCCGAGGTCGAGGGTATTGGCAGAAGGAGGTGATGAAAGGCCTTTGCTCGAACATTTCTACAAGCTCCGTCGGTGCGTTTTGCAGGTGAGCTCTGTTGAAAGCTCAGGCTTGTCAAACGAGCTTTGAGCACTTCAGTTTCTTGCAGCTAAGAGAAACGGGACCTGCTAACAACAAAAGCGTGAGATTGACAACCATGCCGGTGTTATTCCCACCGCCACAAAAGAAGGCGGTAGGGCTGCATAGTACGCCATTGCGTATACCATTCAGCGCCGAGGTCGACGGTATTGGCAGAAGGTGGTGATGAAAGGTCTTTGCTCGAACATGTCTACAAGCTCTGTCGGTGCGTTTTGCTGGTGAGCTCTGTTGAAAGCTCAGGCTTGTCAAACGAGCTTTGAGCACTTCAGTTTCTTGCAGCTAAGAGAAACGGGACCTGCTAACAACAAAAGCGTGAGATTGACAACCATGCCGGTGTTATTCCCACCGCCACAAAAGAAGGCGGTAGGGCTGCATAGTCCGCCATTGCGTATACCATTCAGCGCCGAGGTCGACGGTATTGGCAGAAGGAGGTGATGAAAGGCCTTTGCTCGAACATTTCTACAAGCTCCGTCGGCGCGTTTTGCAGGTGAGCTCTGTTGAAAGCTCAGGCTTGTCAAACGAGCTTTGAGCACTTCAGTTTCTTGCAGCTAAGAGAAACGGGACCTGCTAACAACAAAAGCGTGAGATTGACAACCATGCCGGTGTTATTCCCACCACCACAAAAGAAGGCGGTAGGGCTGCATAGTCCGCCATTGCGTATACCATTCAGCGCCGAGGTCGACGGTATTGGCAGAAGTTGGTGATGAAAGGTCTTTGCTCGAACATGTCTACAAGCTCTGTCGGTGCGTTTTGCAGGTGAGCTCTGTTGAAAGCTCAGGCTTGTCAAACGAGCTTTGAGCACTTCAGTTTCTTGCAGCTAAGAGAAACGGGACCTGCTAACAACAAAAGCGTGAGATTGACAACCATGCCGGTGTTATTCCCACCGCCACAAAAGAAGGCGGTAGGGCTGCATAGTCCGCCATTGCGTATACCATTCAGCGCCGAGGTCGACGGTATTGGCAGAAGGAGGTGATGAAAGGCCTTTGCTCGAACATTTCTACAAGCTCCGTCGGCGCGTTTTGCAGGTGAGCTCTGTTGAAAGCTCAGGCTTGTCAAACGAGCTTTGAGCACTTCAGTTTCTTGCAGCTAAGAGAAACGGGACCTGCTAACAACAAAAGCGTGAGATTGACAACCATGCCGGTGTTATTCCCACCACCACAAAAGAAGGCGGTAGGGCTGCATAGTCCGCCATTGCGTATACCACTCAGCGCCGAGGTCGACGGTATTGGCAGAAGGTGGTGATGAAAGGTCTTTGCTCGAACATGTCTACAAGCTCTGTCGGTGCGTTTTGCTGGTGAGCTCTGTTGAAAGCTCAGGCTTGTCAAACGAGCTTTGAGCACTTCAGTTTCTTGCAGCTAAGAGAAACGGGACCTGCTAACAACAAAAGCGTGAGATTGACAACCATGCCGGTGTTATTCCCACCGCCACAAAAGAAGGCGGTAGGGCTGCATAGTCCGCCATTGCGTATACCATTCAGCGCCGAGGTCGACGGTATTGGCAGAAGGTGGTGATGAAAGGTCTTTGCTCGAACATGTCTACAAGCTCTGTCGGTGCGTTTTGCTGGTGAGCTCTGTTGAAAGCTCAGGCTTGTCAAACGAGCTTTGAGCACTTCAGTTTCTTGCAGCTAAGAGAAACGGGACCTGCTAACAACAAAAGCGTGAGATTGACAACCATGCCGGTGTTATTCCCACCGCCACAAAAGAAGGCGGTAGGGCTGCATAGTCCGCCATTGCGTATACCATTCAGCGCCGAGGTCGACGGTATTGGCAGAAGGAGGTGATGAAAGGCCTTTGCTCGAACATTTCTACAAGCTCCGTCGGTGCGTTTTGCAGGTGAGCTCTGTTGAAAGCTCAGGCTTGTCAAACGAGCTTTGAGCACTTCAGTTTCTTGCTGCTAAGAGAAACGGGACCTGCTAACAACAAAAGCGTGAGATTGACTACCATGCCGGTGTTATTCCCACCGCCGCAAAAAAAGGCGGTAGGGCTGCATAGTCCGTCATTGCGTATACCATTCAGCGCCGAGGTCGACGGTATTGGCAGAAGGTGGTGATGAAAGGTCTTTTCTCGAACCTGTCTACAAGCTCCGTCGGTGCGTTTTGCAGGTGAGCTCTGTTGAAAGCTCAGGCTTGTCAAACGAGCTTTGAGCACTTCAGTTTCTTGCAGCTAAGAGAAACGGGACCTGCTAATAACAAAAGCGTGAGATTGACTACCATGCCGGGGTTATTCCCACCGCCGCAAAAGAAGGCGGTAGGGCTGCATAGTCCGCCATTGCGTATACCATTCAGCGCCGAGGTCGACGGTATTGGCAGAAGGTGGTGATGAAAGGTCTTTTCTCGAACCTGTCTACAAGCTCCGTCGGTGCGTTTTGCAGGTGAGCTCTGTTGAAAGCTCAGGCTTGTCAAACGAGCTTTGAGCACTTCAGTTTCTTGCAGCTAAGAGAAACGGGACCTGCTAACAACGAAAGCGTGAGATTGACTACCATGCCGGTGTTATTCCCACCGCCGCAAATGAAGGCGGTAGGGCTGCATAGTCCGCCATTGCGTATACCATTCAGCGCCGAGGTCGACGGTATTGGCAGAAGGTGGTGATGAAAGGTCTTTTCTCGAACCTGTCTACAAGCTCCGTCGGTGCGTTTTGCAGGTGAGCTCTGTTGAAAGCTCAGGCTTGTCAAACGAGCTTTGAGCACTTCAGTTTCTTGCAGCTAAGAGAAACGGGACCTGCTAACAACGAAAGCGTGAGATTGACTACCATGCCGGTGTTATTCCCACCGCCGCAAATGAAGGCGGTAGGGCTGCATAGTCCGCCATTGCGTATACCATTCAGCGCCGAGGTCGACGGTATTGGCAGAAGGTGGTGATGAAAGGTCTTTGCTCGAACATGCCTACAAGCTCTGTCGGTGCGTTTTGCTGGTGAGCTCTGTTGAAAGCTCAGGCTTGTCAAACGAGCTTTGAGCACTTCATTTTCTTGCAGCTAAGAGAAACGGGACCTGCTAACAACAAAAGCGTGAGATTGACTACCATGCCGGTGTTATTCCCATCGCCACAAAAGAAGGCGGTAGGGCTGCATAGTCCGTCATTGCGTATACCATTCAGCGCCGAGGTCGACGGTATTGGCAGAAGGAGGTGATGAAAGGTCTTTGCTCGAACATGTCTACAAGCTCTGTCGGTGCGTTTTGCTGGTGAGCTCTGTTGAAAGCTCAGGCTTGTCAAACGAGCTTTGAGCACTTCAGTTTCTTGCAGCTAAGAGAAACGGGACCTGCTAATAACAAAAGCGTGAGATTGACTACCATGCCGGGGTTATTCCCACCGCCGCAAAAGAAGGCGGTAGGGCTGCATAGTCCGCCATTGCGTATACCATTCAGCGCCGAGGTCGACGGTATTGGCAGAAGGTGGTGATGAAAGGTCTTTTCTCGAACCTGTCTACAAGCTCCGTCGGTGCGTTTTGCAGGTGAGCTCTGTTGAAAGCTCAGGCTTGTCAAACGAGCTTTGAGCACTTCAGTTTCTTGCAGCTAAGAGAAACGGGACCTGCTAACAACGAAAGCGTGAGATTGACTACCATGCCGGTGTTATTCCCACCGCCACAAAAGAAGGCGGTAGGGCTGCATAGTCCGCCATTGAGTATACCATTCAGCGCCGAGGTCGACGGTATTGGCAGAAGGTGGTGATGAAAGGTCTTTTCTCGAACCTGTCTACAAGCTCCGTCGGTGCGTTTTGCAGGTGAGCTCTGTTGAAAGCTCAGGCTTGTCAAACGAGCTTTGAGCACTTCAGTTTCTTACAGCTAAGAGAAACGGGACCTGCTAACAACAAAAGCGTGAGATTGACTACCATGCCGGTGTTATTCCCACCACCGCAAATGAAGGTGGTAGGGCTGCACAGTCCGCCATTGCGTATGCCATTCAGCGCCGAGGTCGACGGTATTGGCAGAAGGAGGTGATGAAAGGTCTTTGCTCGAACATGTCTACAAGCTCCCTCGGTGCGTTTTGCAGGTGAGCTCTGTTGAAAGCTCAGGCTTGTCAAACGAGCTTTGAGCACTTCAGTTTCTTGCAGCTAAGAGAAACGGGACCTGCTAACAACAAAAGCGTGAGATTGACAACCATGCCGGTGTTATTCCCACCGCCACAAAAGAAGGCGGTAGGGCTGCATAGTCCGCCATTGCGTATACCATTCAGCGCCGAGGTCGACGGTATTGGCAGAAGGAGGTGATGAAAGGCCTTTGCTCGAACATTTCTACAAGCTCCGTCGGTGCGTTTTGCAGGTGAGCTCTGTTGAAAGCTCAGGCTTGTCAAACGAGCTTTGAGCACTTCAGTTTCTTGCAGCTAAGAGAAACGGGACCTGCTAACAACAAAAGCGTGAGATTGACAACCATGCCGGTGTTATTCCCACCGCCACAAAAGAAGGCGGTAGGGCTGCATAGTCCGCCATTGCGTATACCATTCAGCGCCGAGGTCGACGGTATTGGCAGAAGGTGGTGATGAAAGGTCTTTGCTCGAACATGTCTACAAGCTCTGTCGGTGCGTTTTGCTGGTGAGCTCTGTTGAAAGCTCAGGCTTGTCAAACGAGCTTTGAGCACTTCAGTTTCTTGCAGCTAAGAGAAACGGGACCTGCTAACAACAAAAGCGTGAGATTGACAACCATGCCGGTGTTATTCCCACCGCCACAAAAGAAGGCGGTAGGGCTGCATAGTCCGCCATTGCGTATACCATTCAGCGCCGAGGTCGACGGTATTGGCAGAAGGTGGTGATGAAAGGTCTTTTCTCGAACCTGTCTACAAGCTCCGTCGGTGCGTTTTGCAGGTGAGCTCTGTTGAAAGCTCAGGCTTGTCAAACGAGCTTTGAGCACTTCAGTTTCTTGCTGCTAAGAGAAACGGGACCTGCTAACAACAAAAGCGTGAGATTGACTACCATGCCGGTGTTATTCCCACCGCCGCAAAAAAAGGCGGTAGGGCTGCATAGTCCGTCATTGCGTATACCATTCAGCGCCGAGGTCGACGGTATTGGCAGAAGGTGGTGATGAAAGGTCTTTTCTCGAACCTGTCTACAAGCTCCGTCGGTGCGTTTTGCAGGTGAGCTCTGTTGAAAGCTCAGGCTTGTCAAACGAGCTTTGAGCACTTCAGTTTCTTGCAGCTAAGAGAAACGGGACCTGCTAATAACAAAAGCGTGAGATTGACTACCATGCCGGGGTTATTCCCACCGCCGCAAAAGAAGGCGGTAGGGCTGCATAGTCCGCCATTGCGTATACCATTCAGCGCCGAGGTCGACGGTATTGGCAGAAGGTGGTGATGAAAGGTCTTTTCTCGAACCTGTCTACAAGCTCCGTCGGTGCGTTTTGCAGGTGAGCTCTGTTGAAAGCTCAGGCTTGTCAAACGAGCTTTGAGCACTTCAGTTTCTTGCAGCTAAGAGAAACGGGACCTGCTAACAACGAAAGCGTGAGATTGACTACCATGCCGGTGTTATTCCCACCGCCGCAAATGAAGGCGGTAGGGCTGCATAGTCCGCCATTGCGTATACCATTCAGCGCCGAGGTCGACGGTATTGGCAGAAGGTGGTGATGAAAGGTCTTTTCTCGAACCTGTCTACAAGCTCCGTCGGTGCGTTTTGCAGGTGAGCTCTGTTGAAAGCTCAGGCTTGTCAAACGAGCTTTGAGCACTTCAGTTTCTTGCAGCTAAGAGAAACGGGACCTGCTAACAACGAAAGCGTGAGATTGACTACCATGCCGGTGTTATTCCCACCGCCGCAAATGAAGGCGGTAGGGCTGCATAGTCCGCCATTGCGTATACCATTCAGCGCCGAGGTCGACGGTATTGGCAGAAGGTGGTGATGAAAGGTCTTTGCTCGAACATGCCTACAAGCTCTGTCGGTGCGTTTTGCTGGTGAGCTCTGTTGAAAGCTCAGGCTTGTCAAACGAGCTTTGAGCACTTCATTTTCTTGCAGCTAAGAGAAACGGGACCTGCTAACAACAAAAGCGTGAGATTGACTACCATGCCGGTGTTATTCCCATCGCCACAAAAGAAGGCGGTAGGGCTGCATAGTCCGTCATTGCGTATACCATTCAGCGCCGAGGTCGACGGTATTGGCAGAAGGAGGTGATGAAAGGTCTTTGCTCGAACATGTCTACAAGCTCTGTCGGTGCGTTTTGCTGGTGAGCTCTGTTGAAAGCTCAGGCTTGTCAAACGAGCTTTGAGCACTTCAGTTTCTTGCAGCTAAGAGAAACGGGACCTGCTAATAACAAAAGCGTGAGATTGACTACCATGCCGGGGTTATTCCCACCGCCGCAAAAGAAGGCGGTAGGGCTGCATAGTCCGCCATTGCGTATACCATTCAGCGCCGAGGTCGACGGTATTGGCAGAAGGTGGTGATGAAAGGTCTTTTCTCGAACCTGTCTACAAGCTCCGTCGGTGCGTTTTGCAGGTGAGCTCTGTTGAAAGCTCAGGCTTGTCAAACGAGCTTTGAGCACTTCAGTTTCTTGCAGCTAAGAGAAACGGGACCTGCTAACAACGAAAGCATGAGATTGACAACCATGCCGGTGTTATTCCCACCGCCACAAAAGAAGGCGGTAGGGCTGCATAGTCCGCCATTGCGTATACCATTCAGCGCCGAGGTCGACGGTATTGGCAGAAGGTGGTGATGAAAGGTCTTTTCTCGAACCTGTCTACAAGCTCCGTCGGTGCGTTTTGCAGGTGAGCTCTGTTGAAAGCTCAGGCTTGTCAAACGAGCTTTGAGCACTTCAGTTTCTTACAGCTAAGAGAAACGGGACCTGCTAACAACAAAAGCGTGAGATTGACTACCATGCCGGTGTTATTCCCACCACCGCAAATGAAGGTGGTAGGGCTGCATAGTCCGCCATTGCGTATGCCATTCAGCGCCGAGGTCGACGGTATTGGCAGTAGGAGGTGATGAAAGGTCTTTGCTCGAACATGTCTACAAGCTCCCTCGGTGCGTTTTGCAGGTGAGCTCTGTTGAAAGCTCAGGCTTGTCAAACGAGCTTTGAGCACTTCAGTTTCTTGCAGCTAAGAGAAACGGGACCTGCTAACAACAAAAGCGTGAGATTGACTACCATGCCGGTGTTATTCCCACCACCGCAAATGAAGGTGGTAGGGCTGCATAGTCCGCCATTGCGTATGCCATTCAGCGCCGAGGTCGACGGTATTGGCAGAAGGAGGTGATGAAAGGTCTTTGCTCGAACATGTCTACAAGCTCCCTCGGTGCGTTTTGCAGGTGAGCTCTGTTGAAAGCTCAGGCTTGTCAAACGAGCTTTGAGCACTTCAGTTTCTTGCAGCTAAGAGAAACGGGACCTGCTAACAACAAAAGCGTGAGATTGACAACCATGCCGGTGTTATTCCCACCGCCACAAAAGAAGGCGGTAGGGCTGCATAGTCCGCCATTGCGTATACCATTCAGCGCCGAGGTCGACGGTATTGGCAGAAGGTGGTGATGAAAGGTCTTTTCTCGAACCTGTCTACAAGCTCCGTCGGTGCGTTTTGCAGGTGAGCTCTGTTGAAAGCTCAGGCTTGTCAAACGAGCTTTGAGCACTTCAGTTTCTTGCTGCTAAGAGAAACGGGACCTGCTAACAACAAAAGCGTGAGATTGACTACCATGCCGGTGTTATTCCCACCGCCGCAAAAAAAGGCGGTAGGGCTGCATAGTCCGTCATTGCGTATACCATTCAGCGCCGAGGTCGACGGTATTGGCAGAAGGTGGTGATGAAAGGTCTTTTCTCGAACCTGTCTACAAGCTCCGTCGGTGCGTTTTGCAGGTGAGCTCTGTTGAAAGCTCAGGCTTGTCAAACGAGCTTTGAGCACTTCAGTTTCTTGCAGCTAAGAGAAACGGGACCTGCTAATAACAAAAGCGTGAGATTGACTACCATGCCGGGGTTATTCCCACCGCCGCAAAAGAAGGCGGTAGGGCTGCATAGTCCGCCATTGCGTATACCATTCAGCGCCGAGGTCGACGGTATTGGCAGAAGGTGGTGATGAAAGGTCTTTTCTCGAACCTGTCTACAAGCTCCGTCGGTGCGTTTTGCAGGTGAGCTCTGTTGAAAGCTCAGGCTTGTCAAACGAGCTTTGAGCACTTCAGTTTCTTGCAGCTAAGAGAAACGGGACCTGCTAACAACGAAAGCGTGAGATTGACTACCATGCCGGTGTTATTCCCACCGCCGCAAATGAAGGCGGTAGGGCTGCATAGTCCGCCATTGCGTATACCATTCAGCGCCGAGGTCGACGGTATTGGCAGAAGGTGGTGATGAAAGGTCTTTTCTCGAACCTGTCTACAAGCTCCGTCGGTGCGTTTTGCAGGTGAGCTCTGTTGAAAGCTCAGGCTTGTCAAACGAGCTTTGAGCACTTCAGTTTCTTGCAGCTAAGAGAAACGGGACCTGCTAACAACGAAAGCGTGAGATTGACTACCATGCCGGTGTTATTCCCACCGCCGCAAATGAAGGCGGTAGGGCTGCATAGTCCGCCATTGCGTATACCATTCAGCGCCGAGGTCGACGGTATTGGCAGAAGGTGGTGATGAAAGGTCTTTGCTCGAACATGCCTACAAGCTCTGTCGGTGCGTTTTGCTGGTGAGCTCTGTTGAAAGCTCAGGCTTGTCAAACGAGCTTTGAGCACTTCATTTTCTTGCAGCTAAGAGAAACGGGACCTGCTAACAACAAAAGCGTGAGATTGACTACCATGCCGGTGTTATTCCCATCGCCACAAAAGAAGGCGGTAGGGCTGCATAGTCCGTCATTGCGTATACCATTCAGCGCCGAGGTCGACGGTATTGGCAGAAGGAGGTGATGAAAGGTCTTTGCTCGAACATGTCTACAAGCTCTGTCGGTGCGTTTTGCTGGTGAGCTCTGTTGAAAGCTCAGGCTTGTCAAACGAGCTTTGAGCACTTCAGTTTCTTGCAGCTAAGAGAAACGGGACCTGCTAATAACAAAAGCGTGAGATTGACTACCATGCCGGGGTTATTCCCACCGCCGCAAAAGAAGGCGGTAGGGCTGCATAGTCCGCCATTGCGTATACCATTCAGCGCCGAGGTCGACGGTATTGGCAGAAGGTGGTGATGAAAGGTCTTTTCTCGAACCTGTCTACAAGCTCCGTCGGTGCGTTTTGCAGGTGAGCTCTGTTGAAAGCTCAGGCTTGTCAAACGAGCTTTGAGCACTTCAGTTTCTTGCAGCTAAGAGAAACGGGACCTGCTAACAACGAAAGCATGAGATTGACAACCATGCCGGTGTTATTCCCACCGCCACAAAAGAAGGCGGTAGGGCTGCATAGTCCGCCATTGCGTATACCATTCAGCGCCGAGGTCGACGGTATTGGCAGAAGGTGGTGATGAAAGGTCTTTTCTCGAACCTGTCTACAAGCTCCGTCGGTGCGTTTTGCAGGTGAGCTCTGTTGAAAGCTCAGGCTTGTCAAACGAGCTTTGAGCACTTCAGTTTCTTACAGCTAAGAGAAACGGGACCTGCTAACAACAAAAGCGTGAGATTGACTACCATGCCGGTGTTATTCCCACCACCGCAAATGAAGGTGGTAGGGCTGCATAGTCCGCCATTGCGTATGCCATTCAGCGCCGAGGTCGACGGTATTGGCAGTAGGAGGTGATGAAAGGTCTTTGCTCGAACATGTCTACAAGCTCCCTCGGTGCGTTTTGCAGGTGAGCTCTGTTGAAAGCTCAGGCTTGTCAAACGAGCTTTGAGCACTTCAGTTTCTTGCAGCTAAGAGAAACGGGACCTGCTAACAACAAAAGCGTGAGATTGACTACCATGCCGGTGTTATTCCCACCACCGCAAATGAAGGTGGTAGGGCTGCATAGTCCGCCATTGCGTATGCCATTCAGCGCCGAGGTCGACGGTATTGGCAGAAGGAGGTGATGAAAGGTCTTTGCTCGAACATGTCTACAAGCTCCCTCGGTGCGTTTTGCAGGTGAGCTCTGTTGAAAGCTCAGGCTTGTCAAACGAGCTTTGAGCACTTCAGTTTCTTGCAGCTAAGAGAAACGGGACCTGCTAACAACAAAAGCGTGAGATTGACAACCATGCCGGTGTTATTCCCACCGCCACAAAAGAAGGCGGTAGGGCTGCATAGTCCGCCATTGCGTATACCATTCAGCGCCGAGGTCGACGGTATTGGCAGAAGGAGGTGATGAAAGGCCTTTGCTCGAACATTTCTACAAGCTCTGTCGGTGCGTTTTGCTGGTGAGCTCTGTTGAAAGCTCAGGCTTGTCAAACGAGCTTTGAGCACTTCAGTTTCTTGCAGCTAAGAGAAACGGGACCTGCTAACAACAAAAGCGTGAGATTGACAACCATGCCGGTGTTATTCCCACCGCCACAAAAGAAGGCGGTAGGGCTGCATAGTCCGCCATTGCGTATACCATTCAGCGCCGAGGTCGACGGTATTGGCAGAAGGAGGTGATGAAAGGCCTTTGCTCGAACATTTCTACAAGCTCCGTCGGTGCGTTTTGCAGGTGAGCTCTGTTGAAAGCTCAGGCTTGTCAAACGAGCTTTGAGCACTTCAGTTTCTTGCAGCTAAGAGAAACGGGACCTGCTAACAACAAAAGCGTGAGATTGACAACCATGCCGGTGTTATTCCCACCGCCACAAAAGAAGGCGGTAGGGCTGCATAGTCCGCCATTGCGTATACCATTCAGCGCCGAGGTCGACGGTATTGGCAGAAGGTGGTGATGAAAGGTCTTTGCTCGAACATGTCTACAAGCTCCCTCGGTGCGTTTTGCAGGTGAGCTCTGTTGAAAGCTCAGGCTTGTCAAACGAGCTTTGAGCACTTCAGTTTCTTGCAGCTAAGAGAAACGGGACCTGCTAACAACAAAAGCGTGAGATTGACAACCATGCCGGTGTTATTCCCACCGCCACAAAAGAAGGCGGTAGGGCTGCATAGTCCGTCATTGCGTATACCATTCAGCGCCGAGGTCGACGGTATTGGCAGAAGGAGGTGATGAAAGGTCTTTGCTCGAACATGTCTACAAGCTCTGTCGGTGCGTTTTGCTGGTGAGCTCTGTTGAAAGCTCAGGCTTGTCAAACGAGCTTTGAGCACTTCAGTTTCTTGCAGCTAAGAGAAACGGGACCTGCTAATAACAAAAGCGTGAGATTGACTACCATGCCGGGGTTATTCCCACCGCCGCAAAAGAAGGCGGTAGGGCTGCATAGTCCGCCATTGCGTATACCATTCAGCGCCGAGGTCGACGGTATTGGCAGAAGGTGGTGATGAAAGGTCTTTTCTCGAACCTGTCTACAAGCTCCGTCGGTGCGTTTTGCAGGTGAGCTCTGTTGAAAGCTCAGGCTTGTCAAACGAGCTTTGAGCACTTCAGTTTCTTGCAGCTAAGAGAAACGGGACCTGCTAACAACGAAAGCATGAGATTGACAACCATGCCGGTGTTATTCCCACCGCCACAAAAGAAGGCGGTAGGGCTGCATAGTCCGCCATTGCGTATACCATTCAGCGCCGAGGTCGACGGTATTGGCAGAAGGTGGTGATGAAAGGTCTTTTCTCGAACCTGTCTACAAGCTCCGTCGGTGCGTTTTGCAGGTGAGCTCTGTTGAAAGCTCAGGCTTGTCAAACGAGCTTTGAGCACTTCAGTTTCTTACAGCTAAGAGAAACGGGACCTGCTAACAACAAAAGCGTGAGATTGACTACCATGCCGGTGTTATTCCCACCACCGCAAATGAAGGTGGTAGGGCTGCATAGTCCGCCATTGCGTATGCCATTCAGCGCCGAGGTCGACGGTATTGGCAGTAGGAGGTGATGAAAGGTCTTTGCTCGAACATGTCTACAAGCTCCCTCGGTGCGTTTTGCAGGTGAGCTCTGTTGAAAGCTCAGGCTTGTCAAACGAGCTTTGAGCACTTCAGTTTCTTGCAGCTAAGAGAAACGGGACCTGCTAACAACAAAAGCGTGAGATTGACTACCATGCCGGTGTTATTCCCACCACCGCAAATGAAGGTGGTAGGGCTGCATAGTCCGCCATTGCGTATGCCATTCAGCGCCGAGGTCGACGGTATTGGCAGAAGGAGGTGATGAAAGGTCTTTGCTCGAACATGTCTACAAGCTCCCTCGGTGCGTTTTGCAGGTGAGCTCTGTTGAAAGCTCAGGCTTGTCAAACGAGCTTTGAGCACTTCAGTTTCTTGCAGCTAAGAGAAACGGGACCTGCTAACAACAAAAGCGTGAGATTGACAACCATGCCGGTGTTATTCCCACCGCCACAAAAGAAGGCGGTAGGGCTGCATAGTCCGCCATTGCGTATACCATTCAGCGCCGAGGTCGACGGTATTGGCAGAAGGAGGTGATGAAAGGCCTTTGCTCGAACATTTCTACAAGCTCTGTCGGTGCGTTTTGCTGGTGAGCTCTGTTGAAAGCTCAGGCTTGTCAAACGAGCTTTGAGCACTTCAGTTTCTTGCAGCTAAGAGAAACGGGACCTGCTAACAACAAAAGCGTGAGATTGACAACCATGCCGGTGTTATTCCCACCGCCACAAAAGAAGGCGGTAGGGCTGCATAGTCCGCCATTGCGTATACCATTCAGCGCCGAGGTCGACGGTATTGGCAGAAGGAGGTGATGAAAGGCCTTTGCTCGAACATTTCTACAAGCTCCGTCGGTGCGTTTTGCAGGTGAGCTCTGTTGAAAGCTCAGGCTTGTCAAACGAGCTTTGAGCACTTCAGTTTCTTGCAGCTAAGAGAAACGGGACCTGCTAACAACAAAAGCGTGAGATTGACAACCATGCCGGTGTTATTCCCACCGCCACAAAAGAAGGCGGTAGGGCTGCATAGTCCGCCATTGCGTATACCATTCAGCGCCGAGGTCGACGGTATTGGCAGAAGGTGGTGATGAAAGGTCTTTGCTCGAACATGTCTACAAGCTCTGTCGGTGCGTTTTGCTGGTGAGCTCTGTTGAAAGCTCAGGCTTGTCAAACGAGCTTTGAGCACTTCAGTTTCTTGCAGCTAAGAGAAACGGGACCTGCTAACAACAAAAGCGTGAGATTGACAACCATGCCGGTGTTATTCCCACCGCCACAAAAGAAGGCGGTAGGGCTGCATAGTCCGCCATTGCGTATACCATTCAGCGCCGAGGTCGACGGTATTGGCAGAAGGAGGTGATGAAAGGCCTTTGCTCGAACATTTCTACAAGCTCCGTCGGCGCGTTTTGCAGGTGAGCTCTGTTGAAAGCTCAGGCTTGTCAAACGAGCTTTGAGCACTTCAGTTTCTTGCAGCTAAGAGAAACGGGACCTGCTAACAACAAAAGCGTGAGATTGACAACCATGCCGGTGTTATTCCCACCACCACAAAAGAAGGCGGTAGGGCTGCATAGTCCGCCATTGCGTATACCATTCAGCGCCGAGGTCGACGGTATTGGCAGAAGGTGGTGATGAAAGGTCTTTGCTCGAACATGTCTACAAGCTCTGTCGGTGCGTTTTGCTGGTGAGCTCTGTTGAAAGCTCAGGCTTGTCAAACGAGCTTTGAGCACTTCAGTTTCTTGCAGCTAAGAGAAACGGGACCTGCTAACAACAAAAGCGTGAGATTGACAACCATGCCGGTGTTATTCCCACCGCCACAAAAAAAGGCGGTAGGGCTGCATAGTCCGCCATTGCGTATACCATTCAGCGCCGAGGTCGACGGTATTGGCAGAAGGAGGTGATGAAAGGCCTTTGCTCGAACATTTCTACAAGCTCCGTCGGCGCGTTTTGCAGGTGAGCTCTGTTGAAAGCTCAGGCTTGTCAAACGAGCTTTGAGCACTTCAGTTTCTTGCAGCTAAGAGAAACGGGACCTGCTAACAACAAAAGCGTGAGATTGACAACCATGCCGGTGTTATTCCCACCGCCACAAAAGAAGGCGGTAGGGCTGCATAGTCCGCCATTGCGTATACCATTCAGCGCCGAGGTCGACGGTATTGGCAGAAGGAGGTGATGAAAGGCCTTTGCTCGAACATTTCTACAAGCTCCGTCGGTGCGTTTTGCAGGTGAGCTCTGTTGAAAGCTCAGGCTTGTCAAACGAGCTTTGAGCACTTCAGTTTCTTGCTGCTAAGAGAAACGGGACCTGCTAACAACAAAAGCGTGAGATTGACTACCATGCCGGTGTTATTCCCACCGCCGCAAAAAAAGGCGGTAGGGCTGCATAGTCCGTCATTGCGTATACCATTCAGCGCCGAGGTCGACGGTATTGGCAGAAGGTGGTGATGAAAGGTCTTTTCTCGAACCTGTCTACAAGCTCCGTCGGTGCGTTTTGCAGGTGAGCTCTGTTGAAAGCTCAGGCTTGTCAAACGAGCTTTGAGCACTTCAGTTTCTTGCAGCTAAGAGAAACGGGACCTGCTAATAACAAAAGCGTGAGATTGACTACCATGCCGGGGTTATTCCCACCGCCGCAAAAGAAGGTGGTAGGGCTGCATAGTCCGCCATTGCGTATACCATTCAGCGCCGAGGTCGACGGTATTGGCAGAAGGTGGTGATGAAAGGTCTTTTCTCGAACCTGTCTACAAGCTCCGTCGGTGCGTTTTGCAGGTGAGCTCTGTTGAAAGCTCAGGCTTGTCAAACGAGCTTTGAGCACTTCAGTTTCTTGCAGCTAAGAGAAACGGGACCTGCTAACAACGAAAGCGTGAGATTGACTACCATGCCGGTGTTATTCCCACCGCCGCAAATGAAGGCGGTAGGGCTGCATAGTCCGCCATTGCGTATACCATTCAGCGCCGAGGTCGACGGTATTGGCAGAAGGTGGTGATGAAAGGTCTTTTCTCGAACCTGTCTACAAGCTCCGTCGGTGCGTTTTGCAGGTGAGCTCTGTTGAAAGCTCAGGCTTGTCAAACGAGCTTTGAGCACTTCAGTTTCTTGCAGCTAAGAGAAACGGGACCTGCTAACAACGAAAGCGTGAGATTGACTACCATGCCGGTGTTATTCCCACCGCCGCAAATGAAGGCGGTAGGGCTGCATAGTCCGCCATTGCGTATACCATTCAGCGCCGAGGTCGACGGTATTGGCAGAAGGTGGTGATGAAAGGTCTTTGCTCGAACATGCCTACAAGCTCTGTCGGTGCGTTTTGCTGGTGAGCTCTGTTGAAAGCTCAGGCTTGTCAAACGAGCTTTGAGCACTTCATTTTCTTGCAGCTAAGAGAAACGGGACCTGCTAACAACAAAAGCGTGAGATTGACTACCATGCCGGTGTTATTCCCATCGCCACAAAAGAAGGCGGTAGGGCTGCATAGTCCGTCATTGCGTATACCATTCAGCGCCGAGGTCGACGGTATTGGCAGAAGGAGGTGATGAAATGTCTTTGCTCGAACATGTCTACAAGCTCTGTCGGTGCGTTTTGCTGGTGAGCTCTGTTGAAAGCTCAGGCTTGTCAAACGAGCTTTGAGCACTTCAGTTTCTTGCAGCTAAGAGAAACGGGACCTGCTAATAACAAAAGCGTGAGATTGACTACCATGCCGGGGTTATTCCCACCGCCGCAAATGAAGGCGGTAGGGCTGCATAGTCCGCCATTGCGTATACCATTCAGCGCCGAGGTCGACGGTATTGGCAGAAGGTGGTGATGAAAGGTCTTTGCTCGAACATGCCTACAAGCTCTGTCGGTGCGTTTTGCTGGTGAGCTCTGTTGAAAGCTCAGGCTTGTCAAACGAGCTTTGAGCACTTCATTTTCTTGCAGCTAAGAGAAACGGGACCTGCTAACAACAAAAGCGTGAGATTGACTACCATGCCGGTGTTATTCCCATCGCCACAAAAGAAGGCGGTAGGGCTGCATAGTCCGTCATTGCGTATACCATTCAGCGCCGAGGTCGACGGTATTGGCAGAAGGAGGTGATGAAAGGTCTTTGCTCGAACATGTCTACAAGCTCTGTCGGTGCGTTTTGCTGGTGAGCTCTGTTGAAAGCTCAGGCTTTTCAAACGAGCTTTGAGCACTTCATTTTCTTGCAGCTAAGAGAAACGGGACCTGCTAACAACAAAAGCGTGAGATTGACTACCATGCCGGTGTTATTCCCACCGCCGCAAAAGAATTTGGTAGGGCTGCATAGTCCGTCATTGCGTATACCATTCAGCGCCGAGGTCGACGGTATTGGCAGAAGGAGGTGATGAAGGGCCTTTGCTCGAACATGTCTACAAGCTCCGTCGGTGCGTTTTGCAGGTGAGCTCTGTTGAAAGCTCTGGCTTGTTAAACGAGCTTTGAGCACTTCAGTTTCTTGCAGCTAAGAGAAACGGGACCTGCTAACAGCAAAAGCGTGAGATTGACTACCATGCCGGGGTTATTCCCACCGCCGCAAAAGAAGGCGGTAGGGCTGCATAGTCCGCCATTGCGTATACCATTCAGCGCCGAGGTCGACGGTATTGGCAGAAGGTGGTGATGAAAGGTCTTTTCTCGAACCTGTCTACAAGCTCCGTCGGTGCGTTTTGCTGGTGAGCTCTGTTGAAAGCTCAGGCTTGTCAAACGAGCTTTGAGCACTTCATTTTCTTGCAGCTAAGAGAAACGGGACCTGCTAACAACAAAAGCGTGAGATTGACTACCATGCCGGTGTTATTCCCACCGCCGCAAAAGAATTTGGTAGGGCTGCATAGTCCGCCATTGCGTATACCATTCAGCGCCGAGGTCGACGGTATTGGCAGAAGGAGGTGATGAAGGGCCTTTGCTCGAACATGTCTACAAGCTCCATCGGTGCGTTTTGCAGGTGAGCTCTGTTGAAAGCTCTGGCTTGTTAAACGAGCTTTGAGCACTTCAGTTTCTTGCAGCTAAGAGAAACGGGACCTGCTAACAGCAAAAGCGTGAGATTGACTACCATGCCGGTGTTATTCCCACCGCCGCAAAAGAATTTGGTAGGGCTGCATAGTCCGTCATTGCGTATACCATTCAGCGCCGAGGTCGACGGTATTGGCAGAAGGAGGTGATGAAGGGCCTTTGCTCGAACATGTCTACAAGCTCCGTCGGTGCGTTTTGCAGGTGAGCTCTGTTGAAAGCTCAGGCTTGTTAAACGAGCTTTGAGCACTTCAGTTTCTTGCAGCTAAGAGAAACGGGACCTGCTAACAGCAAAAGCGTGAGATTGACTACCATGCCGGTGTTATTCCCACCGCCGCAAAAGAATTTGGTAGGGCTGCATAGTCCGTCATTGCGTATACCATTCAGCGCCGAGGTCGACGGTATTGGCAGAAGGAGGTGATGAAGGGCCTTTGCTCGAACATGTCTACAAGCTCCGTCGGTGCGTTTTGCAGGTGAGCTCTGTTGAAAGCTCAGGCTTGTCAAACGAGCTTTGAGCACTTCAGTTTCTTACAGCTAAGAGAAACGGGACCTGCTAACAACAAAAGCGTGAGATTGACTACCATGCCGGTGTTATTCCCACCACCGCAAATGAAGGTGGTAGGGCTGCATAGTCCGCCATTGCGTATGCCATTCAGCGCCGAGGTCGACGGTATTGGCAGAAGGAGGTGATGAAAGGTCTTTGCTCGAACATGTCTACAAGCTCCCTCGGTGCGTTTTGCAGGTGAGCTCTGTTGAAAGCTCAGGCTTGTCAAACGAGCTTTGAGCACTTCAGTTTCTTGCAGCTAAGAGAAACGGGACCTGCTAACAACAAAAGCGTGAGATTGACAACCATGCCGGTGTTATTCCCACCGCCACAAAAGAAGGCGGTAGGGCTGCATAGTCCGCCATTGCGTATACCATTCAGCGCCGAGGTCGACGGTATTGGCAGAAGGAGGTGATGAAAGGCCTTTGCTCGAACATTTCTACAAGCTCCGTCGGTGCGTTTTGCAGGTGAGCTCTGTTGAAAGCTCAGGCTTGTCAAACGAGCTTTGAGCACTTCAGTTTCTTGCAGCTAAGAGAAACGGGACCTGCTAACAACAAAAGCGTGAGATTGACAACCATGCCGGTGTTATTCCCACCGCCACAAAAGAAGGCGGTAGGGCTGCATAGTCCGCCATTGCGTATACCATTCAGCGCCGAGGTCGACGGTATTGGCAGAAGGTGGTGATGAAAGGTCTTTGCTCGAACATGTCTACAAGCTCTGTCGGTGCGTTTTGCTGGTGAGCTCTGTTGAAAGCTCAGGCTTGTCAAACGAGCTTTGAGCACTTCAGTTTCTTGCAGCTAAGAGAAACGGGACCTGCTAACAACAAAAGCGTGAGATTGACAACCATGCCGGTGTTATTCCCACCGCCACAAAAGAAGGCGGTAGGGCTGCATAGTCCGCCATTGCGTATACCATTCAGCGCCGAGGTCGACGGTATTGGCAGAAGGAGGTGATGAAAGGCCTTTGCTCGAACATTTCTACAAGCTCCGTCGGCGCGTTTTGCAGGTGAGCTCTGTTGAAAGCTCAGGCTTGTCAAACGAGCTTTGAGCACTTCAGTTTCTTGCAGCTAAGAGAAACGGGACCTGCTAACAACAAAAGCGTGAGATTGACAACCATGCCGGTGTTATTCCCACCACCACAAAAGAAGGCGGTAGGGCTGCATAGTCCGCCATTGCGTATACCATTCAGCGCCGAGGTCGACGGTATTGGCAGAAGGTGGTGATGAAAGGTCTTTGCTCGAACATGTCTACAAGCTCTGTCGGTGCGTTTTGCTGGTGAGCTCTGTTGAAAGCTCAGGCTTGTCAAACGAGCTTTGAGCACTTCAGTTTCTTGCAGCTAAGAGAAACGGGACCTGCTAACAACAAAAGCGTGAGATTGACAACCATGCCGGTGTTATTCCCACCGCCACAAAAGAAGGCGGTAGGGCTGCATAGTCCGCCATTGCGTATACCATTCAGCGCCGAGGTCGACGGTATTGGCAGAAGGAGGTGATGAAAGGCCTTTGCTCGAACATTTCTACAAGCTCCGTCGGCGCGTTTTGCAGGTGAGCTCTGTTGAAAGCTCAGGCTTGTCAAACGAGCTTTGAGCACTTCAGTTTCTTGCAGCTAAGAGAAACGGGACCTGCTAACAACAAAAGCGTGAGATTGACAACCATGCCGGTGTTATTCCCACCGCCACAAAAGAAGGCGGTAGGGCTGCATAGTCCGCCATTGCGTATACCATTCAGCGCCGAGGTCGACGGTATTGGCAGAAGGAGGTGATGAAAGGCCTTTGCTCGAACATTTCTACAAGCTCCGTCGGTGCGTTTTGCAGGTGAGCTCTGTTGAAAGCTCAGGCTTGTCAAACGAGCTTTGAGCACTTCAGTTTCTTGCAGCTAAGAGAAACGGGACCTGCTAACAACAAAAGCGTGAGATTGACAACCATGCCGGTGTTATTCCCACCGCCACAAAAGAAGGCGGTAGGGCTGCATAGTCCGCCATTGCGTATACCATTCAGCGCCGAGGTCGACGGTATTGGCAGAAGGAGGTGATGAAAGGCCTTTGCTCGAACATTTCTACAAGCTCCGTCGGTGCGTTTTGCAGGTGAGCTCTGTTGAAAGCTCAGGCTTGTCAAACGAGCTTTGAGCACTTCAGTTTCTTGCTGCTAAGAGAAACGGGACCTGCTAACAACAAAAGCGTGAGATTGACAACCATGCCGGTGTTATTCCCACCGCCACAAAAGAAGGCGGTAGGGCTGCATAGTCCGCCATTGCGTATACCATTCAGCGCCGAGGTCGACGGTATTGGCAGAAGGAGGTGATGAAAGGCCTTTGCTCGAACATTTCTACAAGCTCCGTTGGCGCGTTTTGCAGGTGAGCTCTGTTGAAAGCTCAGGCTTGTCAAACGAGCTTTGAGCACTTCAGTTTCTTGCAGCTAAGAGAAACGGGACCTGCTAACAACAAAAGCGTGAGATTGACAACCATGCCGGTGTTATTCCCACCGCCACAAAAGAAGGCGGTAGGGCTGCATAGTCCGCCATTGCGTATACCATTCAGCGCCGAGGTCGACGGTATTGGCAGAAGGAGGTGATGAAAGGCCTTTGCTCGAACATTTCTACAAGCTCCGTCGGTGCGTTTTGAAGGTGAGCTCTGTTGAAAGCTCAGGCTTGTCAAACGAGCTTTGAGCACTTCAGTTTCTTGCTGCTAAGAGAAACGGGACCTGCTAACAACAAAAGCGTGAGATTGACTACCATGCCGGTGTTATTCCCACCGCCGCAAAAAAAGGCGGTAGGGCTGCATAGTCCGTCATTGCGTATACCATTCAGCGCCGAGGTCGACGTTATTGGCAGAAGGTGGTGATGAAAGGTCTTTTCTCGAACCTGTCTACAAGCTCCGTCGGTGCGTTTTGCAGGTGAGCTCTGTTGAAAGCTCAGGCTTGTCAAACGAGCTTTGAGCACTTCAGTTTCTTGCAGCTAAGAGAAACGGGACCTGCTAATAACAAAAGCGTGAGATTGACTACCATGCCGGGGTTATTCCCACCGCCGCAAAAGAAGGCGGTAGGGCTGCATAGTCCGCCATTGCGTATACCATTCAGCGCCGAGGTCGACGGTATTGGCAGAAGGTGGTGATGAAAGGTCTTTTCTCGAACCTGTCTACAAGCTCCGTCGGTGCGTTTTGCAGGTGAGCTCTGTTGAAAGCTCAGGCTTGTCAAACGAGCTTTGAGCACTTCAGTTTCTTGCAGCTAAGAGAAACGGGACCTGCTAACAACGAAAGAGTGAGATTGACTACCATGCCGGTGTTATTCCCACCGCCGCAAATGAAGGCGGTAGGGCTGCATAGTCCGCCATTGCGTATACCATTCAGCGCCGAGGTCGACGGTATTGGCAGAAGGTGGTGATGAAAGGTCTTTTCTCGAACCTGTCTACAAGCTCCGTCGGTGCGTTTTGCAGGTGAGCTCTGTTGAAAGCTCAGGCTTGTCAAACGAGCTTTGAGCACTTCAGTTTCTTGCAGCTAAGAGAAACGGGACCTGCTAACAACGAAAGCGTGAGATTGACTACCATGCCGGTGTTATTCCCACCGCCGCAAATGAAGGCGGTAGGGCTGCATAGTCCGCCATTGCGTATACCATTCAGCGCCGAGGTCGACGGTATTGGCAGAAGGTGGTGATGAAAGGTCTTTGCTCGAACATGCCTACAAGCTCTGTCGGTGCGTTTTGCTGGTGAGCTCTGTTGAAAGCTCAGGCTTGTCAAACGAGCTTTGAGCACTTCATTTTCTTGCAGCTAAGAGAAACGGGACCTGCTAACAACAAAAGCGTGAGATTGACTACCATGCCGGTGTTATTCCCATCGCCACAAAAGAAGGCGGTAGGGCTGCATAGTCCGTCATTGCGTATACCATTCAGCGCCGAGGTCGACGGTATTGGCAGAAGGAGGTGATGAAAGGTCTTTGCTCGAACATGTCTACAAGCTCTGTCGGTGCGTTTTGCTGGTGAGCTCTGTTGAAAGCTCAGGCTTGTCAAACGAGCTTTGAGCACTTCAGTTTCTTGCAGCTAAGAGAAACGGGACCTGCTAATAACAAAAGCGTGAGATTGACTACCATGCCGGGGTTATTCCCACCGCCGCAAAAGAAGGCGGTAGGGCTGCATAGTCCGCCATTGCGTATACCATTCAGCGCCGAGGTCGACGGTATTGGCAGAAGGTGGTGATGAAAGGTCTTTTCTCGAACCTGTCTACAAGCTCCGTCGGTGCGTTTTGCAGGTGAGCTCTGTTGAAAGCTCAGGCTTGTCAAACGAGCTTTGAGCACTTCAGTGTCTTGCAGCTAAGAGAAACGGGACCTGCTAACAACGAAAGCATGAGATTGACAACCATGCCGGTGTTATTCCCACCGCCACAAAAGAAGGCGGTAGGGCTGCATAGTCCGCCATTGCGTATACCATTCAGCGCCGAGGTCGACGGTATTGGCAGAAGGTGGTGATGAAAGGTCTTTTCTCGAACCTGTCTACAAGCTCCGTCGGTGCGTTTTGCAGGTGAGCTCTGTTGAAAGCTCAGGCTTGTCAAACGAGCTTTGAGCACTTCAGTTTCTTACAGCTAAGAGAAACGGGACCTGCTAACAACAAAAGCGTGAGATTGACTACCATGCCGGTGTTATTCCCACCACCGCAAATGAAGGTGGTAGGGCTGCATAGTCCGCCATTGCGTATGCCATTCAGCGCCGAGGTCGACGGTATTGGCAGAAGGAGGTGATGAAAGGTCTTTGCTCGAACATGTCTACAAGCTCCCTCGGTGCGTTTTGCAGGTGAGCTCTGTTGAAAGCTCAGGCTTGTCAAACGAGCTTTGAGCACTTCAGTTTCTTGCAGCTAAGAGAAACGGGACCTGCTAACAACAAAAGCGTGAGATTGACTACCATGCCGGTGTTATTCCCACCACCGCAAATGAAGGTGGTAGGGCTGCATAGTCCGCCATTGCGTATGCCATTCAGCGCCGAGGTCGACGGTATTGGCAGAAGGAGGTGATGAAAGGTCTTTGCTCGAACATGTCTACAAGCTCTGTCGGTGCGTTTTGCAGGTGAGCTCTGTTGAAAGCTCAGGCTTGTCAAACGAGCTTTGAGCACTTCAGTTTCTTGCAGCTAAGAGAAACGGGACCTGCTAACAACAAAAGCGTGAGATTGACTACCATGCCGGTGTTATTCCCACCACCGCAAATGAAGGTGGTAGGGCTGCATAGTCCGCCATTGCGTATGCCATTCAGCGCCGAGGTCGACGGTATTGGCAGAAGGAGGTGATGAAAGGTCTTTGCTCGAACATGTCTACAAGCTCTGTCGGTGCGTTTTGCAGGTGAGCTCTGTTGAAAGCTCAGGCTTGTCAAACGAGCTTTGAGCACTTCAGTTTCTTGCAGCTAAGAGAAACGGGACCTGCTAACAACAAAAGCGTGAGATTGACTACCATGCCGGTGTTATTCCCACCACCGCAAATGAAGGTGGTAGGGCTGCATAGTCCGCCATTGCGTATGCCATTCAGCGCCGAGGTCGACGGTATTGGCAGAAGGAGGTGATGAAAGGTCTTTGCTCGAACATGTCTACAAGCTCCCTCGGTGCGTTTTGCAGGTGAGCTCTGTTGAAAGCTCAGGCTTGTCAAACGAGCTTTGAGCACTTCAGTTTCTTGCAGCTAAGAGAAACGGGACCTGCTAACAACAAAAGCGTGAGATTGACTACCATGCCGGTGTTATTCCCACCACCGCAAATGAAGGTGGTAGGGCTGCATAGTCCGCCATTGCGTATGCCATTCAGCGCCGAGGTCGACGGTATTGGCAGAAGGAGGTGATGAAAGGTCTTTGCTCGAACATGTCTACAAGCTCCCTCGGTGCGTTTTGCAGGTGAGCTCTGTTGAAAGCTCAGGCTTGTCAAACGAGCTTTGAGCACTTCAGTTTCTTGCAGCTAAGAGAAACGGGACCTGCTAACAACAAAAGCGTGAGATTGACTACCATGCCGGTGTTATTCCCACCACCGCAAATGAAGGTGGTAGGGCTGCATAGTCCGCCATTGCGTATGCCATTCAGCGCCGAGGTCGACGGTATTGGCAGAAGGAGGTGATGAAAGGTCTTTGCTCGAACATGTCTACAAGCTCCCTCGGTGCGTTTTGCAGGTGAGCTCTGTTGAAAGCTCAGGCTTGTCAAACGAGCTTTGAGCACTTCAGTTTCTTGCAGCTAAGAGAAACGGGACCTGCTAACAACAAAAGCGTGAGATTGACAACCATGCCGGTGTTATTCCCACCGCCACAAAAGAAGGCGGTAGGGCTGCATAGTCCGCCATTGCGTATACCATTCAGCGCCGAGGTCGACGGTATTGGCAGAAGGAGGTGATGAAAGGCCTTTGCTCGAACATTTCTACAAGCTCCGTCGGTGCGTTTTGCAGGTGAGCTCTGTTGAAAGCTCAGGCTTGTCAAACGAGCTTTGAGCACTTCAGTTTCTTGCAGCTAAGAGAAACGGGACCTGCTAACAACAAAAGCGTGAGATTGACAACCATGCCGGTGTTATTCCCACCGCCACAAAAGAAGGCGGTAGGGCTGCATAGTCCGCCATTGCGTATACCATTCAGCGCCGAGGTCGACGGTATTGGCAGAAGGTGGTGATGAAAGGTCTTTGCTCGAACATGTCTACAAGCTCTGTCGGTGCGTTTTGCTGGTGAGCTCTGTTGAAAGCTCAGGCTTGTCAAACGAGCTTTGAGCACTTCAGTTTCTTGCAGCTAAGAGAAACGGGACCTGCTAACAACAAAAGCGTGAGATTGACAACCATGCCGGTGTTATTCCCACCGCCACAAAAGAAGGCGGTAGGGCTGCATAGTCCGCCATTGCGTATACCATTCAGCGCCGAGGTCGACGGTATTGGCAGAAGGAGGTGATGAAAGGCCTTTGCTCGAACATTTCTACAAGCTCCGTCGGCGCGTTTTGCAGGTGAGCTCTGTTGAAAGCTCAGGCTTGTCAAACGAGCTTTGAGCACTTCAGTTTCTTGCAGCTAAGAGAAACGGGACCTGCTAACAACAAAAGCGTGAGATTGACAACCATGCCGGTGTTATTCCCACCACCACAAAAGAAGGCGGTAGGGCTGCATAGTCCGCCATTGCGTATACCATTCAGCGCCGAGGTCGACGGTATTGGCAGAAGGTGGTGATGAAAGGTCTTTGCTCGAACATGTCTACAAGCTCTGTCGGTGCGTTTTGCTGGTGAGCTCTGTTGAAAGCTCAGGCTTGTCAAACGAGCTTTGAGCACTTCAGTTTCTTGCAGCTAAGAGAAACGGGACCTGCTAACAACAAAAGCGTGAGATTGACAACCATGCCGGTGTTATTCCCACCGCCACAAAAAAAGGCGGTAGGGCTGCATAGTCCGCCATTGCGTATACCATTCAGCGCCGAGGTCGACGGTATTGGCAGAAGGAGGTGATGAAAGGTCTTTTCTCGAACCTGTCTACAAGCTCCGTCGGCGCGTTTTGCTGGTGAGCTCTGTTGAAAGCTCAGGCTTGTCAAACGAGCTTTGAGCACTTCAGTTTCTTGCAGCTAAGAGAAACGGGACCTGCTAACAACAAAAGCGTGAGATTGACTACCATGCCGGTGTTATTCCCACCGCCGCAAAAAAAGGCGGTAGGGCTGCATAGTCCGTCATTGCGTATACCATTCAGCGCCGAGGTCGACGGTATTGGCAGAAGGTGGTGATGAAAGGTCTTTTCTCGAACCTGTCTACAAGCTCCGTCGGTGCGTTTTGCAGGTGAGCTCTGTTGAAAGCTCAGGCTTGTCAAACGAGCTTTGAGCACTTCAGTTTCTTGCAGCTAAGAGAAACGGGACCTGCTAATAACAAAAGCGTGAGATTGACTACCATGCCGGGGTTATTCCCACCGCCGCAAAAGAAGGTGGTAGGGCTGCATAGTCCGCCATTGCGTATACCATTCAGCGCCGAGGTCGACGGTATTGGCAGAAGGTGGTGATGAAAGGTCTTTTCTCGAACCTGTCTACAAGCTCCGTCGGTGCGTTTTGCAGGTGAGCTCTGTTGAAAGCTCAGGCTTGTCAAACGAGCTTTGAGCACTTCAGTTTCTTGCAGCTAAGAGAAACGGGACCTGCTAACAACGAAAGCGTGAGATTGACTACCATGCCGGTGTTATTCCCACCGCCGCAAATGAAGGCGGTAGGGCTGCATAGTCCGCCATTGCGTATACCATTCAGCGCCGAGGTCGACGGTATTGGCAGAAGGTGGTGATGAAAGGTCTTTTCTCGAACCTATCTACAAGCTCCGTCGGTGCGTTTTGCAGGTGAGCTCTGTTGAAAGCTCAGGCTTGTCAAACGAGCTTTGAGCACTTCAGTTTCTTGCAGCTAAGAGAAACGGGACCTGCTAACAACGAAAGCGTGAGATTGACTACCATGCCGGTGTTATTCCCACCGCCGCAAATGAAGGCGGTAGGGCTGCATAGTCCGCCATTGCGTATACCATTCAGCGCCGAGGTCGACGGTATTGGCAGAAGGTGGTGATGAAAGGTCTTTGCTCGAACATGCCTACAAGCTCTGTCGGTGCGTTTTGCTGGTGAGCTCTGTTGAAAGCTCAGGCTTGTCAAACGAGCTTTGAGCACTTCATTTTCTTGCAGCTAAGAGAAACGGGACCTGCTAACAACAAAAGCGTGAGATTGACTACCATGCCGGTGTTATTCCCATCGCCACAAAAGAAGGCGGTAGGGCTGCATAGTCCGTCATTGCGTATACCATTCAGCGCCGAGGTCGACGGTATTGGCAGAAGGTGGTGATGAAAGGTCTTTGCTCGAACATGCCTACAAGCTCTGTCGGTGCGTTTTGCTGGTGAGCTCTGTTGAAAGCTCAGGCTTGTCAAACGAGCTTTGAGCACTTCATTTTCTTGCAGCTAAGAGAAACGGGACCTGCTAACAACAAAAGCGTGAGATTGACTACCATGCCGGTGTTATTCCCATCGCCACAAAAGAAGGCGGTAGGGCTGCATAGTCCGTCATTGCGTATACCATTCAGCGCCGAGGTCGACGGTATTGGCAGAAGGAGGTGATGAAAGGTCTTTGCTCGAACATGTCTACAAGCTCTGTCGGTGCGTTTTGCTGGTGAGCTCTGTTGAAAGCTCAGGCTTGTCAAACGAGCTTTGAGCACTTCAGTTTCTTGCAGCTAAGAGAAACGGGACCTGCTAACAACAAAAGCGTGAGATTGACTACCATGCCGGTGTTATTCCCATCGCCACAAAAGAAGGCGGTAGGGCTGCATAGTCCGTCATTGCGTATACCATTCAGCGCCGAGGTCGACGGTATTGGCAGAAGGAGGTGATGAAAGGTCTTTGCTCGAACATGCCTACAAGCTCTGTCGGTGCGTTTTGCTGGTGAGCTCTGTTGAAAGCTCAGGCTTGTCAAACGAGCTTTGAGCACTTCATTTTCTTGCAGCTAAGAGAAACGGGACCTGCTAACAACAAAAGCGTGAGATTGACTACCATGCCGGTGTTATTCCCATCGCCACAAAAGAAGGCGGTAGGGCTGCATAGTCCGTCATTGCGTATACCATTCAGCGCCGAGGTCGACGGTATTGGCAGAAGGAGGTGATGAAAGGTCTTTGCTCGAACATGCCTACAAGCTCTGTCGGTGCGTTTTGCTGGTGAGCTCTGTTGAAAGCTCAGGCTTGTCAAACGAGCTTTGAGCACTTCATTTTCTTGCAGCTAAGAGAAACGGGACCTGCTAACAACAAAAGCGTGAGATTGACTACCATGCCGGTGTTATTCCCATCGCCACAAAAGAAGGCGGTAGGGCTGCATAGTCCGTCATTGCGTATACCATTCAGCGCCGAGGTCGACGGTATTGGCAGAAGGTGGTGATGAAAGGTCTTTGCTCGAACATGCCTACAAGCTCTGTCGGTGCGTTTTGCTGGTGAGCTCTGTTGAAAGCTCAGGCTTGTCAAACGAGCTTTGAGCACTTCATTTTCTTGCAGCTAAGAGAAACGGGACCTGCTAACAACAAAAGCGTGAGATTGACTACCATGCCGGTGTTATTCCCATCGCCACAAAAGAAGGCGGTAGGGCTGCATAGTCCGTCATTGCGTATACCATTCAGCGCCGAGGTCGACGGTATTGGCAGAAGGAGGTGATGAAGGGCCTTTGCTCGAACATGTCTACAAGCTCCGTCGGTGCGTTTTGCAGGTGAGCTCTGTTGAAAGCTCTGGCTTGTTAAACGAGCTTTGAGCACTTCAGTTTCTTGCAGCTAAGAGAAACGGGACCTGCTAACAGCAAAAGCGTGAGATTGACTACCATGCCGGGGTTATTCCCACCGCCGCAAAAGAAGGCGGTAGGGCTGCATAGTCCGCCATTGCGTATACCATTCAGCGCCGAGGTCGACGGTATTGGCAGAAGGTGGTGATGAAAGGTCTTTTCTCGAACCTGTCTACAAGCTCCGTCGGTGCGTTTTGCTGGTGAGCTCTGTTGAAAGCTCAGGCTTGTCAAACGAGCTTTGAGCACTTCATTTTCTTGCAGCTAAGAGAAACGGGACCTGCTAACAACAAAAGCGTGAGATTGACTACCATGCCGGTGTTATTCCCACCGCCGCAAAAGAATTTGGTAGGGCTGCATAGTCCGTCATTGCGTATACCATTCAGCGCCGAGGTCGACGGTATTGGCAGAAGGAGGTGATGAAGGGCCTTTGCTCGAACATGTCTACAAGCTCCGTCGGTGCGTTTTGCAGGTGAGCTCTGTTGAAAGCTCTGGCTTGTTAAACGAGCTTTGAGCACTTCAGTTTCTTGCAGCTAAGAGAAACGGGACCTGCGAACAGCAAAAGCGTGAGATTGACTACCATGCCGGTGTTATTCCCATCGCCACAAAAGAAGGCGGTAGGGCTGCATAGTCCGCCATTGCGTATACCATTCAGCGCCGAGGTCGACGGTATTGGCAGAAGGTGGTGATGAAAGGTCTTTTCTCGAACCTGTCTACAAGCTCCGTCGGTGCGTTTTGCAGGTGAGCTCTGTTGAAAGCTCAGGCTTGTCAAACGAGCTTTGAGCACTTCAGTTTCTTGCAGCTAAGAGAAACGGGACCTGCTAATAACAAAAGCGTGAGATTGACTACCATGCCGGGGTTATTCCCACCGCCGCAAAAGAAGGTGGTAGGGCTGCATAGTCCGCCATTGCGTATACCATTCAGCGCCGAGGTCGACGGTATTGGCAGAAGGTGGTGATGAAAGGTCTTTTCTCGAACCTGTCTACAAGCTCCGTCGGTGCGTTTTGCAGGTGAGCTCTGTTGAAAGCTCAGGCTTGTCAAACGAGCTTTGAGCACTTCAGTTTCTTGCAGCTAAGAGAAACGGGACCTGCTAACAACGAAAGCGTGAGATTGACTACCATGCCGGTGTTATTCCCACCGCCGCAAATGAAGGCGGTAGGGCTGCATAGTCCGCCATTGCGTATACCATTCAGCGCCGAGGTCGACGGTATTGGCAGAAGGTGGTGATGAAAGGTCTTTTCTCGAACCTGTCTACAAGCTCCGTCGGTGCGTTTTGCAGGTGAGCTCTGTTGAAAGCTCAGGCTTGTCAAACGAGCTTTGAGCACTTCAGTTTCTTGCAGCTAAGAGAAACGGGACCTGCTAACAACGAAAGCGTGAGATTGACTACCATGCCGGTGTTATTCCCACCGCCGCAAATGAAGGCGGTAGGGCTGCATAGTCCGCCATTGCGTATACCATTCAGCGCCGAGGTCGACGGTATTGGCAGAAGGTGGTGATGAAAGGTCTTTGCTCGAACATGCCTACAAGCTCTGTCGGTGCGTTTTGCTGGTGAGCTCTGTTGAAAGCTCAGGCTTGTCAAACGAGCTTTGAGCACTTCATTTTCTTGCAGCTAAGAGAAACGGGACCTGCTAACAACAAAAGCGTGAGATTGACTACCATGCCGGTGTTATTCCCATCGCCACAAAAGAAGGCGGTAGGGCTGCATAGTCCGTCATTGCGTATACCATTCAGCGCCGAGGTCGACGGTATTGGCAGAAGGAGGTGATGAAAGGTCTTTGCTCGAACATGTCTACAAGCTCTGTCGGTGCGTTTTGCTGGTGAGCTCTGTTGAAAGCTCAGGCTTGTCAAACGAGCTTTGAGCACTTCAGTTTCTTGCAGCTTAAGAGAAACGGGACCTGCTAACAACAAAAGCGTGAGATTGACTACCATGCCGGTGTTATTCCCATCGCCACAAAAGAAGGCGGTAGGGCTGCATAGTCCGTCATTGCGTATACCATTCAGCGCCGAGGTCGACGGTATTGGCAGAAGGAGGTGATGAAAGGTCTTTGCTCGAACATGCCTACAAGCTCTGTCGGTGCGTTTTGCTGGTGAGCTCTGTTGAAAGCTCAGGCTTGTCAAACGAGCTTTGAGCACTTCATTTTCTTGCAGCTAAGAGAAACGGGACCTGCTAACAACAAAAGCGTGAGATTGACTACCATGCCGGTGTTATTCCCATCGCCACAAAAGAAGGCGGTAGGGCTGCATAGTCCGTCATTGCGTATACCATTCAGCGCCGAGGTCGACGGTATTGGCAGAAGGAGGTGATGAAAGGTCTTTGCTCGAACATGCCTACAAGCTCTGTCGGTGCGTTTTGCTGGTGAGCTCTGTTGAAAGCTCAGGCTTGTCAAACGAGCTTTGAGCACTTCATTTTCTTGCAGCTAAGAGAAACGGGACCTGCTAACAACAAAAGCGTGAGATTGACTACCATGCCGGTGTTATTCCCATCGCCACAAAAGAAGGCGGTAGGGCTGCATAGTCCGTCATTGCGTATACCATTCAGCGCCGAGGTCGACGGTATTGGCAGAAGGTGGTGATGAAAGGTCTTTGCTCGAACATGCCTACAAGCTCTGTCGGTGCGTTTTGCTGGTGAGCTCTGTTGAAAGCTCAGGCTTGTCAAACGAGCTTTGAGCACTTCATTTTCTTGCAGCTAAGAGAAACGGGACCTGCTAACAACAAAAGCGTGAGATTGACTACCATGCCGGTGTTATTCCCATCGCCACAAAAGAAGGCGGTAGGGCTGCATAGTCCGTCATTGCGTATACCATTCAGCGCCGAGGTCGACGGTATTGGCAGAAGGAGGTGATGAAAGGTCTTTGCTCGAACATGTCTACAAGCTCTGTCGGTGCGTTTTGCTGGTGAGCTCTGTTGAAAGCTCAGGCTTTTCAAACGAGCTTTGAGCACTTCATTTTCTTGCAGCTAAGAGAAACGGGACCTGCTAACAACAAAAGCGTGAGATTGACTACCATGCCGGTGTTATTCCCACCGCCGCAAAAGAATTTGGTAGGGCTGCATAGTTCGTCATTGCGTATACCATTCAGCGCCGAGGTCGACGGTATTGGCAGAAGGAGGTGATGAAAGGTCTTTGCTCGAACATGTCTACAAGCTCCGTCGGTGCGTTTTGCTGGTGAGCTCTGTTGAAAGCTCAGGCTTGTCAAACGAGCTTTGAGCACTTCATTTTCTTGCAGCTAAGAGAAACGGGACCTGCTAACAACAAAAGCGTGAGATTGACTACCATGCCGGTGTTATTCCCATCGCCACAAAAGAAGGCGGTAGGGCTGCATAGTCCGTCATTGCGTATACCATTCAGCGCCGAGGTCGACGGTATTGGCAGAAGGTGGTGATGAAAGGTCTTTGCTCGAACATGCCTACAAGCTCTGTCGGTGCGTTTTGCTGGTGAGCTCTGTTGAAAGCTCAGGCTTGTCAAACGAGCTTTGAGCACTTCAGTTTCTTGCAGCTAAGAGAAACGGGACCTGCTAACAACAAAAGCGTGAGATTGACTACCATGCCGGTGTTATTCCCATCGCCACAAAAGAAGGCGGTAGGGCTGCATAGTCCGTCATTGCGTATACCATTCAGCGCCGAGGTCGACGGTATTGGCAGAAGGAGGTGATGAAAGGTCTTTGCTCGAACATGCCTACAAGCTCTGTCGGTGCGTTTTGCTGGTGAGCTCTGTTGAAAGCTCAGGCTTGTCAAACGAGCTTTGAGCACTTCAGTTTCTTACAGCTAAGAGAAACGGGACCTGCTAACAACAAAAGCGTGAGATTGACTACCATGCCGGTGTTATTCCCATCGCCACAAAAGAAGGCGGTAGGGCTGCATAGTCCGTCATTGCGTATACCATTCAGCGCCGAGGTCGACGGTATTGGCAGAAGGAGGTGATGAAAGGTCTTTGCTCGAACATGCCTACAAGCTCTGTCGGTGCGTTTTGCTGGTGAGCTCTGTTGAAAGCTCAGGCTTGTCAAACGAGCTTTGAGCACTTCATTTTCTTGCAGCTAAGAGAAACGGGACCTGCTAACAACAAAAGCGTGAGATTGACTACCATGCCGGTGTTATTCCCATCGCCACAAAAGAAGGCGGTAGGGCTGCATAGTCCGTCATTGCGTATACCATTCAGCGCCGAGGTCGACGGTATTGGCAGAAGGTGGTGATGAAAGGTCTTTGCTCGAACATGCCTACAAGCTCTGTCGGTGCGTTTTGCTGGTGAGCTCTGTTGAAAGCTCAGGCTTGTCAAACGAGCTTTGAGCACTTCATTTTCTTGCAGCTAAGAGAAACGGGACCTGCTAACAACAAAAGCGTGAGATTGACTACCATGCCGGTGTTATTCCCATCGCCACAAAAGAAGGCGGTAGGGCTGCATAGTCCGTCATTGCGTATACCATTCAGCGCCGAGGTCGACGGTATTGGCAGAAGGAGGTGATGAAAGGTCTTTGCTCGAACATGTCTACAAGCTCTGTCGGTGCGTTTTGCTGGTGAGCTCTGTTGAAAGCTCAGGCTTTTCAAACGAGCTTTGAGCACTTCATTTTCTTGCAGCTAAGAGAAACGGGACCTGCTAACAACAAAAGCGTGAGATTGACTACCATGCCGGTGTTATTCCCACCGCCGCAAAAGAATTTGGTAGGGCTGCATAGTCCGTCATTGCGTATACCATTCAGCGCCGAGGTCGACGGTATTGGCAGAAGGAGGTGATGAAGGGCCTTTGCTCGAACATGTCTACAAGCTCCGTCGGTGCGTTTTGCAGGTGAGCTCTGTTGAAAGCTCTGGCTTGTTAAACGAGCTTTGAGCACTTCAGTTTCTTGCAGCTAAGAGAAACGGGACCTGCTAACAGCAAAAGCGTGAGATTGACTACCATGCCGGGGTTATTCCCACCGCCGCAAAAGAAGGCGGTAGGGCTGCATAGTCCGCCATTGCGTATACCATTCAGCGCCGAGGTCGACGGTATTGGCAGAAGGTGGTGATGAAAGGTCTTTTCTCGAACCTGTCTACAAGCTCCGTCGGTGCGTTTTGCTGGTGAGCTCTGTTGAAAGCTCAGGCTTGTCAAACGAGCTTTGAGCACTTCATTTTCTTGCAGCTAAGAGAAACGGGACCTGCTAACAACAAAAGCGTGAGATTGACTACCATGCCGGTGTTATTCCCACCGCCGCAAAAGAATTTGGTAGGGCTGCATAGTCCGTCATTGCGTATACCATTCAGCGCCGAGGTCGACGGTATTGGCAGAAGGAGGTGATGAAGGGCCTTTGCTCGAACATGTCTACAAGCTCCGTCGGTGCGTTTTGCAGGTGAGCTCTGTTGAAAGCTCTGGCTTGTTAAACGAGCTTTGAGCACTTCAGTTTCTTGCAGCTAAGAGAAACGGGACCTGCGAACAGCAAAAGCGTGAGATTGACTACCATGCCGGTGTTATTCCCATCGCCACAAAAGAAGGCGGTAGGGCTGCATAGTCCGCCATTGCGTATACCATTCAGCGCCGAGGTCGACGGTATTGGCAGAAGGAGGTGATGAAGGGCCTTTGCTCGAACATGTCTACAAGCTCCATCGGTGCGTTTTGCAGGTGAGCTCTGTTGAAAGCTCTGGCTTGTTAAACGAGCTTTGAGCACTTCAGTTTCTTGCAGCTAAGAGAAACGGGACCTGCTAACAGCAAAAGCGTGAGATTGACTACCATGCCGGTGTTATTCCCACCGCCGCAAAAGAATTTGGTAGGGCTGCATAGTCCGTCATTGCGTATACCATTCAGCGCCGAGGTCGACGGTATTGGCAGAAGGAGGTGATGAAGGGCCTTTGCTCGAACATGTCTACAAGCTCCGTCGGTGCGTTTTGCAGGTGAGCTCTGTTGAAAGCTCAGGCTTGTTAAACGAGCTTTGAGCACTTCAGTTTCTTGCAGCTAAGAGAAACGGGACCTGCTAACAGCAAAAGCGTGAGATTGACTACCATGCCGGTGTTATTCCCACCGCCGCAAAAGAATTTGGTAGGGCTGCATAGTCCGTCATTGCGTATACCATTCAGCGCCGAGGTCGACGGTATTGGCAGAAGGAGGTGATGAAGGGCCTTTGCTCGAACATGTCTACAAGCTCCGTCGGTGCGTTTTGCAGGTGAGCTCTGTTGAAAGCTCAGGCTTGTTAAACGAGCTTTGAGCACTTCAGTTTCTTGCAGCTAAGAGAAACGGGACCTGCTAACAGCAAAAGCGTGAGATTGACTACCATGCCGGTGTTATTCCCACCGCCGCAAAAGGATTTGGTAGGGCTGCATAGTCCGCCATTGCGTATACCATTCAGCGCCGAGGTCGACGGTATTGGCAGAAGGAGGTGATGAAAGGTCTTTGCTCGAACATGTCTACAAGCTCCGTCGGAGCGTTTTGCAGGTGAGCTCTGTTGAAAGCTCAGGCTTGTCAAACGAGCTTTGAGCACTTCAGTTTCTTGCAGCTAAGAGAAACGGGACCTGCTAACAACAAAAGCGTGAGATTGACTACCATGCCGGTGTTATTCCCACCGGCGCAAAAGAAGGCGGTAGGGCGCATAGTCCGCCATTGCGTGTACCATTCAGCGCCGAGGTCGACGGTATTGGCAGAAGGTGGTGATGAAAGGTCTTTGCTCAAACATGTCTACAAGCTCCGTCGGTGCGTTTTGCAGGTGAGCTCTGTTGAAAGCTCAGGCTTGTCAAACGAGCTTTCAGCACTTCATTTTCTAGCAGCGACGAGATACGGGGCCTGGCAACAACAAGAAGCGTGCAGGTTGATAACCCTGTCGGTTTTATTCCTACAGCAGAAAATGAAGGCGGTAGGGCTGCATAGTCCGCCATTGCGTATACCATTCAGCGCCGAGGTCGACGGTATTGGCAGAAGGTGGTGATGAAAGGTCTTTGCTCGAACATGTCTACAAGCTCCGTCGGTGCGTTTTGCAGGTGAGCTCTGTTGAAAGCTCAGGCTTGTCAAACGAGCTTTGAGCACTTCAGTTTCTTGCAGCTAAGAGAAACGGGACCTGCTAACAACAAAAGCGTGAGATTGACTACCATGCCGGTGTTATTCCCACCGCCGCAAAAGAAGGCGGTAGGGCTGCATAGTCCGCCATTGCTTATACCATTCAGCGCCGAGGTCGACGGTATTGGCAGAAGGAGGTGATGAAAGGCCTTTGCTCGAACATGTCTACAAGGTCCGTCGGTGCGTTTTGCAGGTGAGCTCTGTTGAAAGCTCAGGCTTGTCAAACGAGCTTTGAGCACTTCAGTTTCTTGCAGCTAAGAGAAACGGGACCTGCTAACAACAAAAGCGTGAGATTGACTACCATGAGGGTGTTATTCCCACCGCCACAAAAAAAGGCGGTAGGGCTGCATAGTCCGCCATTGGGTATACAATTCAGCGCCGAGGTCGACGGTATTGGCAGAAGGAGGTGATGAAAGGTCTTTGCTCGAACATGTCTACAAGCTCCGTCGGAGCGTTTTGCAGGTGAGCTCTGTTGAAAGCTCATGCTTGTCAAACGAGCTTTGAGCACTTCAGTTTCTTGCAGCTAAGAGAAACGGGACCTGCTAACAACAAAAGCGTAGAGATTGACTACCATGCCGGTGTTATTCCCACCGCCGCAAAAGAAGGCGGTAGGGCTGCATAGTCCGCCATTGCGTATACCATTCAGCGCCGAGGTCGACGGTATTGGCAGAAGGAGGTGATGAAAGGTCTTTGCTCGAACATGTCTACAAGCTCCGTCGGAGCGTTTTGCAGGTGAGCTCTGTTGAAAGCTCAGGCTTGTCAAACGAGCTTTGAGCACTTCAGTTTCTTGCAGCTAAGAGAAACGGGACCTGCTAACAACAAAAGCGTGAGATTGACTACCATGAGGGTGTTATTCCCACCGCCACAAAAAAAGGCGGTAGGGCTGCATAATCCGCCATTGCGTATACCATTCAGCGCCGAGGTCGACGGTATTGGCAGAAGGAGGTGATGAAAGCTCTTTGCTCGAACATGTCTACAAGCTCCGTCGGAGCGTTTTGCAGGTGAGCTCTGTTGAAAGCTCAGGCTTGTCAAACGAGCTTTGAGCACTTCAGTTTCTTGCAGCTAAGAGAAACGGGACCTGCTAACAACAAAAGCGTAGAGATTGACTACCATGCCGGTGTTATTCCCACCGCCGCAAAAGAAGGCGGTAGGGCTGCATAGTCCGCCATTGCGTATACCATTCAGCGCCGAGGTCGACGGTATTGGCAGAAGGAGGTGATGAAAGCTCTTTGCTCGAACATGTCTACAAGCTCCGTCGGAGCGTTTTGCAGGTGAGCTCTGTTGAAACCTCAGGCTTGTCAAACGAGCTTTGAGCACTTCAGTTTCTTGCAGCTAAGAGAAACGGGACCTGCTAACAACAAAAGCGTAGAGATTGACTACCATGCCGGTGTTATTCCCACCGCCGCAAAAGAA
The DNA here is from genome assembly GCF_052857255.1 of Amblyomma americanum. Taxonomy (NCBI): domain Eukaryota; kingdom Metazoa; phylum Arthropoda; class Arachnida; order Ixodida; family Ixodidae; genus Amblyomma; species Amblyomma americanum. Next base: position 224,248,908 of record NC_135498.1, on the reverse strand, counting down.
GGCGGTAGGGCTGCATAGTCCGCCATTGCGTATACCATTCAGCGCCGAGGTCGACGGTATTGGCAGAAGGAGGTGATGAAAGGTCTTTGCTCGAACATGTCTACAAGCTCCGTCGGAGCGTTTTGCAGGTGAGCTCTGTTGAAAGCTCAGGCTTGTCAAACGAGCTTTGAGCACTTCAGTTTCTTGCAGCTAAGAGAAACGGGACCTGCTAACAACAAAAGCGTGAGATTGACTACCATGCCGGTGTTATTCAAAACGCCGCAAAAGAAGGCGGTAGGGCTGCATAGTCCGCCATTGCGTATACCATTCAGCGCCGAGGTCGACGGTATTGGCAGAAGGAGGTGATGAAAGGTCTTTGCTCGAACATGTCTACAAGCTCCGTCGGAGCGTTTTGCAGGTGAGCTCTGTTGAAAGCTCAGGCTTGTCAAACGAGCTTTGAGCACTTCAGTTTTTTGCAGGTAAGAGAAACGGGACCTGCTAACAACAAAAGCGTGAGATTGACTACCATGCCGGTGTTATTCCCACCGCCGCAAATGAAGGCGGTAGGGCTGCATAGTCCGCCATTGCGTATACCATTCAGCGCCGAGGTCGACGGTATTGGCAGAAGGAGGTGATGAAAGGTCTTTGCTCGAACATGTCTACAAGCTCCGTCGGAGCGTTTTGCAGGTGAGCTCTGTTGAAAGCTCAGGCTTGTCAAACGAGCTTTGAGCACTTCAGTTTCTTGCAGCTAAGAGAAACGGGACCTGCTAACAACAAAAGCGTGAGATTGACTACCATGCCGGTGTTATTCCCACCGCCGCAAAAGAATTTGGTAGGGCTGCATAGTCCGTCATTGCGTATACCATTCAGCGCCGAGGTCGACGGTATTGGCAGAAGGAGGTGATGAAGGGCCTTTGCTCGAACATGCCTACAAGCTCCTTCGGTGCGTTTTGCAGGTGAGCTCTGTTGAAAGCTCTGGCTTGTTAAACGAGCTTTGAGCACTTCAGTTTCTTGCAGCTAAGAGAAACGGGACCTGCTAACAGCAAAAGCGTGAGATTGACTACGATGCCGGTGTTATTCCCACCGCCGCAAAAGAAGGCGGTAGGGCTGCATAGTCCGCCATTGCGTATACCATTCAGCGCCGAGTTCGACGGTATTGGCAGAAGGAGGTGATGAAAGGCCTTTGCTCGAACATGTCTACAAGGTCCGTCGGTGCGTTTTGCAGGTGAGCTCTGTTGAAAGCTCAGGCTTGTCAAACGAGCTTTGAGCACTTCAGTTTCTTGCAGCTAAGAGAAACGGGACCTGCTAACAACAAAAGCGTGAGATTGACTACCATGCCGGTGTTATTCAAAACGCCGCAAAAGAAGGCGGTAGGGCTGCATAGTCCGCCATTGCGTATACCATTCAGCGCCGAGGTCGACGGTATTGGCAGAAGGAGGTGATGAAAGGTCTTTGCTCGAACATGTCTACAAGCTCCGTCGGAGCGTTTTGCAGATGAGCTCTGTTGAAAGCTCAGGCTTGTCAAACGAGCTTTGAGCACTTCAGTTTCTTGCAGCTAAGAGAAACGGGACCTGCTAACAACAAAAGCGTGAGATTGACTACCATGAGGGTGTTATTCCCACCGCCACAAAAAAAGGCGGTAGGGCTGCATAGTCCGCCATTGGGTATACAATTCAGCGCCGAGGTCGACGGTATTGGCAGAAGGAGGTGATGAAAGGTCTTTGCTCGAACATGTCTACAAGCTCCGTCGGAGCGTTTTGCAGGTGAGCTCTGTTGAAAGCTCATGCTTGTCAAACGAGCTTTGAGCACTTCAGTTTCTTGCAGCTAAGAGAAACGGGACCTGCTAACAACAAAAGCGTAGAGATTGACTACCATGCCGGTGTTATTCCCACCGCCGCAAAAGAAGGCGGTAGGGCTGCATAGTCCGCCATTGCGTATACCATTCAGCGCCGAGGTCGACGGTATTGGCAGAAGGAGGTGATGAAAGGTCTTTGCTCGAACATGTCTACAAGCTCCGTCGGAGCGTTTTGCAGGTGAGCTCTGTTGAAAGCTCAGGCTTGTCAAACGAGCTTTGAGCACTTCAGTTTCTTGCAGCTAAGAGAAACGGGACCTGCTATCAACAAAAGCGTGAGATTGACTACCATGAGGGTGTTATTCCCACCGCCACAAAAAAAGGCGGTAGGGCTGCATAATCCGCCATTGCGTATACCATTCAGCGCCGAGGTCGACGGTATTGGCAGAAGGAGGTGATGAAAGCTCTTTGCTCGAACATGTCTACAAGCTCCGTCGGAGCGTTTTGCAGGTGAGCTCTGTTGAAAGCTCAGGCTTGTCAAACGAGCTTTGAGCACTTCAGTTTCTTGCAGCTAAGAGAAACGGGACCTGCTAACAACAAAAGCGTAGAGATTGACTACCATGCCGGTGTTATTCCCACCGCCGCAAAAGAAGGCGGTAGGGCTGCATAGTCCGCCATTGCGTATACCATTCAGCGCCGAGGTCGACGGTATTGGCAGAAGGAGGTGATGAAAGGTCTTTGCTCGAACATGTCTACAAGCTCCGTCGGAGCGTTTTGCAGGTGAGCTCTGTTGAAAGCTCAGGCTTGTCAAACGAGCTTTGAGCACTTCAGTTTCTTGCAGCTAAGAGAAACGGGACCTGCTAACAACAAAAGCGTGAGATTGACTACCATGCCGGTGTTATTCAAAACGCCGCAAAAGAAGGCGGTAGGGCTGCATAGTCCGCCATTGCGTATACCATTCAGCGCCGAGGTCGACGGTATTGGCAGAAGGAGGTGATGAAAGGTCTTTGCTCGAACATGTCTACAAGCTCCGTCGGAGCGTTTTGCAGGTGAGCTCTGTTGAAAGCTCAGGCTTGTCAAACGAGCTTTGAGCACTTCAGTTTTTTGCAGGTAAGAGAAACGGGACCTGCTAACAACAAAAGCGTGAGATTGACTACCATGCCGGTGTTATTCCCACCGCCGCAAATGAAGGCGGTAGGGCTGCATAGTCCGCCATTGCGTATACCATTCAGCGCCGAGGTCGACGGTATTGGCAGAAGGAGGTGATGAAAGGTCTTTGCTCGAACATGTCTACAAGCTCCGTCGGAGCGTTTTGCAGGTGAGCTCTGTTGAAAGCTCAGGCTTGTCAAACGAGCTTTGAGCACTTCAGTTTCTTGCAGCTAAGAGAAACGGGACCTGCTAACAACAAAAGCGTGAGATTGACTACCATGCCGGTGTTATTCCCACCGCCGCAAAAGAATTTGGTAGGGCTGCATAGTCCGTCATTGCGTATACCATTCAGCGCCGAGGTCGACGGTATTGGCAGAAGGAGGTGATGAAGGGCCTTTGCTCGAACATGTCTACAAGCTCCTTCGGTGCGTTTTGCAGGTGAGCTCTGTTGAAAGCTCTGGCTTGTTAAACGAGCTTTGAGCACTTCAGTTTCTTGCAGCTAAGAGAAACGGGACCTGCTAACAGCAAAAGCGTGAGATTGACTACCATGCCGGTGTTATTCAAAACGCCGCAAAAGAAGGCGGTAGGGCTGCATAGTCCGCCATTGCGTATACCATTCAGCGCCGAGTTCGACGGTATTGGCAGAAGGAGGTGATGAAAGGCCTTTGCTCGAACATGTCTACAAGGTCCGTCGGTGCGTTTTGCAGGTGAGCTCTGTTGAAAGCTCAGGCTTGTCAAACGAGCTTTGAGCACTTCAGTTTCTTGCAGCTAAGAGAAACGGGACCTGCTAACAACAAAAGCGTGAGATTGACTACCATGCCGGTGTTATTCCCACCGCCGCAAAAGAATTTGGTAGGGCTGCATAGTCCGTCATTGCGTATACCATTCAGCGCCGAGGTCGACGGTATTGGCAGAAGGAGGTGATGAAGGGCCTTTGCTCGAACATGTCTACAAGCTCCTTCGGTGCGTTTTGCAGGTGAGCTCTGTTGAAAGCTCTGGCTTGTTAAACGAGCTTTGAGCACTTCAGTTTCTTGCAGCTAAGAGAAACGGGACCTGCTAACAGCAAAAGCGTGAGATTGACTACCATGCCGGTGTTATTCAAAACGCCGCAAAAGAAGGCGGTAGGGCTGCATAGTCCGCCATTGCGTATACCATTCAGCGCCGAGTTCGACGGTATTGGCAGAAGGAGGTGATGAAAGGCCTTTGCTCGAACATGTCTACAAGGTCCGTCGGTGCGTTTTGCAGGTGAGCTCTGTTGAAAGCTCAGGCTTGTCAAACGAGCTTTGAGCACTTCAGTTTCTTGCAGCTAAGAGAAACGGGACCTGCTAACAACAAAAGCGTGAGATTGACTACCATGCCGGTGTTATTCCCACCGCCGCAAAAGAATTTGGTAGGGCTGCATAGTCCGTCATTGCGTATACCATTCAGCGCCGAGGTCGACGGTATTGGCAGAAGGAGGTGATGAAGGGCCTTTGCTCGAACATGTCTACAAGCTCCTTCGGTGCGTTTTGCAGGTGAGCTCTGTTGAAAGCTCTGGCTTGTTAAACGAGCTTTGAGCACTTCAGTTTCTTGCAGCTAAGAGAAACGGGACCTGCTAACAGCAAAAGCGTGAGATTGACTACCATGCCGGTGTTATTCCCACCGCCGCAAAAGAAGGCGGTAGGGCTGCATAGTCCGCCATTGCGTATACCATTCAGCGCCGAGTTCGACGGTATTGGCAGAAGGAGGTGATGAAAGGCCTTTGCTCGAACATGTCTACAAGGTCCGTCGGTGCGTTTTGCAGGTGAGCTCTGTTGAAAGCTCAGGCTTGTCAAACGAGCTTTGAGCACTTCAGTTTCTTGCAGCTAAGAGAAACGGGACCTGCTAACAACAAAAGCGTGAGATTGACTACCATGCCGGTGTTATTCAAAACGCCGCAAAAGAAGGCGGTAGGGCTGCATAGTCCGCCATTGCGTATACCATTCAGCGCCGAGGTCGACGGTATTGGCAGAAGGAGGTGATGAAAGGTCTTTGCTCGAACATGTCTACAAGCTCCGTCGGAGCGTTTTGCAGATGAGCTCTGTTGAAAGCTCAGGCTTGTCAAACGAGCTTTGAGCACTTCAGTTTCTTGCAGCTAAGAGAAACGGGACCTGCTAACAACAAAAGCGTGAGATTGACTACCATGCCGGTGTTATTCCCACCGCCGCAAATGAAGGCGGTAGGGCTGCATAGTCCGCCATTGCGTATACCATTCAGCGCCGAGGTCGACAGGATTGGCAGAAGGTGGTGATGAAAGGTCTTTGCTCGAACATGTCTACAAGCTCTGTCGGTGCGTTTTGCTGGTGAGCTCTGTTGAAAGCTCAGGCTTGTCAAACGAGCTTTGAGCACTTCAGTTTCTTGCAGCTAAGAGAAACGGGACCTGCTAACAACAAAAGCGTGAGATTGACTACCATGAGGGTGTTATTCCCACCGCCACAAAAAAAGGCGGTAGGGCTGCATAATCCGCCATTGCGTATACCATTCAGCGCCGAGGTCGACGGTATTGGCAGAAGGAGGTGATGAAAGCTCTTTGCTCGAACATGTCTACAAGCTCCGTCGGAGCGTTTTGCAGGTGAGCTCTGTTGAAAGCTCAGGCTTGTCAAACGAGCTTTGAGCACTTCAGTTTCTTGCAGCTAAGAGAAACGGGACCTGCTAACAACAAAAGCGTAGAGATTGACTACCATGCCGGTGTTATTCCCACCGCCGCAAAAGAAGGCGGTAGGGCTGCATAGTCCGCCATTGCGTATACCATTCAGCGCCGAGGTCGACGGTATTGGCAGAAGGAGGTGATGAAAGGTCTTTGCTCGAACATGTCTACAAGCTCCGTCGGAGCGTTTTGCAGGTGAGCTCTGTTGAAAGCTCAGGCTTGTCAAACGAGCTTTGAGCACTTCAGTTTCTTGCAGCTAAGAGAAACGGGACCTGCTAACAACAAAAGCGTAGAGATTGACTACCATGCCGGTGTTATTCCCACCGCCGCAAAAGAAGGCGGTAGGGCTGCATAGTCCGCCATTGCCTATACCATTCAGCGCCGAGGTCGACGGTATTGGCAGAAGGAGGTGATGAAAGGTCTTTGCTCGAACATGTCTACAAGCTCCGTCGGAGCGTTTTGCAGGTGAGCTCTGTTGAAAGCTCAGGCTTGTCAAACGAGCTTTGAGCACTTCAGTTTCTTGCAGCTAAGAGAAACGGGACCTGCTAACAACAAAAGCGTGAGATTGACTACCATGCCGGTGTTATTCAAAACGCCGCAAAAGAAGGCGGTAGGGCTGCATAGTCCGCCATTGCGTATACCATTCAGCGCCGAGGTCGACGGTATTGGCAGAAGGAGGTGATGAAAGGTCTTTGCTCGAACATGTCTACAAGCTCCGTCGGAGCGTTTTGCAGGTGAGCTCTGTTGAAAGCTCAGGCTTGTCAAACGAGCTTTGAGCACTTCAGTTTTTTGCAGGTAAGAGAAACGGGACCTGCTAACAACAAAAGCGTGAGATTGACTACCATGCCGGTGTTATTCCCACCGCCGCAAATGAAGGCGGTAGGGCTGCATAGTCCGCCATTGCGTATACCATTCAGCGCCGAGGTCGACGGTATTGGCAGAAGGAGGTGATGAAAGGTCTTTGCTCGAACATGTCTACAAGCTCCGTCGGAGCGTTTTGCAGGTGAGCTCTGTTGAAAGCTCAGGCTTGTCAAACGAG